>NC_090212.1:6228750-6592500 GCF_033026475.1 Channa argus
TAAGAGATTCAAGAAACAGACAACATCCTCCTGCTGTGCAGAGAGGGCTCGAGGAACAATAAAGTCTGGCGAGTGAAGGAAGCACCCTGGCTGGATGCCCGCGACTGGACAACGCTTAGCTTGTCTTTGGGTCCTAAACAAAGAAATGACAGAGTTCCTCTAAGTTTCACAAACTCTCTCTCTCACACACACACACACACACATGCCCAATGAAAACATAGAGGAATCAGTTTGGTTAATTAATGACTTGCACAAAAGGATTGCACTAAGACAAAACACATTCAAGATGTAATCAGTCAAGGCAAAGTTTGTAAGTGCAATAAAATATAATCTCTGGTGATGTTTAAACAGGGACATATATCTGAAGAAAAAGCATCCAGTGGTTAGAGTCTGCTTTTCTTTTAGTA
This sequence comes from Channa argus, assembly GCF_033026475.1. Classification (NCBI taxonomy): domain Eukaryota; kingdom Metazoa; phylum Chordata; class Actinopteri; order Anabantiformes; family Channidae; genus Channa; species Channa argus. The sequence continues at coordinate 6,229,158 of NC_090212.1, forward strand.
GTTATGTAGACAAAATACCACACCAGGAAATAGACCGACATTTAGACAGACTGGGCTATCATGATTCATCATCAGAATTATTTAGACAAAAGTGATGAAGACCACATTTTAATTTGTGCCTGAATATGTTTATTATGTTAACAAAAAACACGCACGCCTGTACACCATGTTGTGTATTGGTACTGTATATTTCTAGAGGCTGTTGTGAGCAAGTGTGATGAGACAAAATCCACAGACTTGAAAATCCATTTCCAAAGGTAAAACACTTTAGATTGATTAAAGTTATCTTTGATGTAATGGACAAGGTCTCCTTTTTAGAACCTGTTCCTGATACAGATCAAGCATCCAAACCACACGAGGGATGGTTTGGTAAGGCTTGGTTTAATCATCAGGGATAACTACATAGTGACTCTTGTAGCTAGTGTCCAGCCCATATTTATCAACAGGTGAAAACATGATCAGCAGTTTCCCATTGGCTATTGTACATCATAGTCACGAAAGAAGCTGCAAAAAATTGCAAAGTTGGTGACAATGAATCATTTGCATGATCTCTGAATATATTTAAACAATCACATAGAGAACCTGGCAACAGGTGAAAGGAAAGTAAGTTACAATGATCAGCTGATATATTACTCCTGTTTGTGTGTGTGTGTGTGCTTCTCAATCAAACCACATTACTGTAGCTTCTCTGGCCAGATCTCCAGGTATAGCTCAATAAACTGTGCTGTGGTCTTACTACATGAAGCCAGAGCACTGTATTAACACACACAAACACACACTGCCTCTTAAACCCTCTTGTGTGTGAGGTCTCCCTCTTTTTCTATTTTTTCTATTTCTACCTCTGTCTATCCCTCCACCCAGCTTCCCATTCATGCCCTACACTTGGTTTTCCTTCTAGCCGTCCTCCAGGTCCTTTTCAGAAAGTGTTTCCAGCTCACCACAGGTTAGACAGAAATAACAGTCAGCCTCTCCAAGTTAAACAGCAACCTTGTCATACCATCTGAAAGCCCCTCTGCTTCCTCTGCGCCGCCCACTACTCAAAGAATGTGTCTTCAGTTCTCTGTGAAATGGCACACTCACCGCAAACACAAACACAACCAAACATACCTGTGTGCCTGTAGAAATGAACATACAGATGTCATTTTCACACACAGACACACACGTGGCAGGTGTAACCCTGTGCACACACAGGCGAGCTCTTGCAGCCGTGATTTCAGTGGCAGTTCTGAGAACACTGCATCTATTGTTCAGAGGCTTTGTGGGTCCCAAAGAGAGTGTTGAAGTGCTTTCTCAAAGGGATGGAGAAAGGGAGGGAGGGGCAGGTTGGATATTCATTTCAACACACCAGCGTAACTATACTCATTCTCCTAACTGCAGCCACATGCTGAGGTCTCCTAATGGCATTCAGTACAGTACAACCTGCTCTGGCACACACACACACACACGCATGGACATCATCACATTAAACTATCACAAAGAGGAGTTTTTCCTCCTTGCAGGCCTGCTCTTGCAGCAGCTCAAGGTTTCCACAGGTTTTAAATGTTAAGGAGGGATTTAGGTAAATCCTGCACCGTAAGTCATCAAACTTTACAGAGTGAGTCAAATGGTGAACTCCCTATTAAATAAAGACAAGTAAAAATCATGTAATAAGTGATAGTGTTTTCCATCAGAATTTTATATTTGACATGTATAAAGACAATTTGACCTTGTAGTGCTACAATAATTGTTCAAAATAAAAATGGTTCGTCATTTGGGGATCTGCCTACTGGAGTTTTACCTGATGATAAGCCAACATCCCATGTAGACCATGAATAACCACAAGAAATCCAGATTATAACTGAGTGTGCTGACTAAACTCTAAGTAGGATGTGAGAAATGTGGTTGAATGCAGTTAAGAACAAATCAGTTGTCGTGTGAGGCCTGATATTAGCAGAAGCTAAAATGAATGCCAACATGCTGATGTTTAATATTTTAGCATAATAACATTTGCTAATGTGCTCTAAACATGAAGTGGTGATCTAAAGCAAATCACTATACTAGACCAAACATTAGGGAATCTCTTTACAATTTATCCTCTGGGAACCATGAATGTAAGTGTCAATATTTAGAGCAATCAGTCCAATAGTAAACAAAAAACTAAGTGGCAAACAAAAGGTATGAAGTTTCATGTTAGGCTAAAAGATGTGATATTATATGCTGGAACAAACTGGTGTATTGAAATTGAGCAAATTTTGAAGCAATATATAGTTCTGACATTATTTTTACATAAAACATTTTCCCAACAGCAGTAATTGCAACTTTTTTCCTCACTGAGGCAGGAAACACAATTCACCAGGACCATTTTATTAATTATCAGGTCTTTAGTTTCATCTCTGCTGGCTGAAGTGCCATTTAATCAGTCTCTCCTCGCTTACAGTGTTAAGCTGGACAGTGAATGTTTTTGTCTGTGTGGTTGCTAAGATATTATGCTACCAGAGGAAATGTTTGTCATGGGATATTTTTATATTTTTTTGTTCAACTGCCATCTTCCATAAATCCAACGATGTGGTTAAAACACTGTCTTCTTTTGTCATAAATTTGGCCAGTTTATGTTTGTTTGGGCTTTGGGAAGCAATTCTGTTTGACTGTATTTGCCAAGATTATGAGTTCTTCTTTTATGGGAAATTAAAAGCATGATTTGTACTCCCAGAAATGTAGTTTCTATTTCACCACTGTTGCACTACATTTGTATTGAATTTGCAGAAGATGTTATCAGCATCTATCTTTTTGCTGTAGAACAATTTGTTGATGCGTTTTGTAAAGCCACTGGAAAAATCCCATTAGAGCTGTTTTTAATATCTCTCCTCTTTTCTTTAGGTAACATTGACTTTAAAGGCTTTTCGGTGGTACAATGTTAAGTGGGAGGCTTTTTCTGTAAGGTTCAAATTCAAACACTGGTTGTGTGTGGGTGCGATAACAGTGATAGCACTAAATGTCACGCGTTTCCACTGTACTTCAAATGACTGCAAAAGTGTGCATGTGTGTGGGGGGCTGCGGTTGGGGGTGAACTGAGATTAGAATCATGAAAATAAAACGTGAAGGAAGTTGCTGTGTAAAGGAGTTTGGAGGGAGAAAAAAAAGAGCAGCCATTTGATTTCTCTGGTGGAAAATGAAGGTGTTCAAGACTGGAATCCCAGCTCTGCATCATGTTCAACAATGTACATTTGACCCATCTTAGAGCTCCTTGTTTGTCTGGACTTTAATTTGTTACACTGGGAACCAAAACTCTTAACTAAACCACAAACACACAGGAGACAAAGAGACCAGCTAATAAAAATTTTGCTTGCGTGCCAATTAGAGTCTGCAGGTTATTTGAGGCTAAGAGGAGAAGTAGAAAGACTCAGAGGGCAATCTGACTCACGGCTTTTATATGATGAATGTTGGCAGACTGAGAGACCTGAGTCTTTATTTACACTTGTCTGGATACAGTCAGTGGTGGCTACAATAAACTTTTGTGAAATGTATTCATGATGTGTGAAAAAAAACTTTTAGATATCACATAAAACAGAAAAAACAACTTCAGGTCAAAATGTCTAAATATAATACATTTCAATTTCTTTGATTCTTTGTTTCTTGTTTTTCCTGACACCTTTATTTCTGCTCTACATAGATCCACAGATCTGTAACTATGCAGAGAGAAAGCTAACAAGCTCCACACACTAAAAACTTTGACAAAAACAACTAATTGTCCTTTTCATCGTGTTGGTTCCTTGACCATAGTCAAGTCACAGTCAGCTTAGAGTCAAAGTGAGCTTGAGTCAGAGAGAACAAGCTGAGATGGGCATTAATCAAACACAGATGACCTGGCTTACCTCATGATGGATGCATCCAAGAAGGAAAGGAAAGGAGGCTGACTTTTCAAAGTCAAAGGAGAAGGTAATTGTAAACATATTACAAGCAGTCAACTTAAAGGGTTCGATCAAAGGTAACAGCCTAACGTTGCCAGATCTGATGAAATTTCAGACATCAGATTTTTTTCCTATATTTCTGTTACTACATCCCAAACCACCTGAATCTCCATGACTTTTCCAGTCAAAGAGATCATGGCACACAGCAGGAAAGGACATGACTTGAGGAAATAGGACAGTGGGTCAGGGGTGGAGAGATGTGTAGCTCATCAGCTGATCCCAGGGGTTGTACAGTTGGTGCAGAAATAAAGGGGGGATGAAGCAGGACCGATATAGAACAAGGTTAGAGGAGGACGTGTTGTGGATGCTCTCAGGCCATTTTCTCCCCTCCTCCAACATTTAACCTCATTATTTCTTTCAGGTCTGTTAGGCCTCACTGCTGTTACAAGCTGAAACAAGAAGAGTGATTCTAAGCCTCGACAGGAAACTTGTGAATTGTTGCCAAGCGTATCAGTCTTCCGACAGGGTGTGCCACACTTCTTACCGCTACTGTAATTCCCAAACCTCCCACATGGATCCTTTCATGCTGCCTTCACTTCACAGAACAAGATCTACAAGTTAGGAAAAGTAAATGTCACTAATTGTATGCTCAGTTACTGTGGGTTTGTCTTTTTACTTTCGAAAATGGCAATGCTGCTTGTCAGTGCCTATAACCTCACTGTCATTTGGTCAGTGACTGTGATCGTCTACTTAATTTGCAATAATTGTTTTTTGTTTGCTTTTTCTGCACACAATATAGTAAGGTTGACATGTCTAAAACAGTTGAGTTGTCCAGCATACATTGAACAAGGTTCGTGCACATATGCGTATAAGTGTAGTGGATACTACAGTCTAATATCCACTCCTCTTTAATTCAGTTTTGTTGTCTAGTGTGAATGGGGGAAATGTTCTCTTCTTTAGTGGCTAAATACACCATCATAGTGAATAGTTAGCTACTAACTTTGTCTGCTGGCGGGTAATGAATTTACAGATGGGCAGATCAAGGCTATATTGTTAAAACCTAATGCACTGGGGGAAAACAGGGTTGAAGCTATGAAAATAGCTCAAACTTATAAAGGTAAAGACTAAAACATCAAGCTGAAAGATGAGAAAATCTCTTCTTGAGGCTTCATCAAAGACAAACATTGTATCACTCATGTTTAATGTTTTTGCACTTAGAATTTCCAGGTTATTAATCATAAATTCCATAAAATCCAAGATGGCTGCTCCCAGTAAAATATGTAGTAAAATACATCTTTGTGTGTGCCATTAAAACTGTAAACTGTAAACTGTAATCATGTAGTACCTTCTGTGAACATGTTGCTACCATAGCAACCATACCATGCGATCCTGTTGTCTGTTGGGGCCCTATACAATAAATGTAAGCATCATAAAACTGCTATGCTTAAGATAAAATATATACCACACTGCACATAAGCCATAACTTACAGTAATACACCATAGTGATTTATAGTAGATCTGTCTAAATTTCTTTGCATTCATAGCTTTACAGTTAGCTCAGACACAGCTTTCATCAGTTTACCACAGAAAAAGTATTGTCCAATGTAGCTGATCATTTGCGGCCTGCTAGCTAAGCTAACAAGTTGACTTCTGGTGACTGAATATCCAACCTGCCCCTCCCTCCCTTTCTGGTGACTGAGTTGACTTCTGAATCATGTGAAATTCGAGGACTTCTTAGGGAGGTCTGCAACTGCTAATGTCATTGCAAACTTTGCACACAGTCAGTGCTGTACACAGTTTAACTTTTGTCAGCCCTCAGGGGCCCCCTACTGACCTGGGGCCCCAAGAGGTTGCTTGCCTTGCATGCTGGCACGGAGCACCTCTGGTTGCTACTGCTTTTGTGTGCACAAATACAGCGTAGTGTATTGGCTGGTGTACTAGAACACACTCAGCCCAATGTCATCCTCTGCTTCAACTTCCAACTCTTGAGGTAAATGGAACAGACAATAATAGCCTTCGCACACAATAACCTTCACATACATGCACCCCCCCCCCCAAGCATAAACCCCCACCCCACCTCAATCGAACAAGGGCAAATAACATAAAAATTAGCATATAATAAAATAATAAAATTAGTATAAGGTCACTACAATGTTGCACCAAAGAATTTTGTGCTTTTGATGTTATTGCACTGAATATAATGAATGAATATACAGGGACCAAACTAAGTTATTTGGTTGGTATTTGTCATTTAAGGGCAAGTACTACTTTATTATTAAGCTCTACAGTGAGACTAGGTGTGTTGTGGCTTCTCACGTACACTCTTCTAATGTGTCTTTACATATAATGCAATTCTATTGTTAGATAAAAGTTTTTAGCCAAAGTCAGCAGCAAACGACAAAGTCAGGTGTCAACGCTAATACAATGCATCTCTTTCATCTGCAGCCACAATTCAGGGGCAACTTTGTCTTGGTAGCGTGAAAGATTCACTGCTGCGGAAAGGGAGTGTTCTTCACAGTCAAGGATTGAGAACATCCTCCACATCGCAAATGTTCATCAAATACCAACAGCTTCTTTCTGCACAGAAAAGATACAAGCGCATTATGCTGAAGGGAGCAACACACCAACAAGAGCCGGTGAGCTGTGGTTGTTATGTAAACTGAATCAAATTGATCCTGTGAGGATCAACTTGTTGGGCTCGAGTTGATATGGTGAAAAATTCAGGCATAATTATGTGTAAGTGCTCACAGAGAGCGAATCATTGCTCTTGTCCTTCCAATGTAATACACTTGTGCAACTGATTCTGGTCACTCTGATAATGCATCATGTGTCTTGATATAATCAGAAACATTGCAATGTGTACAGGCACTTGGCTTGTAATAGAAGTATAGAAGTATTTAAAAGAAGTAATCCCAAAGATTATTTCATTAAAATGCACAGTTTATATTTGGGGGTTTTAGGTTGTTGGTCTGACAAAAGTACATTTGTGTAAATGATACCACATCAAGTAACCGAAAACATGAAATGCAGATTACTTTATACTGAAAATATGTAGTGATTGCAGCCTTATTAGATGATTTTCACATACTCTTAATATCCCATAATGACCTATTGTGCTGTTGCTGAAGTTTTCCTGTAAGTACATTTTATGCTGCTTGTACCTGAACATTTGTCGAAATTAAAATGAGTGTGAGGATGTGTGTGTTATAAAACTTAAGGAGAAGACAGCGAGGGAAGGCGTTATATAAAAAGGATTTGTTAATGAACAAAACCTAACTGAAACTCACACCAAAAGGGAGGACAGATAAACATACACTAACAAAAGGCACAAACTAGGCAAACAGCAAATAGGAACTAAATGGTGTAACTAGAAATAAAACCACGGAAACTATAACACTGAAAAAACAAGGGATCGATTGGCTTTTTTTTTTTCTCTAAACAACGCACTGAACACATAAACACACACACACAAACTGAGTGATCTCTCTCCTGAGCTCGAAAAGATAAATAAGTAACAGGTAAGCAAAAATGTCCTCGGGAACAGAAAGTCTTAACCATATTATTTATGTGGGGAAAGCTGGATTTAAATTAGCAGGGGAACAGGTGAAACTAATCAGGGCTGATGGTGAGTGATGAAGGTGAAATCATTGGGCAGGAAACAGAACTTAGGAACTACAAAATAAAGGCTGAAAACAGGAAGTAAATCAGAGACACAGTCATCCAGGATCATGATAATGAGTGCATACAGGCGTGCTTCAAATAGAAATATGAAATCCTGGCTTTGTCCCTTGGTGGCCACCAGTGACACTAAACAGATTAAATGTGTCTACTGCCCAGACTCAATCTATCTTTCTATCATGTATCATGTATACTGCAGAGACAAAGCCTGCTGCTAATAAGAAAACTTGACTGGGGAGTGCAACAGAGGAATTCTTTCTCTGCGGTGGAAGACAACAGGCAGAGGGGAGAAAAAAGAAAATTGACAATTTGTTTGAAGCTGTGAGAGATGGAGGTGAGCCAGGTGGAGGAGGGGTAGGACCTCCGAGGCTTTGGAGCCAATTTGAGGACCTTGTGATGCAAAACCAGTCCTCAGCAACAGACAGTTCCCATGGCAACGGTGAGCTGCCAAAGTTCCTTGTTGACAAATGACAGCTCCCCTCTCCTCAGCACTCACCCAGTGTGTGTGTGTGTATATGTGTGCATATGCATGTGTGCACGTGTGTGTGCATTTGGCAAGTCGCCATCTTTGCCTTATTCATAGGGGGAAGAAAGGGTGAAGGGATAGCGACAGTGAAAGAACATTGTTTGTGTTATGTATGCAGGCAGTGTTCACATACACTTACACAAACACACACACACCTTACTGGCTTCTGAATCATTTGTTTAACTACATGTGCTTATTGGATGTTTGGTTAAGGGCGATGTCTTTAGACCAATTAATTTGATATGAAAGGTAACAGTAATTGTGGACATAAGTACTACCATAATTCCTATTTAAAGGTAGTTGTACCTCAGAGGGTACTGCTGCAGCGGCTAGAAGGTTTGTGGAAAGTCTTGTAGAAAACTGTAGAATTGAAATTTAAAAGGTTGTTGCTTTTACTGGTCCAGTTGTATGAAAGGCTTGTATAAAGTTTTAGAATCCATTGAATAGTGTTAATATTATTTCTGAAGAATATGTTTCAAACACGGCAGGTGGTGTCTTACAGCTGTAGTGGCAAAAATCACTTTAAACCCCACACGTAGTACAGACATAATAATACCTCCACATTATTTTTAACACTTTATTATTATGTATCCTGGACGTCTATTCAAAAGACTCAGGCCAATAATAATAGTGTTGTAAAATAAGTGGCAAAAATACTGAGGAATCGGAAAGAAAAAAGATGGGTAAAGTTGAGCGCCAGGAAACGCACACACACACACACTCACACACACACCCCTGCAGCAGAAGTGTCGGGAAAAGATGATCTTCCATCCTCACCTCGCAACAGAGCTGTCAAGATGTTCAGACCCGTGATTTAACCTCTCTGCTTCTTAGTGTTACATTACACACAGACAGACACACACGCTACAGTGGCTTATATGCTTTCAAGCAATCTGTAGCAATGTCACACAAAACCAGTAATCCAGTAATTAGGACACACGTTGTGAGCACTATTACTGGATCAAAAGAGCATTTAAAGCCCAGTAATGCCAGTGGTTGACAGTACTGTGTAAGAACTGGTTTATCTCTAGGTTGTATGGGGTATGGATACAAGGGTCTGTTTTACTGTACTTATTGCAGAATATTGCAGGGACAATGAGACTGGGAGCAGGGAGGAGTGTGGCGGTGACTGCTCTGAGCGTAATGTCAAAAAGATTAACAAGAATCGTGGCATTTGGCGAGTGCAATAAGCTGCAGTAGTGCACTCCACTGAACAGCAGACAGGATGGGAGGCAAGACCACAATGAGGAACTCAGGCACCTACATACAACAGAAATTGCATTATATTGTCTCAGAAAACTGCAAGAATCAACATGGTTGGAATGAAAAGAATAAAGGAGAAAGCGACAGTTTTCAACATTTCTTTTACTGATCTTTACACTTTTCACAGAACATCACATAAATTTATCAGAGCAGATTTGCTCTTTTGTTGTTTTTAATTACAGATAATGCAGTTTTACAGGTTCTAGTCTCAGAAACAGATATTGCTTTGTCAAATTCTTTCATTTAAGAAAAAAAAACCACAAACTACGATGGAGGTTAGAGAGCTGTAATAAAATAAGCTGGGACTCAATTTGTCTGTTTGTAGTTGCACTGTATCATTGGAATCCTCAGAGGTTTTAATTTTGTACATCGAATAAGACAGAACAGGTGGCAAGGCAGGAATGATTTCACCCTGCAAAGCAACTGAGACCATCCAAACAACTTGTGCCATGAGAAATGTGGCAAAAAAACAAAACACAACTAACTAATTCCTAATTTATTTTTTAACAACTTTGGTTTGGGTTTGTCTTCAGTGTGAGGACCAAAGGATTCAATATCCCCAACTGAGACTCAGTAACATACAAGAAACCATTGACCATGCCATCAAGACACAAAGGTTCATATACTGTATAATAGATTCAAACTAGTTTGGAGTTGTATTATTGTGTGAACTAACCTTCCTTGGGTCCTTGATAAAGACTCTGACATTTTGCACAATACACATATTCACTTCCTCGCTGAGAGTCACATGAGAAAATAATAACATTTTATGATAACTGTAAAGTAAATATGAAATTACTGCCACCTGCTTAGCTTAGCACAAACTAGGCTGGTTCTGTCCTTATATTATTCTGTACAACATCAGCAGTATAAAAAACACGATTTTACTGTGGGTTATGTGCTACAATAATTCTTTCAAAGAAATATTCCAGCACATAACCACACGTAGACCCATGTATAACCTGTGGCTTTATAAGTTTTAAAGATGCTGTTAGGTCAGATGTTTCCCCCGTTTCCAGTCTTTATGCTAAACTAATCGTAACCTTGTTGCAGGATATTTCCTGAAATGCTGGACTGTACTTTTGTACATTTTGTAATCTTTTAAAACATTTTGAAAGAACAAATTAAACAAAAAAGGCTTCCTAAAGAGGCTCGGTTGGATTTTGCGATTAGCTGCAGCTATTTGGGGAAGCTTTGGCTATAATACAGAATACTGCAGTCGGGCTCCACACAATGTACTTTACATAGAATCTTCAAACACTTGTTAAATTGCATTGGCCCCCTGCTCCTGAATAAAAGGTCAACACTAATTTGTTGTAAATAATGCTTTTGCTCAATGATGAAAAGAAAAACATATTTTATATAGGTGTAACGGTTCTAATTATATTTTTAAAATCACACAGTGAGATTTGCTGTGTCAATAGACTGACTAACCAAACCATAACATACGTTAGGTTTTGAACACAATGAGCTTTTCAAGGCTTTTGCAGCTGTTCTTGAAGTTTGGCTGTATGGTTGTGCATTGTAAAGACAGGTAGAGCTATAAAACATGCATGAAAATATGCAAACAGAATGCAGCCTGGGTGCGGAAACTTAGTTTGCTTTAAAAATTTAAACCGTTCAACATAATTTTAAGGAATCCCTGCATTTATCTACATGCCTGTGTCCTGTTTTAGCTACTTAGTATCGACTATAACATTAACACACAATATACGTGTCTATAAAACACTAAGGCACTTGAAATTGTGATTTAACATTTCAAATGTTTATGATTGTTATCTCTCAAAGTAATATGAAGAATACACATTGTACCGCCGCTGCAGCATAGTCACCTGAGACAGCGTCAAAATCAACAGGCACACAATATTGTGTAACCCATGTTTAATAATCAAAAGAACAACTTAAAATCAAGTTTTAAAATGCTACATCATATTGTGCAAACACACACACAAACGTACAGAAGCACATACTCAGAAATCCACAACCCTTCGTTTCATAGGCTTGTTTAGGGTCCTGAAACTAGACCGTTGCACCAATATAAAGGCCCATTTGAGACCTTTAGTCTTGTGCTGTGGGGCTTGAAAATGGTCTTGGAGACAGTGCAATACCAAGCTTCATTTCACCTTTGGGATTTAAGATCCCACCATATGTGACCTCAGCCTTTCTTAATTGTTTGAAAAAAAACGTTTCAAGTGACAACAGAGACAAAAAAGTGTCTACTCTTTTATCTGACAACAGAACAGAATGGAGTTTGTTTACAGAATAGACCATTAAAATAAAGCTGACTTTGTATTATAATAGAGTAGGTAGATGTCACCTTAAATGTCTATGAGGAGAGCTGATGACAGTTTTCACCACCAGTACATTTTTTTTTTGAACAGATGCAGAATTACAACAAAATTCTCAGAAAACGAATCATTGTCTATGAGCCCTGCGGTGCCAAAAGCTACCTTTGTGAAGCTCTCTTTCTGAGTCCCACTGACTAGGTCTCACTAAATGCTCTTCCTCCTCGTCCTCCTCTTCCTCCCCCTGCTCTCCTTCCTCATCTTCTTCTACCCTACCTGTCATGCAGCTCTCCTCTTCTGTCCTTGTGTGTGCATGACCCGGAAAAGCCCCAGTTCTACTTTTCTGTCTTAAATTGTCCTTAACAACTTCAATAGAAGGCCCTGCTTGTCTTCTTTCATCATCTTCTTCCTCCTCCTCGTCTTCCCTCTCTTCCTCATCTTCATTTTCTTCATCCTCCTCAACATCTTCATCTTCATCATCTACGGCCATTGTCAATCCTAACTTACTGTGGCTAGCTAGCTGAAAGAAGGAGGAGTGTGGTGTCGATTGGCAGGTAGAGAGTGTTGCATCATACATGGAGAATGGTAGGTGGAGGTAGTGTCCTGCAGCTGCTGCTGCAGCGTAGATGCAACAGCATGTCTGCGCACAGTCAGGGCGTACATCCCCCTGTCCTCCACGAACCATTCGGAAGCGCTTACGAAAGGGTGGTCCGGCTTGTGGTGCTAAGCAGATCCGGGCGGGTATTGTTCCGTGGAGTGGCTGGTGAGCAGGGTTGGTGCTGGGCGGCAGGACGCAGGGACCAGAGGCGAAGGCTGGGTTTGGTGGGAAGCACCAGTCAGTGCTCTGGAGCAGGATCTCGGCTCTCAGGCGGCGAAGGAGGTTGTTTACAAGGACGGAGCGACGAAGAAAAGCCTCAGGGTCGTCAATGAATCTCATCTTCTCCAGGGAGAGACGCAGCACGTGGGCACGTTCCTCCAAAACTGGTGAAACCTAATAGAAAATCTATCATTAGATCTGTGTAACCTGGCCAGTAGGATTCAATAAAACATTTATTTAGGTTTCACCAGCTTAAGGTAACATTTTCAATGTCTCACTGCTACTGATCCAAGGCATAAGGTAAAGAATCCCTAACCCCTGTGCAGGGAACTATGCCTCTTCATCAACTTCAAACAGATGAACATGCCTGAACTTTGAATTGATTGTACTGCTCCTGCTCTAATCAAATTATTCTCCAGTACTTTTTAAACATTTTTGATAAAAAAAAATCCCTTATAACACTCTCTTATAACTCTTATAACACTTTAAAAAAATTTAAACCGTTCAACATAATTTTAAGGAATCCCTGCATTTATCTACATGCCTGTGTCCTGTTTTAGCTACTTAGTATCGACTATAACATTAACACACAATATACGTGTCTATAAACCACTAAGACATTATATAACAATCAATATAACAATCTTTGTACCATCTTTTCAATGACTTAAAGGCTTGGTTAATTGGATGAAACTATTAGATATATCAACAGAGGTAACTGTATATAATTAACTTAGTTTGATCATAACCTTTGTATTGTATAAGGGCTTCTATTTATTGTGTACATATAGTAAATAATGTGATTTTCTATTGAGTAATTTGAGGATACACAGTGCCCTCTAAATGTGAGAAGGTGTGTATCAATACTTACAGTCTGGCAGTATGTCCTGAAACTGAATGGAGGCTCCTCGTCGTCATCTACAAACTTCCTCTTGAAATACGCAATCCTTGACACGGAAACATGATCTGGAACTCGCCTACAGGGGGGTTCTGCAGAAAACACGAACATAAATAATCTGGTGGAATACAATATATTAAGTACCATTACCATTCATGTTACATGCTGTAAAACCTCTGGACACCAATTGGTGATGTTTGGCTATAAAATTTGCTCAACTATGGAGGGTAACATAACAGATGTGCGGTACAAGTGACATTAATCCAGGACTGAGCTGAACCACAGTATTTTACTTTTAACCGAGCTTGTTTAATAAAACATCTAATTTAATTAAACTTGAGCAGATCACTGAATGAACATCTGTGCTGACGTCTGCACCTTGTGTAAATTGCTCCTCAGAGCTGCATGGTGGGACAGGGTTTGACAGGCAGGCCTTGGTACGCCGCCCCGATTCCCATATGGGCTGGTAGGGCGGAGGGTCTCCTTCTGGATCCAGGAAAGGATTCATTGACAAAACAAGGGTCATCTCTCTCTCTGATTTCGGTCTGGCAAGAAAAAAAGATGATTGAAAACGTATAGGTTATTTGTGTACATGTGTTATTTGTGTTTGTGCATATGCTATTTCCATAAATCTCGCAAGCATCCTTACATATGCTTTCGTAATGATGTTGCAAATGTTAACAAGATGTTTATCTATGCTACTGGCAAGTACATTGGTGTTGCGTGGAGGAGCTTCTGTGCAAGCCGCGTGACAAATCTCAACGGCAACAAATCTCAAGATTGGTGAACACGAAAAATTGGCAGATGGCTGGCAACTCTGTGAAATCTAACAAGTGGGACACAGATGGAGTGGTGACACCCACTCACACCATGAATTCCCTATTGATTAGTTGGTAGGAGAGTTACTGAGATGTTTGACACCAATTTATTTGGTGAAATGGGTCCCACACATTGAATCACACTCAGAAGCTGTGTCAACAGTCTGGTAATCTAGGAAGCAGAGAAGATGTGCAGTGTTAGTGGCTTCAGTACTCAAGGTAAACAGTGTGACAAAAGGTATCCAACAGGCATAATGTGTGCTACACAAAATAAATAATACAAATATGTGAAGCCGTATCACCTGATGTTTTAAATTGCATGACTGGGCTTTCTTCAATCTGAAAACAGAACCCTACTGTGAAGACAATGAGGAGCCTGAGAGCTGATGTATATGTGTGATTCTCTGAATGTGTGGTGGCAAACTGCGTCGTTCTTTTGTTTACAGTGAATGACTGTCATCTAGTTCGCTGTTGTTTCCTCCCTTTCATGCAGAAAGCAAAGCCAGCTGTTTGAGGGATCAGCGGCTAGACTTTCTTGTCACCACCTTTCCTCCTGAAAAGTTTCTTCTTCTGCCCCTCCTCCACCCACCCAGCATGAACAGATCTCATCCCCCACAACCCACCTTGACAGACCAAACTGAGGCTACACCATTTCTGCCTCACCTCCTGTTCAGTAGCTGATTAAAATGTCTCCTCTAGGATGAATAGTTTTTTTTCCTCTGCGTGTTGCTTTTCTAGTGTTTACCACTGAAACATCATCATGGACAGTGCTGCTTCTTCTAAACTAAGGAAGAAGCAATGATACATTTTTCAGTGCCTGTATGTCTAATTTAGCAGACAAGCATTAAGCATTAATTGTCACCTACAACAGTTCAGCACTGCCTCAAAATCACTGCAGTGGCTGCTCAAATTCATCATCATTTCTCCTTATATTGACTCATGAACAGCTTTAGAATGGAATTCACCTGCCAATTTGCGGACCAGTGGCTTTAGCACCATGTAAAAGTCATCCCTGTTGGGGCCACCCATCCCCACGATTTACAGATAGTTGTGTGGTAGGTGCCCAGCCCTGGTTTATGCAACCTGGTCTTTTGAAACATTAAACCAGATTTAAAACTAAAACAATTCTTTCCTTTTGAGTTCTTCATATACAGTATATTGTAATTTACAGGTCAGTTCCATTGCTCCTGTTACAAGACAAACTTTAAACTGGCACTGAGACCCAAAATAAACCTGTTTCACAAAACACCACAGTTTGATAAACAACCTTTAATCCGAAGGCTTTTCAGACACCAAAAGACTTTGAGAGTTTGTAATACTCTCACACCAAATTTTAAATGATCACAGCAGCAATAATTTTATCATTGTGATAATACCATGGTATCAAAAGTAGTAGTCTTGGAGAAAAAATAATAGATCATTGAATATTATTGTCATAGTCGTTGTCAAGAAAACTTCCAAATAACAGTGTTTATACAGTAGGTGTGAGGCCAGTGGATCACATTGGATCACATTGTTATTGCTGCATTAATAGTATTGCAGTTAGTGGGGGCCTTGTGTCAACCAACAGGAAAAAAAAGCTACTGTCCGTGTGTATCAGATGACAAAAGACTGGGCAGAGAGAGTGAGCTATTCAGAGCTCCGGACTTTGTGGACCTTTTTGGGATTGTTTCAGCCTAAAATGCCTGATTTTAGTGACAGGTGTATAAAGAAAATGTGATATCATGTTTAAATTGGATTGGAATTTAATTGTTGCAATCGCCACACTGCAAATTCTGGGAGGAATTTGCTATTAAAAAAGTATTGTCGAAAAAAAAAAATTCTCACTTTGGTAAAAAAAAACAAAAAAACACGTTACTATATGATTTACTTAAGGGGGGGGAGTTAGGTTTTCCCTGTCTGTTGGAGACTGCAATTGAGCTCTAGTCTAATTCTAACTGCTATGTTACATTATGGATTATTCACATTTTATAACCTGTTGTCAGAGTCAAATCATGTCAGCTACATTCCACAGCTGAGGGCTCCCCCACAAAGGACCACCAACTAGGGCCAATTATGTCACTGTTATTGAGCGCTAGTGCCATGCTTAATTAGCAGTTTTGGCCCCTCTTATTTACCCCCTCAGCTGCTTTTTTTACCCTCAGCTACTTTCCTCTCTATCACCCTGGCTCACTACGAATGTTGCTGCATTTGTTTGGGCACAAAGGAACGAGAATGCCATCACTCCCTTTGCCCTCCGTAGGGACCTCCATCTCAACAACCCCCCACCCTCCTTTCATCCCTAAGTCTCATTCATGCTCCCTCTGTTTCTCTGCCTGTCTTTCTGACATCTTTTCAACAGCGGTCACAGTTGACAGCTCTCTGTAACCAGGGGGTTGAAAAAAAAAAACAATGAGAATACCGACAGAGCAGCTTCCCTACATGTACAGCAATACTTCTTGTACTTCAAAGAAAAGAAGGGGGAGGAGGAGAGACAGTGTGAACAAGTGTGTGCGCATCTGTGAAAGGGGAAGAGAGAAATGGAGGGCTAACAAATAAAAATGAAGGAATGAGGAGAGAATAATCTCCTGGGGGAGGATATCATCCCTCTCTTTCTGTGTTTCTGTCTGCATCTCGCAGGAATGTGTGAGTGATTGAGAGCAAGCGCAACCTGTGTATGCATAATTGTGTTTAACAGAGTGTGTATTAGGGGTGGGGGGGCTGTAAGTATGTACAAATGTATGTAAGTGTGTGTGTGTGTGTGTGTGTGTGTGTGTGTGTGTGTGTGTAAGTGTCACACTGCTGCACCCCTGTTCAGTTACAGCTCCTCTGGCTTCATCCCTCTTCACAGTTTCCCTACCTCTGTCTGACTCTCAATCTCGCCTTCTTTTCTATTACACTCTTTGATGATGAGAAGTTAATTGCAGCGCAGGGGCACAAGACAAACCGTGGGAGGGAAGCACAGTGATAGAGAATAGGAGGAGAGAATGGGGAGAGGTGTAGGGGGGTAGAGGGAGAGATGGATGGATGGAATGAGTCAGGGAAAGAAAGATAAGTGCCTTAGGAGCCTTGTCATGAGTGAAGACAGATCGCCCGCAGGGATGATTTCTGCTGCTGTGATTGACTCACTCCCCCCCAGCGGTGAGACAGACAGGCACACGCACGCACACATGAGCGCGCGCACACACACACACACAAACACACACACTTAGACATGCACAGCTTGTAGTGTCCTGAAATATTATGTGGGGAAATCAACTAAGGCCACAACACTCTAGTACCAAAACTACTAAAGATTTTGGCTTTTTACACATGTACTGTCATTGGTATTGTATCTTCCTCAAACAAACTATTTTTGACATTCACATTCTAATAACAAGTATTTTTTTGGCAACTTTGAAGATTTTCATTGGAGATTGGGGATTCAATTCCGGCATTGTTTAAATAACAGCATTTGCATATAAATGAATGTTGTACTTATGTATTTTCTCTCAAAGAACATATCAAAAAAATGGGTTTAAAGTGTATGACCTCTGGAAAATGCAGTGTTTAAAATTATTTAAATAGTATTTAACAATTAAAAGTGACCAATATTAAGATTACTGTCTCCACAATGCAATATAATACTTTGTTTTAGTTCAAACACTCAAAGTGTTTGTATGTTATCACATACATGTCATGAGGGGAAGTTTTTACAAGAGTCTCATTTTCAAATGAGTCAACTAGAAACATTAAAAAGCCAGCTTGTGACAGTTTTGGCTCTTATGGCTCTTATTATCATTTGCAACCCACACCTCATATAATCTAACACTGAAATATATTTATATTTTTTTTTGCTAAATCTAGACTAGGACTTAGAAATGCTAACTATGTGTACAATGCAATTGTGTCTATGTGTATGTGAAACACGGGGCCCAGCCTTTGAAAAATGTGAGAATATGAGAATTTTGAGTGGTAAATCTGCCACATCATCAATGTAAAGTGTACTGTGTCTGCTTGGTTTTACTGTTAGGAGCTATGGATTGACCTATACTGGATTATAGGGGCAGATGTCTATACATACTGTATATAGTATAAAAATCTGATGATATATAAGCCAATTGTTTTTCATCTTGAACTCATGGATCTTCCCTTTTTTATGCACACACATTCCTGTACTGCATGCCTTAGACACAAGGAGCCCATTACTGCCAGCAGGTCTTGTTTCCACATTTTGTTTGCAATCGCACCACAATATCGGCAGCAGGGTTTTAAGGTGGAAGTCCTGCATCCTCTGGCTGCAGGTATTTATGTTGTTAAGGTAAGGTGGGTAAACTATGACTGTCCTGGACTGACCGCCCATGTCAAAACTTAGTCTGAAAGATAAACTGGCTAAGACTAAAATGTG
The DNA here is from genome assembly GCF_033026475.1 of Channa argus. Taxonomy (NCBI): domain Eukaryota; kingdom Metazoa; phylum Chordata; class Actinopteri; order Anabantiformes; family Channidae; genus Channa; species Channa argus. Next base: position 6,247,696 of record NC_090212.1, read on the forward strand.
CAATACTGTATCACTCGTTTGCAAGTTCTAAGTGCTGTGCCCTCAACCTACATTTAAAACAACACTCTTAAGGAAAGACTGACATTTAAGCCCAACATGAGGAAAGATCTCATTTGTTCACTGATTCTGGAGAGTATGAAACATGCCTAGAATAAATGCTGTGCTTTCTCAAAGTATTTTTCTCTGCGGCCTAAAAAATGTTAATCGTTGCAGCATGTGTTTGACAGAGTGTATGCAGTATCACTCCACGTGTGTGTGTGTGTGCCTGTTAAGTTTACTTTCTGTTCTTTTGGCCAGGTTTTTACTGAGTGTTTCCGACCCTTAGGGGAACAGATACTGTAGCAATGAAAAGAGTGCGTGTCTGTGGTTTTCACATCAGAATAGATCCCAGACTGGATGAGAGGGTCTTCACAGCACACACAAGCAAATGCAACATGTTATGACTTAACAAATGCACAGAACTAGGCTAATAAATTGTAGAACAGGGAAATATGCAGGAGAATGTGAGCATGCCGGGAAGATTTTGTGCTGCCATGAGCAATTACAACAAATTACATTGGGACACACCCAATGCATGAAGATAAATCAAATAATAACTGAGAAGGTGCATACCGACACTGAATCTGTATTTATGATTTAGAATTTTCTTAGAAAAAAAAGTGATGAAACATTGGGCTGTGTTACTATTACACAATATTATAAGGCTGAATATCATTATCTCAATCAATCATAATTGTGTCTTTTTGGGCATAATTAGTTTATGAACGTCTCCCTTTTTATTGCAGTAAAATAAGTAGCAGCTTGTCATCTGGTTTAAACCAGATTACAAATTCAATGTAGCAATTCTCTGCCTGATTCCAAATGTGTTAGTTGAAAAATTGCTGCAGATACTGTATAAAGGAAGAGTGTGAACACTTGGACACAATATATTCAATATGACAAATTACTTTATAAATAATAGAGGTACAGTAAAATACTAACTATCTATAATGTATAATATCCATCTATGATGCTGACAGCAAACTTGTGCATACGTATAAAGAAAGAAAATCCCTTTAAAAGCCACTCTTGACATTGTCAGCTCTTGTCAGTGTCAACCTTTGTGTATGTCAGTACATCTCCCTGTACAGACACAGATAGCTATGTATGTGTACAGTGACAGTTTGTGTGGTGGACCACATCTAAGTGATGTATCTCCACAGTGAGAAGATAAGTGGGCGTAGCCCTGAAAGAGCTGCCCGTGGTTGTGCTGACAGGAGCTTCAACCGCCAGCTTCCTCAAAGCTCTGTGATCTCATGGCAGGCACTTTGAATCACGCAGGGAGAGGGAAAACTTGAGCACTGGCACCCGCTTTCCGGCATTTCTCTTTTAATTTTATGCCTGCTGCCTTTGCTCACACACACAAACAGTGAAACTGAAATATGATATGATTTGACAACACGGCCAGTGAAATCTGTCACGTGTAGTAACCTGTTGTATCTGTATAGTGTTACCCGGTCATCTGCAACACTCTGATGCCTGGGCTTTTAGATCTTCCTGTCTTTCTTGCATTACATGCTCCCTCAGAGACTGAACTCTACTGGGGAAGTGCACAAAATAAAATCTAGGTGTAATTGTGTAATAAAGGTTTACAATTGATGGAAAGTTGCTTTGGGAAAAGCAAACAGAGGCTTCCACCAAAAGGACAAAAAATTGGACAAAAAGACTTGACAGGTGACCAGTAAGAGACATCCAGTAACTGCTTATCCTGTTTAGGGTTGCAAGGGGGGCTGGACCCTATCCCAACTGTCATTGGGGGAAAGGTGAGGTACACCTGCCCTGCGGTACAAAGAGTTACTTACACAGACTGGTAATCACACTCACATTTCACACCTTAGCAATTAACCTAACATGCATGTCTTTGGACTGTGGCAGGAAACCAGAGTACCTGGAGCAAACCCACACAAACATGAGGCGGACATGCAAACTCCACACAGAAAGGATGCAAACTTTGAGGCAGCAGCACTAACCACTCCACCACTGTGCTGCCCAGAGACCGAAACATTCCTCATAAATAAACACAAGCGTTAAATGTCATCAGGGTTTCATCCTCATCTACTGCACAGTTTTAACAGCCTCTGTAAGAATAAGCACCACAAACTGTTTATCTCAACACAACTTCATACTTGGGCAACAATTCTGGACGGAAGCCTTAAATCACATTTTACATAGTTTTTTGAAATTCTGTTTAATCTGTCCATATTCTCTCCAGATGGAGATCTGGCTACTACTACATGTTAAATGAGAACCAAACTACTACAAATTACTGTGGCCTCTTTCTTTGGTATTATAAACCATACAGATACTGAAGATATTTTGTTTCTCTTAATATTCTATTTTTATTTATCTTTTTCCATGTATAGCTACAATTGAAAATGTACTTTATACATAGCCTTTCTGATGTATGTTATGAAAGCATTTCTATATTTAATGGCACATCACAAAAAACTGTTATAATAATGTTAATAATTAATTTAGGTCTATCAACCTACAAGGTAGAAGTCAGCTAATAATTTACGCTCTGATCATACAGGCTGATCAATACATTATAAGGGAGCCCACTTTTTGTCAATATGAAGTATCTTCACTCCATCAGTAAGACTGTTGGTGTGGGGGTGAAGATTGCAAGTGCTGGCATAAGAGGCTGAAGCACACAGCAAAAGTAAACTGATGGAAAATAGATAATAGGTTTCATGGCATCAAGCGCAACAAGACACAGTACCCCATGAATCAAAATTGAGACACTCATAAAGCAAGTGATTAGCCCCCTGCTGGTAGAGTGGACCACAGTCACACAGGAACACTGAGAACAGCTACGCTGGGCATATTAGACAGATGAGGCGGCAATGCTTTGCAGAGCGTGTTCAGAAACATTACAGCTATGATTTGTGGGCGTTCACAAGAAATGTCAATGCACAGACATCCTCTTGAACACTAACAGAAGGATGATTAGCTATGAATAAGTCTCCTCTTACCTACTTAGAGCCACAAGAAAAATTAATGGCACTGTTTGCAAATTCCTGGTTTTCTGCATAAATTGGTCATGAAATGTGATCTGATTTTCACCATATTCAAAAAATGTCAACAGACAACAAATAAACACAATATAAGTCATGATCTTTCATGTCTTTATTGAACACACCCATTAAGCATATAATTGTGGAAAAAGTAATAGCAACAGTGTTTTATTAACTATTACCACCTTTTGAAAGCCACAACTTCAAACAAGCATTCTGTCTTGACTTAAACGTTTTACACACTGATATTTTCTTGTTGGTGTGTGGTTCTCTTTTTATGTCATGCATAGTGCTGCTGTTTTTCCCCAGACAATTCTACCTTCATTTTATCTGTCCACAAAATATTTTCCCAGTGCCGTTATGGTCATGGATGTTATGATCTTTGGTAAACCTCAGGTGTGCTGCAATGTTGTTTTTGGAGAGCAATGGCTTCTTCTGTGGTGTCCCGCCATGGACTCTTGTGATTTACATATGGTTGACTCATGAATAGTGATGTTAACCAACTCCAGTGAATTTTCAGGCTGTTACACTGGGGCTTTTTTTGCTTTATTGAGCATTCTGCTTTGTGTCTTTAGAGTGATCTTGGCTAGGTGCCCACTTCTATGGAGAGTAACTGCAGTACCAAGCCATCTCCATTTTTAGGCATTATGTCTAACGGTAGACTGATGAATATCTGTAACCTTTTCAAGCTACATGCAAAAAACAACTCTTGATTGTAGGTCTTCTGAAATCTCCTTTTTTCTGAGGCAAGGCTCACATCAGCTGATGCTGCTTGTGAATAGCACCTTTGAGTGTTATTATAAGTCAGGGTAGTTGTAAACCACTCCTCCACTCTAGATGAATTGTTGCTATCAGTTTTTCCAACATCACTTTGTATGTTTAGTGGTTGATTGAACAATAAAGACATAAAAGATCATGATTGTGTTCTATCAGGTTAGAAATATTGTGTTTGTTGATATTTGAGATACTAGTGAAGGTCACATCACATTGCATGACCAATTTATGCAGCAAACCAGGAAACTTACAACTTACATGTGCAACATGAGATGCTAAAAAGAGAATGTGTGTAGGAAACACTTAAAAAATATGTGGTTGCTTCATGTGCCTAACATAAGACGTGTAAACTCTCATTTCTATGATTGTTAAACCGTCTCACTGGTAAAATAGGGGTTTCATTGTTGCAACACTTGTGTCCTTGTACACATGTAACCAATTAGCTGGCAGACATCCGCAAAAGTGTTTGCACACAATGCCCATAAATATTTACAAAACACCTTGGCCATGTCACAGCCATGTACACCAATATGCTGAGTCTCCTCCAAAATTAGCCCCCTGCTGTGCTTCTGGTATTGCCATAATTTAAGGGATTCACGCAGTGCTGAATCCTTCCCTATCAACATTTACATCTGGTGAGCAGTTAGTTTTATAGGTAACCTGACGTTGGACAGAAATAACAACTGGCCAAGTGGCTGTTTCCTCAGCCAGTCCATTCTTATGCTGTGCTACAGTATGTTGCTATTTTCCTCTTGTTGTGGTTTCTGCCAGCTTGCATCTTGTCAGGAGGCATCAGAGCAGCTTTCACTCGGTGGTGGGCCGTCTTGGCCGCAGTGGCGTGACTATGCCATGTTCAAGCCCCTCTGTGTTTCGCCCGGCGCTCTTCTTGCTGAGTGGTGACACATGTGTTGTGACAGGGTGGCTGCATTATGGACTATCCGGGGAAGGCTTGTTGTGGCTCTGAGGGTTAACAGGCTAGGGCTCTGTGGGTATGTCACTGCCAGCACTCCCAGAGGTGGATGCAGCACAGTAAAGACAGACAAGGGCATTGGTGTGTGTTTATTTAGAAAAAAAAAAGGAAGTATCCCTTTTTCCTATAGAGAAAATGTTAAAGAAAATGTTAAGCTGCTTTTATCCACCACAATCGCACATATGTTACTACTTTTAAGTGATAAACTGCTCTTACAGCCTGGTATGTGAGGCATTTTGAACATGTTGCATTGATCTCGTCTAAATAAAATATTCTTCCTATGCAGGTCTGCATTCATTAATGCAATCCAAGCAAAGAATTCTTTTGAGAAACATAATGATTGGAGTAACTGCAAATATTTAAGGTGTATGTATGATCTCAGGTTGTAAATGTAGTTCTTTTTAGTGTGTGTGAAGTCATGAGGTCTTTGCTATAAATAAAAACAATGTAACACCTTCCTCTCTTTTTATCGTGCAGAAATAAATGTGCGCTCCTTGTCTCACAAGTTGTCCACCTTAGTTGTGTGTTTTTTCTGGAGCACAAAAGGCGTATTCATGATGGGGAAGCAGTGCCTGAGGGGAAAAAAATGAAGTCTGGGGCTACACCCAGCGGTACTGTCAAACACACACACACACAAACACACACACACAAAAGCAGCTGTCTTTTGGCTGAAACCTTTTTACGCAAAACAGGGCAGGGAAGGAGAGGAAGAAAGAGACTGACGTGTGAAGCTAGCCAACTATCATTTCCAACAACATATATATATATATATATATATATATATATATATGCTTTTTCTGCTTTTTAGGCAAATTAAAATACATACCTGTCTGTGTACAGTGTGAGCAACACAGCTCAAGTGCTGTGTTAATTTTATGCTTGGCACCACATCTGCTTCAAGGCGGCCTTTAAAAATGCATTGAGTCTCCTTGAGAAAATAGTCAGTGTCAGCTAAGAGCCATGTTTTGAAATGCTGCTCCAGATGTGAGTCTGTGCACCCTGCTGAGAAAGATGAATGGCTAGGCGGGCTGCAGGCTACCTACAGGTTCACATCCTTAATGAGCAGAAGAGTCTGCTGAGAGCAAGATATGATTGATAGTGCGCGACAGAACTGGAAGAGGGGAATCACAGTGGAGGCTTTTGATAAAGACTATATGGGGTGGAGGGCTTTGGCAGGTGGCAAAAAGAACGAATCGGGCGTCAGACTTGCCCAAGCTAGATGCCAGGAACTGCTGCAAAGCCGGAGTGCTTCCCCTTGTTACAACCCCACTTCTCTGGTCTGTGAGTTCAATCTGAGCTGGATGTTCCTCCCTGTTGTGTGCCTGGCTATTCCACATAACACACTTCTCCCTCCAAGGGAAACAAATAGCAGAGGTAGAATTCCAGGCAAGTGACTCCGGATGTTGTTGGCACCGAGTGGAGGTGAAGCGCATCCAACCCTATTAGCAGCCCACTGGGCTCGAAGCCTTGCTTTCACCAAAACACCAGAGAAAGATAAAGACATGATGGGGGGGGGGAGCTCTGAGTAGAGCTGATGCTTGTGACATTAAGTCTTAAGAAAACCCAGAAATGACATCAAGGAGAGAATTACAACAGCTGCTCAGAATTCAGCTTAATCGACTAAAGCCTGTTCTTTTCAGAAGGCTGCAGAACTGTAACACAGACAACCGCCACTTCAGGATTTGTGAACAAGATCAGTCCCCACAAAATAATGAAGCCAGGCTGGATGGGTGCCAGGAGGTTGGCGGGTTATGTCAGCCTGCATAATGTGTTAGACCAGGGTCTCTATCATGTCATATGTGAGCCATCGATTCTCATAAATCCTCCACGATGCGATCACATCAATATACTAGAGCTTTTTGACCACTAAGTAGATGAACTACTCTGTTTTGCACAAATCATCAGAATTCACTAAAAGACATCCGAAAAAACACTGCAGCTGACTTGCATTCATGCCAAGCATTCACTGTCATTTCTCACGTCTTTATTCAGATTTGTTTATTAAAGGAAATTACTTTGTAAAATCACTACCAAAATATCCTTAAAGACAAGTTATTGCCATTAGTGTAGTGAAGCTGGGGCGTCAACAAGAACTGTACACATGCCAAAAAAAGCTGTTTTAAGTGCTAGTTAGACACTGAAGGTTATACTTATTAATACACCGTGGACGGACACACATACACACACACACTGGAAGTCATACAGAAACATAAGGCTGTGGGAGTATGTTTATAAATAAGTTACGGTGACAAAATATAATACTTCTACTTCTTTTATATGACATTAGTTACACAGATAAACGTTTTCAAACATTGAGCTAAAGAGACTGTTACCTGTTGTGAATTGTTTTGACCTCGTCTTCGGCTCCACACTTGCTTTGTAATAACGACTTAAATCCAAGATGCGCTGATTAAAAAATGAAAAAAAAAAAAAAAAAAAAACACCTGATAAATAAATAGGACCCTGTCCTCCGGCGGCACCGCCGCGTTATAATTTTGGCCTTCCGGCAGACACGCGACCGACACTGCTGGTTTAAATACTTATGTAATTACTAGTTAATTACGAGTTAATTAGCTACTTGTCTAAATACTAATTATTAAGTGCGCGCGCTTTTCTCTCACTGTACCACACGCCAAGCCTCCACGCGCGCCTTCGTCAGCGGCTCAGTAAGCAGCTGCTTTTCTTTTCCTCGGTGAAGACAAGAGGCTGGTAGTCCGTTCTGGGCGGTTTTCCGTGCACAGGATCCCGAACAGCTCACGTCGTCCCAGCCGAGCTGACAGTTAATCTGATTGTGTGTCGGAGAGAACAACACCAGCGTCGCTCCGTCCCTTCCAGTCAACTACTGCTGAGGAGTTCAGGCGCAGCTCGGAATTTCTGCCACTATTTTCATCCTCGACTTGTTTGTGAAGAGTCGGTCTCGCTGAATTAAAGATTATTTTCAATGCCGATGAATATGTCGGTTATTTTGGTGGATTGTTGAATACCACACATTCTATCAAACAAACAAACAAACAAAACGATAAAGGTCCTGCTGTATTTCCAGAGCCTACAACGGCATTTGTTTTTTCCCTGCTTTATCTAATCAAATGAAAGAGCATCTAACTTACCACCACATAGTCGAGAAGACTTCCAAGATAACTAGCTCATCTATTTTACATTTGAAAGATGGAGCAAGGACATTTATATATATTTTTAAATTTGAATAATATTCTTTTGATTAACTTATTTATTGATTGATCGTTTGGTGTTTAAATCCTGAAAATATTCAAGTTAGATCAATGTATGGGCATTGGTGTTAAATGCATGCATGTTAAAACATGCAACCATTTCAAAATATTATTTTCTGTTTTACTAATAATACATTAATTGACAAAATATTTCAGTTTATATGATTAATTTACATAATTGAGTTATGTTTGTATTAAGCTACCAACCTATCAATATAGTCATGCATTAACAGTTTTACCAGTGACAAGCTTATCAACTTACTTTTAGGTAAATTTTCTGTTAATAGTTCTCTGAGTATAAATTTAATATCACTTTATGTGGGCCTCTGCACTGAAATAGTAATATTTCGGCAGCACTTCAAGGTGTCCTAACACTTCTTTTTAGAGGGCTTGTGTGTTGGAGATCTACTCTGCAGGGATGTGACCCACAGAGAAGGGAGGGAGCAAGCCCCTCTCATCTGTTATGCATTTCCCCTTTGATACAGCAGCAGCCACTGAATCTTATTTTCCAGCATTTCTCCCCCAAAGCGCTTTGTTCTGTGTTCAGCTGTGGAATGCGCTGGAGAACACAGTTAATTGTAAAAACCTTCCACGTCTGATGTTGTTTTCGCTCTCTTTACCAGTTTCTGCAACAGCTCCAACTAGCACTGAACGATTCAGGTTTGTGAGACGATCACACAGAGCAGGGGTGTCGTTTCAGTCAGACAAACATCATGTCACAGCCCCTGCAGAGTGGAACAAAATTGATGGCTTGGAAGTTAGCGTCTGTCTGTGTGTTAAAATGTAGCTCAGTAAAACTGCAAACGCTGGTCCTAAGTTCTTTGCAGTATGATTTTTTTTAAAAATGAAAAGAAAAAAGATCAAATATGGACTTCCATAAAGAAAGACATGGTACACTTGGACGTACACCTGATGACATCTACCACTATCATTCCTGTAACAAAATTATTTCACTTTCAATTATTTCACCAGTATTTTGTGTAGCCATTTAATGTCAGAATTGTTTTGGGCACAGGGTGGTTTTACTATTCCCAGCCGTGTCAGTGTCATGAGCCACCACCAACAGCTCCCCATCTGAATATGTGGAAAGCATTGCAGCACTCATATGAATTCATATTAATTCCTGTAGCTTCGAATTGAAGTAAGAAAGGCTAAACATTCAGACATACCCTGAAATAAATTTTGCCAAACAAGCAGTAAAATGTAATAATTGCTCCACCTGTTGGTTACTTTATAACAGTGTGGGGTAAACCATATTTGGGAGGATTTTAATAACTGTAGAGGGAGGCACCAAAGCCCCAAACTTGAAAAAAGGTGTAAGTGTCAGTTCCTATCAACACTGATGTTGCTTTAGAGTAAATATAAGTTTAAACATTGACACAACGATGTGCTAAAAAAAAATGCTCCAACACAAGCATGTTTTTTCTTTGATACGCTTTTTTTAAACAATAATATCATCACATATAAATTCTGTCCATCATAAATCAAGTTATAAGACATTTTACAAACTCAGCCTAAAGTACAGAAGAAAAGTACAATTACAAACATTAAGACACTGTGACACAAGGTTGCTGAGTCAAAAACAGTAAGGCACCGATGCCATCTGTGGCATAGGTATTTTCAAAACTAAATGAAAACCAAAAAAAAATCACTTTTGAAATCAAAATGTGTCAAAAACGAAAGCAAAAGAGTCAATACCAAAAAACTTCAACATATATGCAGGTAAACATTCTGTGAAAGATTTCAAAAAACATTATCAGGTCTTGGGAGCAAAGAAAGGCCATAATTATTTAATCTCATAAAGCAGCTGAATACATTTATGTGGAAATTAACACTACTGAATACTTAATGCTGACATTTATAGCCCTGAAACACTTTTCTTTAAAAACAAATTTACGTCTTTATGTAGATTTTTATTGTTGTTCAGGTACACAAATAAAAGCCAAGATCTCAAGTGTCCAGGGCTTCCAGTTGTTAACATAAACTTCTTTTTATGTGATGAGGTTTTTAGTCAGTCCTTGGAAGCCCAGATGTTTATAATATATATTTAATTTTTCATCTTCAATTGTCGCCTATGAATTTCACTAATCTAATGTGAACAACCTGAAATAAATTTTGTGTCACCAAAATCACTTTTTAAATTTGAGCACATTTCATGTGAACATTTGCAAAAAAATGTGTCCACTTATCACTAACTTTCACAGATATTTTTACATGTTTACGTGTTTTAACAGTTGAAAATATTCAAAAAATACAAAGTAAAGTTGAAAAAAGAAAATATTTATATGGAATGTAATTTTAATAATTTTTTCTCTTAATTTCAGAAACCTCCTAACACCATTATCAGATGATTCCAAATGTTAAAACTTCATATGTTCAGATAAAGTTTTTAAAACAGATACATTTTAAAATAAAATAACACATTTTATTTCACACTGGTATTTACTTTCAAGATTAAAATTCTTTTGTCCTTATTATACTTCTATACTTAGTTGGCCTCTATACTTTTGTGGTTTTAACATTAATAATATAAATAACTATTACAATAAACAAAGGATATGTGGTGTTCTAAGAAGGGTATGTGTGTATGTTTTAAGTCATTTTGCAATAATTTTCCCAATACTAATTCAGGTAGAAATTATGATTTTGGGAAACCAACTTCCTGTCGGATGACAATATATCCTAATCTATGGAGCTCGACTGAGCTTAATGAATACACTTAAATGATAAATGAATACACTTCATGCCACATTCCTACACATCTTCTGTTGATTCAACAAGATCACTCCCTGTTTTTGCAGGTTGTCAAGTGGCGAGACACGATAATTTACTGAAGTAAAATCAAAAGTGTAAGGTTGTGAAAAAGTAACACGTACAAATTATATGATGAAGTTCAGTGTGTACAACTAATTTGTCAATCTTTCACATGGTGTGTTTCCCTATTGTGCCGTATAGGCTGTGCTTTTGTTTCACACGATTAGAAAAGCATCAAAGCAGAAAAGTCTTGATAGATTGGTTTGAGATGAGCTAAGCTGGTGTCAGTCAAATCTGGTTTTACTCAAGGGTATGTAAAGAAGGCCAGAGCTATAAGATATGATTGTTTTAGTTTATCCTGTGAAACTAAACATACAAATAATAAAGACTAGCAATCCTAAATAGTATTGCTCACAGAGTGGGTTAATATTTTCACTAATTACTACTGTAACACAATTCTGTTCCCATTATTAATACAAAAATACATAAGAAACATTTACTGTATATAAAGTATATGGCAGACAATCAAGAAGTGGGTTATGTTGTTCTAAATACCAGTAATTGATTTCAGAAATTGCCACACTCAACAAAAAAATGCAACAACTACCTATATCACTGCCCCCCACCACACCCCTTTTATTGTGCCTCTCCAGTCAACACACACACACGCACACATCCACTGGGTTAATACTGCACAAAGCTACAGTAGCTTTCACCACAATCACAGGCACAGCATATGTATATTCCGTTGTCTGTAAATTAAATGAAGTGAGAAAGTGGCCAAAAATAAAGGCCCTCTACCTGTAGACGTTCTTGAAGATAGTCAGTAAACACAGCGTATCATCAAGGTTGAGCGGTGGAGTACTGTGTGTGCTTTCTGTAATTATGGACGCAGGTCTGTGTGCTCCGAGGCTGTATCTGAGTATGTTTTTAAACTGGGACCACAAGAAATGTAGGATTTGAATAAACCATAGGGCAAAGGATTGTGGGTGTGCAGCCACAGCACTTGTGTAGCACCAGAGCAGGTAAAACAGTGTAACAGGTACATTTTCTTCTCACCTGTTAACTTACTGCTGTGATTTGTTACCTAGTCAGTTTTATTCAGAAGATTTAAAAAAACTGTCCTAAACTTCTTTGAAGAATCTTTTGAAATTCTTTGTGACTTTGAATGGTTGATGGAAACTCAGGATCACAAAACCACCACCAGAACTCTCTCTATATATAACATATTGCAATCTGTCAGTGCTTCTGCAAACTGCTGTTTTCCAAAAATATCTGACAATGTGAAATGCTCATTTCTTCTCAGAGACCACTCCTGAGTTTCATCTCAACATCAAACATGACAGCGTCGCTGTCAGTGATGTCAGGTTTTTTTGTCATAAAGTTTATTTGCCTGACAAATGTGTCTAAAATTATTTACTTGTTTTGCCTGCTTATGTTTAGGTTGGGAAAACATTGAGATGTTTTACTTTGGCAGTGTCGACAAGAGTGATTTTTCAAAGTGGGAAAGAAGTAATTTTGACTCTTCAAATTAAATCTTTATATGTTGTACTTATACTAAGTTCATCCAAATTGGTCAGTACCCACTAGGCCTTACAAATATCCTCCAGACGGAGTTCTGCAGATGTCTGAATGCAACAGATAACTGCAGTGAATCTGCGGTACTCATATGGCAAATTCAGCTTTGGCAAAATAATAAGCAACATTTACAATGTAGTAAATGAATCTTAACAGTATCCACATTCAAATCAAGTGACTGGATGGAAGAGGTTTTGTGTTTTATGTTCGCAGCCAAAAAGAAACAATTTGTGATACACTGCCTAACCAAAAAAAGAACCCACGCTATTTCATTCAACCGCCTGTAGCTTTTATTACGCTGTGCATTTACTGTGGCATCATTTGGAAGAACTTATCCAATGTCATAACATTTATTCCAATCCAGATTTGCAATTATTTTTCACCAAGACCTTGTATGAATGATGAGAGTCAGACTACTTTCCAGCACATTCTAAAGATTCTCAACAGGGTTAAGGTGGCCAACACATGTGTGAAAATGATGTCTCATGCTCCCTGAACACTCTTTTTCAACAATTTGAGCGCAATGAGCCTGGCATTGTCATCTTGAACATGTCCATTTCATCGGAAAAGAAAAACTCCACTCATGGAAAAAACCTGGTCATTGTATTCAGGTAGTCAGCTACTATTGCATCAGTTGGGGTTGAATAACTTGTTGCCAGCTGAGATATATTAATCACTCCAGTAATTATCCAATTACCTATTCGCTAACTTTAATCTAGTTGGAGACATTTTTTGGACAGGCAGTGTATGTGACAGAGTAGTTTCCATCAGCAGTGAAGGTAGTTTCATGTAGCCACACCTCTGGCCACCAAACAACAGACATTAGCAGAAATTGAAATTCAAGAGCTAAGCACAGCGAGGCCATGTGCTTTTCCACCACGTGACACTGGTGCCCACACTAGAAAATAAATGGGTAAATGAAGCAACTCTGACATAGTGCTCACAAAAAGAATTGTAAATTGTTCTTTCATATTCTTGATATTCACATCTCACAAACAGTAGTAGTTAACAAGAGTGGCACAAAGTCCATGGCAAAAAAGTAATGACTTTTACTGAGACTGGGGAATGCAAGTTCTCAGGCAGAATGTTGTCTTGGTTAACAATAAAATTCATGACATAAACCTGTTCTGCAAAGATGGGCAAAGCAAACAGCAGGGCTGTGTTCCCAAATTTGTAATGTGAGCTTTTATAGGAAGATCAGGTAAACTGATGCTGTCAGTTATTTGATCTAGAGGTGTGGTTACACACATTTATCAGCAACCAGTGTTACCCATAACTTGCTATTTGGAACAGGTTCCAACTCAGCAAACAAAAAGATGTCCCATCTGCAGAATCTGTACAAGGAGATGCAAGGAAAAGGAACAAGGAAAAAAATAATCACATTATGACCCAAATGACTGATCGATGTGTGTCATGACAATTCAAAGCTATGTCAAGATGAATCCAGTCTGAATCCAGACTGTGGAATCTTTTTCATCACCAACGATCCTGGCTGTCTGGTGGTCTGTCACTTGACTATATCCCAGGTCAGCTTATCCATTTTTTGGCCATCTGGGACATCAACTGCACAGAGCAGCTGATGTCCCCTCAGAAACTTTCTTTATTTACTCTTCGGCTGCTGTTAGGACTCCAATAAACTGTGCCAACGACAAACCTGCTGTCCTTTAGACTCTTTCATTTGAGTCCAGTGGGTGAGCTCCTCCTCTCCAGAGCTGTTGAGGCCAAGTGAAATCCAACCAATCATCTCCTTACGCTTCATGCTTCGTTTGTTGTACACTGAGAGGATGAGTGTTACATCTGAAAGCTGGAAAAGGGCTACCTGGAAGACAAACGTCTCTTTGTAGGTTGGGTTGGGCTGACCTCGACAGATGGATGTCTTGCATTTTGACATCTCATGGCCCATGGAGTTCAGTAAGGTCAGCTTAACATATGTATCTACACAGGAAACCAGTGCAATAGACAATTAGAGGGGACATGATGTAAATCTTTTGATGTATTTTAAAATCCATGGTTGACAATTTTAAAATGCATTTAGCCTTTCCTGACTTTGAGAAATGGTTAAATTGTGCAAAATCCTTATGCTTCCATATTTTATCCTCTTTGAATTAATGCATTACAGCCTGCTGCAGCTGTGTTCTTTGCAGAGAGTAGGCATAAGATATATTAGCTCTACAAAGCATTGGTAATGTCACTGCAGTTGATGTTTAAGATCATCAACACATAGAATGTGGTTTCTCCTGATCAAACACAAAGCGCAGCTGTGAGTGTTCCTGATAACAGAGAGCAAGAATTCAAAGGGTGCAGGGAGCGTTAATTCAGTCTTGTTGCTATGCAACTGGTGTATGTCTAACCTGAAGAAGAGGATAATATAGAAGATAAAAATGGACTAGGAAAAGTTACTAATATGTCAGCCTATGCTTATAGAAGAAAAGGAAACAAATGATAAAATGAATGTTCCTCGTCAGAAAAGCACTACAGGAGCTATTACTTCCTCTGACATTGACATAATGTCATTGTCGTGACATGTACAGAGACTTTTAAAGCCCAGGGCAGTTTCCCAAACCATGCTTAATCCAAATATGAGTGACATATTTTGCAGTAGTATGCCTGCTGCAAAAATGGCCGTGCTCAAAAATACATATAAGGTCACTCATGCACAATTCTCGTATACTTTGGCACTTATTTTAGGCTAAACACATCCCTATTTTTAAACACAGTACTTAACCTTTTTTACATATTTCACATTAGCCAAATGCTGAGAGTAGTTATGTTGCTGATAACGTTGGCCTGTGTGACATCTCTCATTTTCATTTCTATTCTATTTTAAATCAGTGAACATTCCCAAAAACGTATTCCCAATAAGCCTAATTCATTTAAGCCCAAACAGGAAAAAGGAAAAGGAAAAACTGCCTTTATCAAGTGATTCAGCTTTCAGTTTTCGTATTCATTCCTCGTTTCCATGCAGAAACTGAAGCCACAGATCCAGCTGAAAGTAAACGAGGAAAGACTGGCAATCACAATGGGTCTTTGAGAGTGTTTCGCCACTCGTCTACAACCATACTCCGTAATAATGCTGTGTATTATGTTCCTGTCTAAGAGGGAGTATAAGGAATGAATTGCCGAGGCTTTCATGCTGTCGAGTGCCAGCTGCCTTCCAATTCCTAGCTCACTGCCTTGAATCACACATTCAGTTGCTCTCTTTGACATAAAAGCACAGTGAAAAAAATAGCCTTGATTTCTTTTTCGACTGCTGCTGAATGGGCCGTGGATGTCTTAAGTGGTCAGTAGCGGTGATGCATGGCTCTTTGGTATTGTTGCTGAATGAGAGGGGCTGCGACTGATGATTAACTTGACTCTTCTGCATGGTAGTGTTTTGAAATGACAGAATATGAGCTTTGAAATCGCTCCGCATTTCTCACTGCAATCCTTCCACTTCGTAAGATGCACAAAGTCAATCAAGGCCTTCATAAGAATTTTGCACAAAGATTTTTTTTTTTCAGTGTTACCAGATGTGACTATTTTCTAAATGTAATCTGACAACTACACAGTATGTTAATATGCTATTTTTGAAAGCACAAACAATATCAAAATCTGGCAGCTTGTTATTAGTTACAGACATTCAGGAATACAAGGACTGTGGCAATAAATGGGAGTACAGCACAGTGGGTCTTTAAAATGAACATTTATGCAACTCTATCACGGAAGCACTGTTTCATATGCTGTAAGCAGAGCTAAAAATTGACAGATTATATCCAAAGCATGCCAACGTGTACTGTTTGAATTGAGCCAGCAGTCACTGACGCACAACAGCTCCTTTTAGGTGGCCATCAGCCACCAAGCAACCCGGACTGACTGAGCATGAAAAGTGTTACTTCTGAGTGAAAACATGGAAGACTTCCAGGCATCACAAGCACAAACACATGAGAGACACAAGACAGGGAGTGAAGATTGGTAACATGGCTGCATGCATAAAAAGATATATATAAAGGTTACAACAAGCAGTTTTTCTTCATGGATGAGCTTTATAGTTTTAAAATTTCTAAGAACTTAATTAGCACATTTGACACAAACACAAATGTATTTTCTAGATAAGAAGAGTTAGACACAAAGAACTTTATCACTGTTATAATTAATGTGATAATTATAAGGTTACTATCCCTTAGCTTAGCTTAGCATAAAGCTTAACATAAGGACTGGAAAATAAGAACCAGCTAGCACGACTGCATCTAAAGGGCATGTCTTTATTCTAAGCTAAGCTGTAAAGTGTAGGGACTCAAGAACAGCTTCAGTATTCTCATTTCTCATGTGAAAAAAAAAACCACATCTGCTAAAAGGCTCGACTACTGATTGAAGCAAAATAAAAACATCAAGATTACAAAAGAAAAGAAAATGCCTGACAATACAGCAACACCTTATTTTTTGTTTTTCTTATTTTTAAACATAAAAATTAATTTTTCATGCAAACTAGGTAAGTAAAATACCTGATGGTAAACAAAGTAAACAAATGTTGATGGTGAATAATGCTTTGTGTTTAATAAACCGCATCCATGAAGATAGAACAAAAAAGTTCAGAATCCAACACTGATAGCAGTTCACGTGACAGGGACAGAGACTCACCTCTGATAATATAAACCTGTCCACCTATCAAGTGCTTTAGACAACAGAACAGCCCATCTGACAACAAGGGTTGGACAGCAGTAAGAAAAACAACGGACCAAGATGTCAAAAAGGTAGTAGGGTGAGAGAATTTCAGGTACAGACATAACAGATAAAGATGCAAGGAAAGAGAAACAGGGTCAGAAGGCCAATAACATTGCACAAAGTTCAACAAGAGGCACTTTTTGTTTGAACTTGCTGCTCCAGTCCCTGGAAAATGACTGAGAAAAGTGCCTGGCAGTACAGGGAAAAGAGGTAAACCAGGGAACAAACCAGAGCAAAACTAAAAAGCAGGTTCGTGCAGCTGAGATAGATCAGACTATCTCTTATTTGGAGAAGTTACAAGCTGTGCATAGACTCCTTCTCCCTCCGTTGTATTTTAATAAAGGAAAGCACACGATATATATTAATAAAACAGTATATTTAATGGGTAAGTTAGAAAACATATTTTTATTTGATTGATGCAGGATTACAATTTTATCACGGCTGACTAAACACACATATCCCTATGCACAGGCTCAACTTGTCCTTTTCCCTTCTGGTATATGAAACATACCATCAAACTGTTTCACCGTTCACTGCTTTTTGCACACCTACTCAAATAAAACGTTTTAGAGTACTTACTGGGTGACTTGTTGGCAGCCAGGTTTTTGAAATGGATGCCTTTGATGACCTCCACAGACAGACGTCCTGTTGTGGCATTGTACACCAGCCCCACAAGGATCTCTGGTGTGGAAGTCTGACTGACTGACTGGAATGATGAGGCGCTTTCACTGCATGTCATATCTGAGAGGCTGACCTGGGATTCACCACCCTGAAAGTGTTTACAGACATTCAGAAAATTGTTTTCTGATATGATGATGATAACAACAACAAAGAGAACTTTCCAATATCTGGTGCAGAGGACTCACTGTGTAAAATTAAGTAGGGGTACTGGGGGTGCTGCAGGCCCTCCATTACATGAGTAAGAGTACAAAATTACTTTCAAATACATTTATGAAATAATGTTATAAACATATCCGACGTGCGCCCTTACCTCAAAGGTCAATCTACCTGCTCATTTGACATGTGAGTGTTCTGGATAGCAAGCAACCAAACATTACAAACAATTACAATAACAGAAATGGACTATCACCACTTTTAGTAAGCTTTCAAACAGTGGGTTTGATGCAGACAAAAGCTCGGCTCATTGGTAGTAGGCAACCATGGAGGTTTTCATCTGAAAGTCAGTTAAACTAATACAAGCTCTATAAATTGGTTGAAATCTAATTCCCCACCAATGTCTTAGCTTAAAGATCTGCTATTCTGATTCTTTTTATAGGGTGTTTTATAAATACTTGTGTATTCTAAACCTACAGCTATTTAAATTTCTCTAAATTCATCTTCACTAAAGGCCCAGATTCCCCTAAAGGTGTGGCCTCCAAATTCACTCCCAGTCAATCAGAATACCACATAATAATGCAAATTATCTTGCACCACGCCAATATCGGCCACTTGAGGTTAACAGTACAAAGTGTGAACAGAAGTTAAATAGAAATCCTTGTGGTTGCTTATGACCCTAAGTGGAAAGGAGAAGAACCTGCTAATGAACAAGTGGCACTTGAATGCCACACACAAGAACCCCTTTTCATGAATGATCACAATTCAATCCACCCCAAAACTGTTTTTTTTCTATACCAGAAAACACCAAACACAATTTTGTAATATGTCTCTGACAACCGTAGTTGTGAAGGACATTGATACTGTATGAAAAAAACTTCATTGAGAGCTGGACAGACTTTAACACAGCAAAGAAATACAACAGTAAATCTATTAACCAGTGAAAGGGCAAGAAACTAATTTAGTGACCTTGGCTTTAAAAGTTTGCAGAAGCAAATAAACACAATGTTTATTCCATTTCTGACAAGTTTGCTTGTGTTTTTAAAAGGCCCGAGATTAACATTATCACTATCAAGACAGAACTGGTTCACCACATAAGTTCTTAGTACTTAAGTCAGGCTTCACTCTGAAAATGTTATCCAATAACATTAAAGGCTCCTGAACATCAATCAGTGTTCAGGAGCCTGCTTTGATCCTACTTACCGGCAGAGCACAAAATGGGTCTAATATGACTGGCACAGACATTTTGCCCTGAAGGTTGAGCTTGGTGAGGTAGAACACCTTTTCCCCGAGCACCTTCTCCTTCTTCATCCGCCGCATACTGTAAAGGCGGAAACGGATGGCGTAGTTGCTGATCATCTCTGATTCCACATGGCTAAAACGGAAGGTCTCCGTGAAAATGGGACAAGGGCCTCTCTGGATTCCTGTCTTCGCCCTTTGCTTCTTGGTGGGCAGCAGCACCAGGTGGACCTGCCAAGAGATGTTGCCAGTGCATCTGAGGGGTGGAACGTCAGTTACTGCCATGATGGTCACTGCCAGCTGCTGATCCTCTGAGTCATAGTCAAACACCACATCCAGGGTCCCGTATCTTCCAACAGAATCTGGTTCGTAACCTTTAGGGAGCTGTGCTGCTGATCCACGGGCTGACATATCCTAAAGAAACCAATACCAACGTCAATGTGCAAGAAAAACCTCAATATACAGCCGGTCTTTAGTCATATCTTGTATGACTGTTCTTTACCTCTGGGCTGAGGACAGCCGTACTATCACTAGGTACATCCTCCTCGTAGCCCTTGTTGAGGTAGCTCTCAGTCTCTTGGAGATCACTGCCCTCGCTTGGACATTTGCCAAAGGACATATGGGGACTGCCACTGTTGTGGGATAGATCACACTTGGTGTCGCCATGGTCGGACAGTGTGCAGGACATCCGTGGAGACCCATTCTCATCTTGATAGGGTGGGGGCTGAAGTTCATCCAGTGGTGGTGTTCGTCTCATTCGCTGGATGCAGTTTGCTGGTCAGGAGAAAATCAAGGAGATCAGACTAAAATGACCCTGTGTTCAGTCAACAGGGCTCTAGAAATATGGGTAAGTGATCAACTTTGATCTAAAAGTAATAAAAGTGTCCAGGCAACTGTAAAATTATTTAGAATGTTAATCATTCAGAATGTTGATGAAGAGTTTTCTAATAATATTGGTTCCCAAATATTATAATCTGTTTTTAGCAACAGTAAAAGATGAAGAAGGAGTTGTGTAATGGTTGTTGTAATGGGTTTACAGAATTAACACTAGATTACACCACAGCAACGGCTGAAATTGCTGACGCCATTCACTGCTAAAGGCTTACACGATCATTAATGCACATGTGGTTCAGCCGTGCCCCATGTACTGATTTTTATGTTTCATTTGCTGATGTTCCAAGTTAGGGTAAATATTTAATCAGTAGCTGCACCTCAAACAAACATTCAGGTTCTTATTTTCTGATAAAATGTACATTGTTAAACTAATTCTTCAGCATTGAATCACACACTACTGTATGCTATTCATCATAGATTTCATTTTCCCTCTGACAAATAGAGCTTACTCTACGTGTCCTCGTGAGCATAATGCGCTCTGTGAGCGCAGTCTTCTGAATGCACAACCTAAATAAAACATCAGACATGCACCATTAAAGGACTGAACTCAATACTTTTTAATCTGCCACAGATTTCATGCCTCTCACCTTTCTAAATGATTCAGTTGCCTGCAAGGCAAAGAAAAAGACTATACTGAGCGTCTCTGTGGCACTTATAAAGAACCTTGAATAGTGTTGTCAGCTGCATTCTTAAATCTGCCTCCCTTGTCCAATTTGGATTCATAAAAATTGAGCAGCCGATGCTAATACTCCCATTGGGACACTGGCGAAGACTGCTTTAAACTCAGTCTTTCTCTTACAAAAAAAGGGAAACAAAAGATAAGGAAGAAAATAACTTGGAAAAAATCCTTTTCGTATGCTGTCTCCTAACTTCGGGAAAAAGCCAACACTATGATGACGTAATCCACTCTAACTGATTGTTCCAGCTCTCTCCAAAGTTCTTGAAACTTTCACTCTTAATAATGTCAGTGAGACACCACCTCAAAGTGGAACATATCAGTGGTAGGATAGCGGCAAAGGAGTTTTTAACTAAGTGTCATGGAGGGAGTGGTAAAAGGAGCAAATCCATTTTGAGCAGCTTTTTTCCTGCTGAGCCGGGGGCGGTTGATTTGATGGAAGCTGCTGTGTAAAAGCACTACTCTTTTCTCCAGCCTGCTAATTGGGGTGGCTACCATTCCTCCTCTTGTATATCCCACCCTTCCTTCACAGAATTTCATCCCCTCTGTACTGGCAGTCACCTTGTTTTGCCATCTTGTACCTCTGTAGGTGGGGAAACAGTTTGAGCTTTGTGAGTCTTTACTGTGAAACTCGGATATAAATATCTTAGGTGACAAATGAGGGAAGCACTGCTCTATTGTCCTGCCCACTGTTGTAGAACGATAGGAATGCAACCGACCTCTCTCCCACTCAACATCTTGTAGTTTTAAAAGACAGACTGTCAGGATTTATAAAGTAATAACTTCACATCATGATTATCAATCAGAAACAGAAGCAATGATGGGTCCAATTTATCAACACAATTTTATATACACATGTTCATTGATACACGATCAATATATGCTTTGTAAGTTAAACCTAATTTTGTTTTTTGAGTTCCCAAAAAACACATACAGTCATCTTTAAAAAATGTAACAGCATTATAGCTACAGTATGTGATAATCAGCAACCCTAATTTCTTTTTCTATTAGAACCATCTGAGAAATGTCTTTGTTCTAAAATGAAAATGTTGTTTAGATTTTCTGCAGTGAAGCTATAATTATATAGCTTAGCTTAGCATGAGTGATGGCAGGGGAGATAAGCAAAAGGGGGAAAAGCAAAGGGGGAGACTGTCTTTAGCAGTGTGAAATAACACCAGAGCACACACCGTGAATCTTTTTAGATTTTCAATATATTGGATTTTTCTCTAGAAAACCAGTAGCAACCCTATCATCCTCATGGTCATCAAATTCACTATCCTGCTAATCAAAGCATTAAAAACAAAAAGAAAAAAATCAACACTTAGTTTCCGCATTGCGATCACTTACAAACATCCTTTACAGGAACCCCAGGACTTAAAAATGTATTAAATGAAATGTTACCTAAGACAAAAAAGTGACATTCACATTTATCATGGAAACTCTACATTTTAAATAATATTGTGTCTCTGTTTGAGGAGTAATAGTGACTTGATGTTAGTCAGGTGAGGCAGCTTCATCATTGTTGATGCTCGATGGCTTGCTGAGATTGATGATTACTTGGTAGAGAGAGAGAAAGCCTTAAAACTGTGAGAAAAATTATGGAATTCTAGTACATTCAAACAACAAGCAGCAATGGATGGACATAGTTTTCACTTCCTCTCACTGCTGTGTTAAAATATATATGAATTTCTGTCAATAAATGTTCTTTTATTTTACTTTTTATGAAATTGCTTCAAATCTGAACTTCCTGATGCATATAATGTTTCAAACCTTGAATGGAATTTAAACAAAGCCAGCTATTGCTTTGTCAAAAAAAACTAAACAAAAATGTGGCAATGACATGAAGCAATGACGTCTTAAAACCTATTAAAGCTACAATATGCTACAACATACAACTATTAGGAATTGGGCTAGCTGTACTTTGAGACTTAAAATTAACAGTCACAATAGTGTCATATATTGGGGCTATATCAAAACCCGTGGCCTCTCATAGTACCGTTTTGCAGCTGCATGGGACCCACTGGGTTAAAACTCAGATAGGTTAGAAGAGCAAAACCTCACTCCAAAACTTACAGAAGGAAATAACTCTGTGAGCCCATGTCACAGGAGACATAAATAGCACCTCTGCACATTAGTTTGGGAAAATAAAAACATAAAAAACATACCGTAGCATTAAATGAAAAATTACATTATAGCTGTTTCATCATACATTCACTTATACTGTCTTGTAAGACATAATATATGAAAAGTACATGATGTATTCGACTTAACCTTTTGTGTTTAACATCCTGGCAGTATACCATTTGTCTAAGTAATAAGAAAAAATAGTTAGAAGCAGTAACTATATGTGATGAGCAGCTGAGGAGAGTGTAAGTGAAATTGAAAAGTTAAAATGGCATTCACAGAAACATGAAACCATTTACTACTGTCTGCTCAAAGCTGCCAAACACGATCCCCATGACACATAGTGTCATTTAAAAGATTAATTTTCTAAGTCAGGGGTTTCCAGCCTGGGTTGGAAGATAAAACTGAGGGATTGTGAGATCACTAATAGAACAATCCTCTGTACGAGTACATTTTACAATCACTGTCAGACATTTATTCAATGAACAGTAAATTATTGATAAAAACAGAAATTCTATGTCACCTAAAGTACTCACAATACTATCTGACCACCAACAGTTTCATTCAGGAGATTCAGGTGTTTGAAGCCAGTGGGAACAAATGGTGCTGCAGTTCTCAAACAGAGATGAGGAGCAGGCTACAGACGTCTGTACACTCAGTTTGTTTAGCTTCAACTTACAATTGCAGTTTATCAGACCTTGCACAGCTGGAGACAGAGTCATCTGACCTGGTAGACACACGTCAGTGATGAAGATTAAACATTTCTTAAATTTCAAGGGGTCACAAACCAAAAATGTTGGGAACCATTGTTCTATACAAAGGTGTCATTTATCTACACTGTTAGCTTAAAAAACAGTGGGATGATAATACACTGCATGTAGCACTTTTTGAGGCATAATATGCGAAATATGTCTCTGTAGGATGCAATGTTGTGAACAGCATACTCTAGATGAGTTTCAGTTAATGCACTGATGAACTAACTAACTAAGAAGAAGAAGAAAAATCTGTACTGTCAGTGAACAGTAACTAATCAGTAATTTAGATTCCTGGTTCTCACTCTTGTCAGAGAATCACTTGACTGTTGGTTAAGAATCACTAATTAGCTCTTAAAGCTCAGGATGAACAATCGCTGTGGCTGTAAAACACAAATTAAATCAGGCTATTGTGTTTCAGGGCTTAAGCACCTTGTAAAAGAAAATGTGTTAGTATTACAGTAGGGAACACAGCTTTAAGAATTCTTTATAAGCCTTCTAAAATACCCAGAAAATCTTTAGACATCATATCAGTGAGCAGCCCTGGTTTCACCATACATCTGAACTCAGAGATCATCTAGTGGCTAAGGAGAGCAATGCAGCTTCTGCAGCACTTGCATAACGACATCCTTATACAGTGAAATGCTTCTTTACTAATGGAGTCAGAAGCGTGTCATGCCCTATTTATCCCTCAGCAACATATTCAAACATTGCTTTAAATAGACGGTTTCAGACACTCATCCTTGGAACCCACTGTCTTATATAATATAAAGCTGGTTCAGACATGAATCACAGATTGAGGACCCAAGCAAAATCAGATTGTTTTTGTCTTTGAAGAGACAACCACAGCTGATGCCTGTCAGTGGATGGCATATATAGGATGTTTTCCTCTTACTACGTGTGTTAAACAAAACTAGTGATACAATTTTGCCGGGTCACCTCTTTACATTATGATACTTGAAAAAAACAAACAAACAGATAAAAATGTGAGACTGCGGCTGTGTAGATTATGCAGACAGTTGACTGTTTCACAAGCCTCCCACAGAGAGTGTGCTGAACGGGAGTTTCGCTTTGATCACCTCTCTGGATTAACTGACAGTGTGTATCAGCGTGTAGGTTGTGTGTGGTGCATTTGTGTTTGTTAGTATGGTGGAGTTGTGGAAGAAAATGTGCTTTTGACTAAAGCTTATTGCAGTGATAAGAAGGAAATATTTGGTATTAAAATCTAAGTGCATATTTGGATTGTACAGTTGAGGCACCCTTTGGGGATGTTCTTAGAAAAATAAACAAAATACTTTAAATGATCATTAACCCCCCCAAAAAACACTTCTGAGAGCATACTTGATTTTTTTTAAAATTCAACTCACGAATACAGAACCTACCATCGTCAGCGGACGCTTCACTGCTGTAGCCATCATAATCAGCAGTCAGAGGACTGTACTTCTGCCGGCTCTCCCAGCTGAAACCTCCGGCGTGTTTGACATTAGTGGCTGCCTTGCCCCCTCCCCTTAGGCCCTGGGAGCGGCTGACTGCTTCCTGATACTGACCCATCAGTTCATCCTCACTGTCCGATGATGAGCCCTGCAGGTCAGCATCAGAGTAGGCCTTGTCTGTTTGGAGTAGAGAAACAAGCCCTGGTTACTGTGGGACATGCTGAGATTTTCAAGCAAAAAGAGCCGGTTGCTGATTTAACTCCTGTTGACTGGCAGCATCTACTGGCAATAAAGGTGCACTGATGGTTCAGGAGTGATTTAAGAATGATCTCTAAATCAGGGAGGCAAATGGTAATTTTGAGAATGCTGGATGGACAAAACTGAAGTTCAATTGTAAAATGCTTTCATTTATTGTTTTGCAGCACAATTAACTTGAAAACCTTAAAGCAGCTGTTGCTGACTACATGATTTAGGGTGTACAGCTACACATTTTAAAGGTGACAAAGTCAGAATACACTAAATCAAAATGGACCATCTGTACACACACCCTGCAATGCTATTTTATGTCTTTTATTGCATTTTTCCCACATTACCGTATCTGGAATTTTATGTTTTGTGTTGAATTCACTGCTTTTTTTCTCTTGGAAAATTGACAATATTAATCCATAAGAGCTTTGAAAATTTAGATTTTTTTAAGTTATCCATTATCTACTCTACATGTCGTTGAAGTGTTTTTGATATTTTTTAGAAACCAAACCACTCTATTAATGTCAGCTTTATGATTATATCTTCAAGAATTATACATTACCAAGGTTTTATTCCATGGCTTCATGACAGGGTGATTTATCACTCTGTTAATACTCCTGTATACACCATTAACTTGAAGGATGTGAATGTTTGATGTTTCACTCTGTGAAGATTTAAATGAGTTACAGAACAAGATTTATTTTAATTACTTTCAGAGTATGTCTTTAGCCTTATTTTCAAATTTTTTCATGAATTCCCCCCCCGCCAGGTTTGGCCCCGCCCAGCCATCAAGAGCCACCTTGTTGCCAGTCCCAAGCCCAGATAAAATGGGAGGCTTAGGGCATCTGATGTAGAAAATACATACCAAATCAACACGCGGAACACGTTCCATTGTGGCGACCCCTGAAGGGACAACCAAAAGCCTTTCAACTTTGAGAAATGTCTGATATGTTTTAGTATTTTGAAGGGACACGGTCAAAAAGAAAAACTATGCATCACACAGCATAAGTAATCAGTAATATACTGATGATGTTTTACAGAATATAAAGCAAAAGTATCTTTGTTAAACCTGTTCATTGTCTGTGTGATATATTTTAAGGTTATATAGTTCGGGTGTTAATTTCCATTGCTAATTTTTCATGTGTCTTTGTTATGCAAACATACATATACAGTCTTTGAAATTAAAGCTTGATAAATAAAATAATTAAAAAACAAAACAAAGGTCATGTGTGGTCATTCAAATCACGAAAAAAAAAAATAAATAAAATTATATAATCTCTATATAATATTGTATAGAGATTGCAAAATCTATCCCTGCTTTTACATGTATTTTTCTAAATAATAAATTTCAATTAAACATTGTTGCTTCACTGCGACACTATGTGTAGCTTTACCTTTGTTCCACTAGGGGGCAACAAAATTTTAATAATTTTAAGTCCAGCCAGTGTGCAACATTTCTCAAGCAGACTGAAATATCTCCAAACTAACAGAGTTTCTAAAGTGTATCAGGTTTTACAGCATTAATTTTGCTTATTACAAAAAAAATATTTTAGCAAAGGAGGAACAATTGAGCATCTTCTTTCAGTTGGTTTAAGGCTTTACAATTTACCACAATGTCTTATATTATTTTGCAAGAGGATAAACAGTAAAAAACGTAGCCCTTAAAAACAAACACCTGAAATTGTCCCCCTTTGTTTTTAACTGAATGTTCACCAGGTGGCTTCTCTGGGCTGACAGTGCAGGCTCCCTCGGGCCACCAACGTTTGACACTTCTGAAGTCTTGTAGCTGGATGTCAAATAAACAACCTACACCTGGCGGCAACAGTAATCCCTCCATGGGTAGAGAAAGGCCAGTGTCAGTGGAAAATGGCTCCATGCTGCAGCTGATGGCACATGGTCACAGTTTTATGGTGTTACTGGTCAGCATGAGCGGGTTGAGTCTGTTCTAGAGCCTAAGTAGTACTTCTAGATGTACTTTGTAAATGTAAGCTTACCTTGCACCTCTGTGTTTTTCCTGAAGTCATCAAGGCACGGAAGGCTCCCTGGGTTCTCTAGTGCCAACTTGTTGTTGAGGTACCAGAACAGGAGGGTCATGAGGATGATGAAGAGCCCGATAGCTGTCAGAAACCCCAGCACCTCTGGAGAGACTGAAAGACAGAAATGAAATCAAACTGGCTGGATTTGGCATATTTAACTTGAACACACTCTTTTAAAAACAATTCTAGTATAATTTCTGGTTAACAAATGAGATTGTGTTCAAGATGATTCTAGATGCTAATCTTAATGGTATCTACACAGCAGTTTTTTACCCTAATAGACAAAGTGCTGTACAATGTTTACTCTCATTTAAGCTTTCACACACATACACACACACACCTACACACACCAATGACCCATGAAACTTACTTTGGTTTTTGTGAGGAGGAAAGAAAGCTCTATTTACTAAGATTTAGAGACAAACTCTTTAGCTTCATATTATGCTAAGTACTTGGCCAGGTGCAGAGCTTGCAGTTATTATTAGCTGTCTCGTTGCCAATTGATATTTGTTGTAATTAACATTACAAGACATAATAATAGTAGCCTTTCAATTTTCTTTTCTATCTTAAACGTGAATAAAAATGTCAAATGTCAAATTATTAACGTGACATTTGATATACCAGATAAAAATTATCTATAATTTTAAAAACTGACAGCAAGGACACTATTGAAAAAACAACATGTGAGTAAAGTGCCATAAAGCAAACCTGCAGATTTGTAAATTAGATTTTATTATTTTAAAATTAACACAGTTGTACTCAATAACATAAATGGTATAATGAGTATTTTAATGCAACAGACAAAAGCAAATTTACTGTCTCAGAGTAGTCTAAAGCCAATGAAAAAAATGAGAGGTTGGATCACTGTAGCTGCGCATGCTGTTGCTATAGCAACAGGTTCAGGTGCCAGCAAGTCACATTTCATTAAATGCCACACTGAGTGTCACACATCAGAAAATACCTTTCTAACATCATTACAAACGTAGACAGGACATGTAAAACCAGAATGAGCCTTCCTGATGAAAAACACGTGAGGGAGGTTTTAACAGATGGGAACCAGTTGTGAGAAATTCTACCTCCCTTGACTACACCCCCACCATGAAGGTGCTATAACATCATCACTATCATCAGCATCATCATCATCATATATGGCTAGAGGAGGAAATCTTTTTGTCTTGTTTTCCTCACTGCAAGTCTATTTTATAATTCTTTTAAACCTCTGAAGAAAGTTCAGAAATCTCCATTCCAGAAATCTGCTGTGACCTCTTGCGTGTGTTCAGGAAATAAATTTGACATTTAACACAGACAAAGTAATTTGTTCCAATCAGTGGGACAAATTTAGAGAATGAACCTTATCTCTTTTTTGTAGACTATTCACAAACTGTTACCTCTGCTGTGTCATACTAAAATGTCACTGTGGGAAATTTGTGCTCTATTTTAGCAAAATTAGAACTAGCTGATGAACTGGTGAGACACAGCAATACACACAAGATTATTACTAGAGTGCAAGGGGCAAATTGAATCTATTGTTAAAGGAAGAACATACTGAAGAACAAATAGATTAACAGAATTTGCATTTAGTGTAATTTACAGGATTGGACTGCACCAAGCTGTTCAGATTCTCCTAAGTGGTTATTTTTTGAGTGGGACACACATGATCATTTTATTGCGTGGTTGCAAATGAACGGAAAATTATATAATTTATCTCATTAGTACTGCAACCTTTTCAGAGAAGCTGTCAATAGCTTATTTCAGGATGTACAAGGACCACCTTGGTGCTAGTCTCGAGCCCAGATAAAATGGGAGGGTTGCGGCAGAAAGGGCATCTGGTTTAAAAACACGTGCCAAATCAACGTGCGGAACACGTTCCGCTGTGACCACCCCTGATTGGACAAGTCGAAAGCTGTTGATCTTTTTTGACCATTTGAAAATGCTGTCAAACTCTACGTACACTATTGTAAAAGTAAAATGTGGGATTTATATTGTAGGGTGAAAGGCAAAGGTGCACTTTTGAAAAGGATGTACACTGACAATAAATATTTCCTGTTTTGCATAAATTGGTCAATAAAAATATGTTATCTATAAAAAAGTCACAAATATTTGTAAGATAATAAAATAGAAATTGTTGTGACCTTTTATGTCTTTATTTAATACACCCCTTAAACATACAAAGTGACGGTAGAAAAGGTAAGTGACCGTTGCACTTACCTTTCCCACCATCATCTAAAAGAGCATGAAAGAGCAGAAATGCTTGTGTTTTATCAGCTTAGAAATATTGTGTCTATTTATATTTTTGATTCGGTAAAGATCAGATCACATTTCATTACTAATTTATGCAGAAAATCTGAACATTGCAAAGATTTTACTTACTTGCCACTCCAGCTACAATATCAATACATTTAAAAAACCTAGAATTAATGTTTGAAAATGATTAAATAACATTAAGGACTTAGGAAGTATCTGGGTTTTACAACTTCCTTGGATAGATACATGAGGTTTGGGGTTTCAAAAATAGGTACAATTTTCAACAACGAAAAAGAGGCAGGGACACTTCATTAGTAGTCTGAAATTACCACACTTGATCCAGGAATTCTCAAAATGTAACCAATGGCATAACACCATAACCTTCTCTAAAGGTTACATAAGAAGTCAGACGTGATAACAGAGACAAAATAAGCAAAGGTAACTGAATTATAATGCAATTAGAAAGCCTTTTGTTCACAAATTACTACTGAGCTCACTCACCATGATGAATAGAGCTCTAAGCAATGTGGAAATCACTGCAGTATATGTAAAGTCCATTTTAATCAGTTAAATCCAAATGACTACCTTGGTCATAATTATCTAATTCGGAAACAAAGTGAACTTAGACGGCATCTTATTTTCCCATCAATGATGACGATTCCGTGCTTTCTGTTATTTACAATGCTAATGTAATATCGGCACCACATGGACTTAGCACTTAATGGCACTCTGAGCTGCACTTTTACATGTGTCTCACTCTGTTTTTTAAGCTTTCTTAGTTAAGGCTGACATCTGTATGAGTCTGAATGAGTTCTTTGTATGTTCCAACTATTTTAAATGTATCTGCTCTACTATTATTATAAAACCATCAAGCTGTCTAGTTTGCTTTAACATTAGGACTCTTACATATTAACAGCCAGATTCACTCTTACACAGCAAAACACTAGAAAAAACTGTTACATAACCTGCTGTGTTTGCCTTGACTTTTTAGCCTACAAAGACAAGTGTCTGACAAAGATTAAGTAATTGTCTGTTCTCTCAGTTAAATTTAATGAGCCTGGATTATTGTTAGTTGCCCACGATGTTTGGTCACATGGTGAGGTGGGAGGGGGAGGCGTTATCCCATGGGAATGCCTGTCTGCTCACACTGTACCAGCTTTTCAATGTTGACTGAATTATTCACAGCACAGATGGAGTGGGATCCTGCTCTGTGTAATTCCCCAACTGGCTCCAGTAGGGAAGAGAAGATTCAATCAGAGATGCCTACAGAGTTTCTCTCTTTACTTTGCCCTTGCTCACTTAAAAATACAATAATTATTCGTTTCATTCTTTAAACAAACAGCATATCAAGCAGTATTCCTCTATTTTGCTCTCTTCACTACATTGAAACGTGTTTCCTCTCAGATATTTCTACAAGAAACCTGAGTGCTGTAATACAGTGTAGGTGCTGTGTGGTGTAGGACGTCTACCCTCATTTCTCATTTTCATGTTTGACTTACTTCACTAAATCAACTGGGCTCCATTAAAACACTCAGAATAGCCGGTGGATAATGTGTGGGGGACTGGCTGATGACTCACAGGAAGATTAAACAATAACAGACTTTGTTATACAAGAAGCACAAAGAACAATGACCGCAAGTCCATAGTGGTTATAAAATATTCTGCACACAATTGTAAGAGGGTTTTGTTTTTGGTGTGAGTGTTTGGGG
This sequence comes from Channa argus, assembly GCF_033026475.1. Lineage (NCBI taxonomy): Eukaryota > Metazoa > Chordata > Actinopteri > Anabantiformes > Channidae > Channa > Channa argus. The sequence goes on from NC_090212.1 coordinate 6,278,943, forward strand.
TGAGATAAGAACCTAACACTATGTTAAATATGATCAAAATCTATTTTTAAGAAGGAACACAGGTCAGTTTACACACACTGTGTTGTGTTAGGCTATGAATAAATTGACTCTACCAAAGTTGAATAAGAAGCGTAAAGCCTGAATTTGTGTGTCATCCACCAGGTGTGACAAGACTGTCCTATCTCTGACCACAGTTCAAAAGACATAGAGACCTTTCCTTAGGTTTAACAAATAGACTTGCAGTAAGATGCATAAGTACCCAAACAGTGACCCAATTTTAATTCGTGCAATCCAGTTGTGTGCTTTAATTTAAAACTACTGTATGAACCATGCAGGAATTTCTACTGTACCATTTTCATACATGACCCCCTAAATTTAGCGGCTCCCAAGTCAGTTTTAATACACGGTTGCAAATTCTACACTTTAAACACATTATTTCCTATTTCCTTTTAGGCGTGCTGGTGGTGGTCTCACACACACACACACACACACACACACACACACACACACACACATTGGTCTGAAACAAACTAACATAAAAGCAATAACAAATATCTTAATAAATCACTAACTGGGTCCAGATAAAGGAATGGCTTCATCTGCTATTTAAAGTCAGTGTTTTACTTACATGGTACAACCATGGAGGCCCACCATGCCAACAAGACCCCCCGCCATGCTTACAACAACTGGCAAAATATTTTTATGTATAGTTGATGTTGCATTCATGACCAATCTGCTTCTTTTTGACATCTAGGTAGGTACGAAGGAATCCGCGAGCCGTTCTTGTTACGGTTCTGTCCAAATTTCACTGCCTGTCCTACATCCACTCCTCTCTCTCTTTTACTTGAAGAATGAAAACCCACCGTAACAGAGAGGCAGACGTTGTTGAAAGGCCCTATGATTTGTCCATTGTTGTGATTAAACACACCATTTAATTGTCCCCTCCTCCTCAGCTTGGTGAGAGCTAGGACATCAGTAAAGTGACATAGTGAGTGAATGAAGAGAGGGAGCAGCGTTACCAAGAACAAATCAGTAAATCAGAGAAATCAAACGGTCTTTTCGGATCGTTACACAGCGATTATGCTCTAAAACACAAACAAACATGGTCACACTATGAGAAATTATTTGCGTGTAATAATTACACATAACTAATATTTACTTTGTTTAAGGTGAACCTTAGATGGAATTTACCAAGTAAAGGTGCTGCATGAGAAATAAATAACCACATTTCTTTAGTGTGTTTATGCAAAACCCCTGTTATCCTCTTGCCACTGTGCTTGAAAACCTTTCTAAAGGAAACACTAAATGTTATTTAAACCAAAAGTCTTTTGTCATCAAAACAAGCAGAAGATGACTGTGATAGGCCGCATTCTTCTTAGTAGTCATTCTTCAACGCTGAAGAGTTGTAAGGCACAAAATAAATACCCCACAATACCTGTCTGCCCTATAGTAAGGCCCCCACCTGGACCCTCTCCAGTTCGCCTTCCAGCCCTGGCTAGGAGTTGAGGATGCCATCATCTACCGGGTGAACTGCGCATATGCCCATCTGGACAAGCCTGTGGGCACTGTGAGGGTCATGTTTATTGACTTCTCCAGTGGTTTCAACACCATCAGTCCAGCTCTGCGTGAGAAACTGACAGTGATGCAGGTAGATCCTCCCACTGTGTCCTGGATTGTTGACTATCTGACTGGCAGACCACAGTATATACATCCCCAGCACGACGTGTCAGACAGAGTGGTGAGTAACACTGGGGACAGTCCTCATAGTTGTCATAGCTATGAGGACTGTCATTATCAGAAGGGCCAGTGACATTGTGGGGACAAGACTATTTAACAGCAGTGTCTGATTCTGATTCTGATACCTAAAGAACACTATAACTCATAAGGAATGAGGCTTCTAGCTGCTGCCTCCACGCTAAAAGGTTCCTGTTCTGAATCCCGGCCGGCTGTGTCCTTTCTGTATGACATTTGCATGCTCTCCTCGTGCTCCTTGTGGGTTTCCTCCAACAGCCTAAAGACACACATGTTATGTTTTTTGGTGACTCAAAATTGTGAATGTGACTGTGAACGTTTGTTTATCTGTTTTTGTCTCGGTGTGTTGGCCCTAAGGACATGACTACTTTTCCAGGATGTACGTCGCCTATTGCAGCTAACAATGACAGCTGGGAAAATCCCCCTCCCTTGACCCTAAACAAGAAAACCGGTTAAGATAATGGATTGATTTATGGATAGATGCTGGAGAGAAGAACATCTGGACTGCTCAGCTGAACCTGCTACAACTAGTCAAATCAGACTCAGGTGTGGGACTAAGTGCTAATCCTAGACTACTATTTTTGTTTATCATGTTTAGAGCAGAGTAAAGGAAGTATTTTGTTCACATGGAAACAGTTGCCATGTTGAATGTCAAAAAGCACAAAACCATCTCAATACCACAAGACACCCACACACTCCACAGGCAGCTCATAAGCACTCTTACCAGCACTCCCATACACTCTCCCACACATGTGCAGGATATGGGCTGAAGCACAATAACTATTGTATTGCCACAAACCTGCTGGCTCACATGCATACTTGCACTCACGTGCACGCACACACACACACACACCCGTATCACACACACACCAGTATCAACAATCACATACTAAGAAAAGGGGTAAACCCAAGCAACACCCAAGCACTCACTTACCCAATCAGACTTTTCAGCTTGTCCATACACAGTCACAGTGACAAGTACCCTCTCAATCCACTTGTGCATTTTGTTTAAATGTCATTTCCATCTGGAATATGTGAACGAGAGGCACCGATTCCTCTGATGTGACATGAGAAATTCTAATTATTTTAATGATTTGAGTGTCTTGTGACAACACGAACAAGCCAATAAATATTTGTATACTTATTACTATCTTTTATTTATCTTAGTTTTAATTGTCAAATTGTGTCTCGATTTTAAGTAAAATAAAGATTATTGAGGGGTTTATAAAAAACAATGAATGGAAGCACAAGGCACAAAGAACAAACGAAGGATGAAACATACAGCAGAGCTCAACAACAGTGAAGGCAACGCAACAGTGGAACAGAAAGAGGACACAAGGACAAGTTTTAACTGTGAAAGTTAAACAGTGGAGTGCGAAATGCAGTGTGGGCTCAAAGGCCAACCCCCCAGCGGCTCTGATCTGCCCTACCTTTTCTGACGCAGATCAGCTCATGAACTCCACAGTTACGCTCGCCACCTGGAAAGACAATGCAGTTTTAATGAGCTACACCGTGATGGAGGAAACAAGGGACAAACAAACACCATGGCAACACATTGATACATGTTAAGATACATTTAGACATAATTGCAAAAAAAACATGGACAACACAAATAAAAGACACTGGCAGAGACTGGATGGTACAAGGCAGTTGTACTGTCTGTTACTATCTCAGTTCTTGCACAGAAGCGTGGACATGATGACGGACACTAAGTCGAATTGTATTTTGTTTTCTCTTCAATCTCAGTAATGAATTAATGGCCAATAACTAGAAGTGGTTGACCAACTCGTAAATTTATCTGTTTTTTGACAAAAAAAACTTTCATTGTCACCTAACTTGCTGAAATAAAGTAAACATGCGTATTTACCAAAACTTTTTTGTTACAAACAGTTGTTTTAAATGCCCCTGTATTAAGACTGTGAGGTGTCATTCATTTTAGCTGACAATCCCTCAAAACCAGAACATTCACTGAACAATGTCTCAGTCTGCAGAGTCGGCCGCATCTCTGTATTTTGAAAACACCCACGGATAAAATCTTTAATTTTTTTGCAGTTTGTTCAATTTGCTTATTGTGATTAGTAGCTCCACCAGACAGAAAAGATGAAGGCCCAAGATATTTTATAACATCCTCGGATGACATTTTGAATTCCCCTCACAGGCTTGCTACAGTGTAAAAACCAAAAGGGATGTCAGTGTGTGACCTGACTCAAGAAAGCATTGTTGTAAAGAAAGTACAGCTCAGTGATGCTTATCTATGGAAAAAATTTGGGTTTTCTAATGTCACAATTCACAGTATAATTTGATGGTTACATAAAGGACCAAACACAAGACTGGAATGACAGATGGATTTTTGAGAAAATGTAAATATTTTCAGACTAATTTACAGAAATAAACATAGTAACTCCAAAATTTAATTCAGGTCTGTATAAACTGCAGGAATATGATGTATTTGGAATTTATGTGCTGTTTTAAAGTTAATCCATGGACAGTTTTAAGATAAATGTATAAATCTGTGCGACATGATGTCAGTGTGGTATTTAGATTCACTCATTCAGGTGTGTTTTTGTTATAATCCACTCATCCAAGTTCTTAATTCAAAACCTATGCAGAGGGATGCTCATGAAATAAAGGTGTGGTGTCGTGAGTCTTTCACATGCTCAGTGACCGTTTCGTATTTTACCAGTATCAGGGGCTGCAATGAGCCCGTTAAACATTGCACATATTTTTAGAATCATCCTTCACGTTGGCCGTCATTGTCTTGTTAGTTTCGGAAACATCACGTTTTTTTTGCGCCCTCGTGAGATACTTGTCCATTTTCCAGCCTACACATGTCTAGTCATGGAAATACCATGGCAGTGGATTTGTTGTTGTATGTCCCTAAAATGAGTTTGGTATGGTCCGACACCAAAACAATAGTTCCACCGGCTACACGTTCTGACCTGAAAGAGAAAAAAAAAAAAAAACACCCAGGAGCGATCTTGGTTGGGGCCAAAGATGTAGACCAATTGATTGGCCTTGCCATAAAAACTGAGGATGCAAAGCACCAAACATCGCTAAGGGTCCACCAGTCCATTAGTATATCAGCAATTAGATACCTGAACACCCAGACGGGGGCCTTCCAGACAGCATGACTGTAAATCAGAACTATTACTCACACTTGTGAAGGCCTCCCAGTCTCTGAGCTCTGCCGCAGCCTCTGGGATCTGCCTACAGGTTGAGGTTTCAAATAGCTCTTACTGTTTTCAGCAGTAACACTTCAACTGTAAGACTTGTGTAGTTATGAACTAAAAAACTGACAGCAATCAAACAAAGGGCATCATTTGAAGTACATCACTTCATGTCTGTCATGAAGTGTGAGATTTTGTTATGACGTGCACTTGTGGAACAAATTGCCATACCGCAAAATATTGTTTTTTCCTCCTCCTCTGGTCTGTTACAGCCAAAACTATTTTAAAGTCAAGTGACAGAAATGATCTGCAATCCTTTTACTACTGAAATGACATAACTATGATAAGATTCAGATTATTTCCAAAATATTTGACCAAGCTCAATAATTCACATCTTAATAAAATCAGAAAGTCAAGTCATGTTAGGTCTCTGACAACCAAAACAGCAGAAATAGTCACACTATTCACACGTAATAATTTATTGTCCTTTTTACATACGTTCCAAATGTAAATCTACTGCATATGTATGTGTGGGAATTGTAAAACTAGTGTTAAAATTAAGTGCACAGCTCCGAGCTGCAGTGACTCTTATTAACAGGTTTTGCAGCCTGTAGAAATCACATCTCATAAGTCAACAACACTTAATTTATAAATTATTTAAATTAGTTAGACAGTCAGTTATCATATGTTTGTCTTCTGCAAATTGCAATTGATGTTTTTTTTTTATTTGACAAGGATCAAAAAACAAAACAAAGAAAAGATGAAATTAGTCCCAGAGCAAAACATTCAATTTTTTTTCCACAGCTGTCAAAGTGTATCGAAGGTTCATGCAAACACAAACTTCAGTAAGACCTAACCCAGAGAACGTGTATAGATTTCATGTAAACACTGAAGGAAGTAGTGACTCCACATGACAGCACTGTCTGGAAATGTTCCCTCCCAAAATGTGAGCTGAAGCCGACATCTTGCTGTTGTCCAGCAGATTGATCCAGCAGCTGCGTGTAGGAGGAAGCTCCTCATGCTCCTTCACTTACCACACACCTCACTCGTCAAAAATAACATTTTCTTGCAAGTGGTCTTGAATATGGTACACAGTGCTGGTTGCTTATATCAAATAACAAAGCTATTTCTCTCACATGGCTTCAGTATTGCAGGACAGATATTCCTTTGCCAATTCACAAATTTTCAAATTTGCCTTTTAATCAGTGGTGAGGCTGTTTCAAGACACTGTGTTCTACCACTGCCGTCTAACTTTCACTGTTTGCATTATGCTGCAACACTGGCTTCATTTAAAAATAAATAAAGAAACATTTTCACTTCTTATGATGTCTCACCTTACTAGCTACATATATCAAAACATATATGTTAATGTAAATTAGACCACAAAATAGGCAAATGAATGAATGTGTATTAACATACTTGTCTAAAACATATTTGAAAAACTAATATGAACAGACTGCCAACATTCATTAATACAAGGACAAACTGATGCCTTTTGCATAGATTCCCTCCCAAGAAAGGAGGCATGACTAAATTGATGTTGTTAATATGTAATGTCATTGTTAAATGGGAATGCCACAGATTTTACACCTCAAAGTCGGTCTAAAAGTGAGCTTGCCTAACCCTGCGTTGTATTGATTAAGTATATTGACATTGCTGAAATCTCACCTGCCAAAAAATATTTCCCCTTAAAAGTATTTTTTACAAACAGAATTCTCTCTAACATTGTCCTTTTTACATATGTTCCATATGTAAATCTACTGCAATTGTAAAACTAGTGTTAAAATTAACATACTAAAATGTTTAGGATTGTATCATTTTCCACAGTAAATACATAAATAAGTGTAATGTTTTTGTCTAGTTTGTGTAATGGGGTTTCTTAAACAGCTCTACTGCAGCAGTTTGGTTTAGGAGTCTTACTCAGAAGCACCATGGCAGTGGTGATACCAGAGGGGCCAGCGCTGCCTTTCCACCCAGAATATTCATTAGTACCTTCTGATGGCATATGCCTATTATGTTAGAAGCCCTGGCACTGTGAAGACACATGAGAGGTGTATTATTATAGGTTTATTATTCTGTTGTACAACATATAAGTACATTTGTGAAAACAAAACAAATATCTTGCAATTAATTATGTCTCAAGTTATGATAGCTTATTTATCAGATGCGTAATGTTCATTACTTCAGAATCAATGAGCCAAAACTGTCTTGATAATACGTGCAAAAGAAACAAGTCATGACATTAAAGTGATTTAGACCATAATGAAATGTTGAGGCCTGTGCTTAAAAATAGTTTATTTCTAAGAACAGTGTAAAAATGTTTAGATTTCTTTTTTGTAAGAATGAAAGATTGACTCATTAGAGAAAAAAGGGTGATGGTGACCAAGGTGGAAGTTAATAAAGTAAGTAAATAAAGCAAAGTAGAAATGCAAACTAGTCAATGGCAGGAGGTTCCTTTTTTACGTCAATATAACTTCATATACAGTTAAATAAAAAGAAGCATTTCTTCTACTAGCACTTTGTTCAATCTCTTCTCCCTATAGCCAGTGAGCTTGCTTTGTAACCCAAGTCTTTAATTTGATAAATGACTTAACTTGATTGTTGTACGTGTATGTTAATTTGTAAATTGTTCATAGTGACGAAAAAGAAGAGAACAAATATGATGGTTATCTAGTGAGTATTTCATGCACACATATGGATTTAAAAAGCTGGGACAGAAATCTCAGGTCCTCTGATCAGAGCTTGTTAGTTTTCCCTTTGCTCCAAGCTCAAAACAATAGGGGACTGTGCTTTTGAAGATCGTAGCCCCTCACCTATAAAACTCTCTACCACTGGATTTGAGAGCAGTGTATGCTGTGAATGACTTTAAAAAGCAGCTAAAGACACATTTGTTTAGATGTGCATTTGCTAAGGTGTGTATTTTTTAGACATTTGGTTTCATGGGTTTTTTTTTTTGTTGTTTGTTTGTTTGTTCTGTAGCTTTTATTTGATTGTTGATTTCAGCACACAAAACAGAACACAAAAACCAGGTGAGCAATGTATCTACTCTTGTGAAATAAGTTTTAGAGACTGGAAATAGAGTAGTTTAATACATTTGTTAACTTCCCATCAAAGTACAACCGACTGTCCTCTTGTTTTCCGAATCAATTAGACACAGTGCCATGAATTTGCCTTTCTTATCAAGAGTTCTACAATGTGAATACTGCACATGCACACATTATAATGACAATGCTATAAATTATATATCCTGCAGCCCTACTTGTGAAAGAGCACTTTTACTCCCATGACTATAAAATTTAGCAAAACTAATAACAACTCAGTGAACCTTGAACTAACTTATACAACTCAGGGACACCAGAGAGAACAATGCGCAGAGTTTGAAGATTATCTCCCGTGTTTTAAGGGCCCTTTGTGTCTGTACTGGCTGTTAACATCCTGTACTAGGGAGATGTTTACATAATCTTTGCTGGAATCAAATGAAGCACCAGTTTTGATAATTTTATGCAGTTTCTCACCCTTAACTCCACCAGGGAGAATGTCTAGTTTCAGCAAACTAAATCAAGGTGGCCTTTTAGTCTTCCCTCATTCAGACATCTAGGGCGGGGCAAAGCAGCATTTTTAGGGTTTGTCCCAGTTTCCATTAAGGACTCTCCTCTATCTGCCCCCTCTAATCGGGCTGCTGAAGCTAACATGTCTGGGTTAAGGAGAGAAGAATGGACTAAGACTGTGGCATGAAAAGTGGAGCTGAAACTTTGGTTATTTGTTGTTTGAGGTCAGTGAAGAGAATGTGCTTTGGGAAAAAAGAACTCAGGGAAACAAACTTTTGTTGTTCCCCATTTAGGTTTCTTCTGCTATACAGGAAAGTGAGAGTTAGAATATCTTGTATAATAATCATGATGTAAACATTTGCAGCTGGAGAGGTAAGGAAAGAGATTTAAACCAAGCAGAAACAGATACTGTAGCAACTATATTGACACCAGCAACCAGTCAGTTTAGCTTAGCAGAAAACACAATTTAATTACCATGTTATATCTAGATTGTTTAATCCATTCATTATATCTGCTGCTAGGTACACTAGCATTTAGCAGGTTTACCTGAACCTTATAGCTTAAAATAGCTGCCTGCTGCTACTGAAAACTAGCCTGAAACAGTAAATCTAGGAAATGGCACTTAAGCAAAAACACTAACATTGCAGGTAATAAAAGCAAAACAATGAGCAAAAGATACTGCAGAGCTGAGAGATTATTGTCTGTAAGACTGTTACTAAGAGTGACCTACTAATATTAAACATAGTCATCTGAACCATTTTTTTTAAATAAAAAGGTATAAATGTGCATTAATCCAACTTTACACTTCTTAATAAATCCATCGATCCATCCATTATCAGTGACCGCTTATATGTGTAGGGTTGTGGGGGGACTGGAACCTATCCCTGCTTTCATAGGGTGGGAAGTAGGGTTCACTCTGGACAGGTCGTCAGTCTATCTCAGGGCCAACACACAGACAAACGACCAGACAGAGTCACCAATTAACCTTAACATGCACGTTTTTGGACTGTGGGAGGAAACTGGAGTACCCGGACTAAACCCACGCAAGCACTGGGAGAACATGCAAACTCCACACAGAAACGCCACGTTGGCCAGGACGCGAACCTGCAAAATGCTAAAGTACATCCAAGTAAAAATAATTATCAACTTCAACTAAACATTCAGTGATCATCTTTATCAGTAAAATAATGACAGAATCAGTTTTAACAAGAATCTCTTTTAACAAGAGCAGTAATTGATTTATGAGGCAGATTGTTGTCATTGTCAGCATGAAAATCCTCAGTGTTTTTATTAAAACTGTCAGACAGGGTTAGCACTACATCAGGTTGTTCATGAAACATGTTGGTGTTGGCCTAATAAAAAGCATAGGGGAATGACTTCGGAATCAGCTCTAGCTAAGCCAATTAGCTTGTGGAGGATACAGAACGTCAAAGATTACCCCCGACAGTTTAGCTCCAGGTTTATAAAGCAGCAACAGTTTCTTCAGACTACACTGCTGCACTAGGTTTTCTTGTGGGGAAAGTGAGAATTGTGTTAAGTCACTGACAACCATTGCTCCATAGCCCTGGGCAATGAAAACACACTTTCAAAAATAGTGCAGTTGATACTTTATTTTTAGAACTGACAAAGTCACACATGTTCGTTTTATTTCACAAACACTGTAAATCTGGTAACATTTTGAGTCTGCAAGCAAACTAGCAGACAATTATTCTTTCCACCACAACTGTATCTTCATTATTTATCTATGTTTTTTCACTGAAACAAATTCATCAATCACAGTTGTTGGATTAATGCTCTACCCTGCTCAAACAAGGATGTAAAGGCTTCCCTCAGTTTCTTGAAATCCAATTCCTAACCTCACTGGTGATGTGAAAACTGGAGAAGCAATCAAAAAAATAAACTGCACAACAATCACGCACCTTGTCTCATCCAAACAAAAAGACAAATCTCATATATGGCAAAAAAATTGTTAATGGTGAGTCAGTGCACTGGATGTGAAATTCATTTAACTGCTTTGCCCATGGGTTAATAGCCCAGTGTGGGTGTTTGTATGTGTGTCTATAGATGAAAGGCAAAAACTGTAAAAACTACTTGGTCATCACACTCACACTCCACAGGACAAACCTCTGAGGTTCTAAACAAAACAGTCCTTGGGAGTAATTATAGTTGTACTTCAGTTATCACATGTTTAAACTACCATTGGGAAAGTATCCTATTTTAAATACTAAATACATCAGAATGATAGTTTTACATTATAAAACTATCATAATGAAGACTAATATCATCTTTAATTACAAGTATAACTCATTAAAACTATCATTATAAAGACTAATAATATCTATTCCATTTATCTCATAAAAAATATTATGATATTTTATACACCTTAAAGCTACAGTATTGTCACTGATGTGTAGCAGTAGAAATATGAATAATGTAATTTCACATAGACTGAGGCTGAATAAAGTGAGAATGAAAAACAGTGGACTGATTTTAAGTTTCCTGTTAAAGCTATTTTGATTCCTAAAAGTTTCATATTGTGGCTTTTAAGCGGCATTAATTACTTTTTTTGTGGCTTCAGCTTTCTTCAGCAACTGGCTGAAAGATGATAAAATGTTTTCAGAACTGAGGGGAACTGAAGAGTTGGTGACAACGACTGGATCTATACAACAAGTATCTTTCATAACACACATAGCTGGTCTGTAAATCAAAACAATAAGAAAAAAGATGGTGCAAAACATTTGTGTAGAGCTGAGCAGATCTCCAGTATTAGATGATCATTCTCCGCTGGTTCATTATGAGCTATACCTTTATGCTTAACAAGATGTTTATGATATTTCATTTCATTCATTGTTATAATAAAATATTGATTAAAGCAGCTTTAATTATAAGTATAACTCATCAAAACTATCATTATAAAGACTGATATCATCTTTACTGTCTATTAGCCTATGAGACACTGAAATCTCCTGATTTCATTGATGGCACACAACTGGAAAGAGTAATGTATTGCTCTATTCCAGCTAAGCTGTCTCACGGCTCACATTAGCTCAAATGGTATGAAGACATACTGGCAATTATCATCTAATATCCTGTTTCCCACTCTCTGACAAACAAAACCATAGCATGTTGGAAACACAGGGTGAAATATCCTTGACAGGAAGCAACTGGGTTTATAAAAGAGACTTAATATTTTTTAAGAAAACCACATACTCTTTGTATTTCCACTTATTGGATTTAGCTAAACTGCTTAAAAGAAGCATTTGAAGATGAATAGCCCATCGGGTATTTCAGCAAGCTTTGGAAGACAATGTCTAAATGTCATCATGAAGAGCTTATTTGTTGCTTGTAATTTTAACACATATTTCTACAGCTCAACACTTTGGTTTCTGCCTACTGTATACTTGGCTCCAGCTCAGCTCTCAACGAGGCTTCATCCACACCAGACACATTAAAAATGCCACGCGTGTGAGCTGGGCTGCTTTCGAAGTGCTGGCCAGAAAACCAGGCCTCACCTGGCCATGTGAGATCCAGCCGGGTCGGCAGTCGATCAGTTTATACAGTTTGTAATGTATGTCAAGATAGTATTTGTACAAGGGAAGCCAAACTTTTGTAAAGTCCTCCATTTATTAAAGTAATTAGGATCAATTTTTACATCTTTCAGTCCATTTTGATTATTATTTAAATGTCTCTTCTAGTCACTTAATAAATGTCCACAAGTTATTCACAGAGAACCTAAAGAGTTCTGATGTATTAGGTATTTAAAATAGGATATTTTCCCAATGGTAGTTTAAACATGTGATAACTGTATATTAGGTAAATAAACACTTGATCAAACAACTGATTGTCAGTGACATTATTTTAATAAAACCTCTTTATACTTTAAGTATTCAACTACAAGGCTTTGAAAAGAGCAAAATGTTGTGCTTGAGGTTGTTGCATCAAACAGATGCAACAGATATGCTAAAAAATGTCATTTTAAATTAATATAATCTGATGTAATGGTTTAATACAATTTGAAGAATTAGCTGTTTGTTTACTGTTGGTTCTTTTAAAAATTTCCATTATGTATTGAGGAGATTTTAAAAATTTGACTGAGCAAAATAACCAATATAAACATGATCTGACAAACTAAAATTTCTTTAGATCTTATACAATTAAAAATTACGTATTTATTAAATGAGATGCCAAGTTGCACTCTAAATAACAGCCCCATTTATTTTAACACAGTCAAAAACATGAAAACAGCTAAATTAATTCTTTGCTCAAAAACGTCCGTTCCTGTTTTTGTGACACCTCTTGATGCTCATCCAACCTAACATCACAAGTACAGCGAGAAACATCAGCCTCCCACTGCTGCTAACAGCCCAGCCTCTGGATGCTGACAGTGTCAGTCAGCCCCACAGCTTTATAAACCTCAGCGGGGACCAGGGGAGATAAAATATCACAGACAGGAACCGTTATAATTGTGGGCTTTCATGAACACTTTGCTGACAACTGTAGCGGGAAACTGGGGATCAGTGGGTGGGGTAGAATAAGCACATAACTCAGCTTAGGTGTGGTTGTGTAATAAACTGGGGACAAGAAAGGTATCTGCGAATAATGGCAGTGAGCAGTCAAGGGTTAAAGAGTCACCTCTTAAAGAGTTACCTAGTCTTATGTTGATTCTGTATGGGCATAAGAAAACACTTGTGTTTAGTTTTTTATTTATTTGCTTCTCTAATATGTCAAATAAGGATACACATCGAGATACAGTTGAAAAAATGATAAGAGAAAGAAAGAAAGCAAAGGATGTGTTTAATTAACTGCCCCCAGTGGTAAAATGTGAAATGTAAGGAAAATGGTCCAACGAACAAGTTCCTAATGTGTTCAGAGTTCACTCAAGTGAAGTAAATTGAAAAATAAATAAAATAAATATCAAATATAGACTGGCTGATTATTATGAAACAACACATAATGCATCACTCTTGATTATGGTTCAGACTAAATAAATTAAACTGTACAGATGAGACTGAGGTCTTCTCCAGAAACATTTGATCATATTTCCAGAATGATGTATTTTTTAATTTCGGGGTGTTAAGTGGGATTAGCAAAACCCAGGAGGCTCTGGTGAATGGTCTATTTGCCTAGTTTATGGCCAGACCTGGAGTGTTCACACCACTGTGCTGGTTTCTAGAGGTGAACCCTTCTGTCCCATATTCATGATGTCTCATTACCTTGGTGTTCTTTGGTGAAGACCTTAAATATTTAAAGGGTTGGGGTCCCCAGCTAGTGGTTAAGACACATACTATATTTTTTATATTAATATCACTTGCTGCATATCCTCCTTCTCTCTCTTTTGTCTTATTTCAGCCCCACCTCATCTGCCCACTAGTAAATGAAGGAATAAAACTCCTACATGAACACATTTTACAGGGTTTACTATGTGAACTCATTCTACATTGCATCTATATTTAAAAGCAAATAAAATCACTGTGAAAGAAAATGTCATTGTGATTATTTTGACCCGTTCAGATAAGCGTACATTTAGGTTATTTCATACTTTACATCATTCCCTTAAGTGGACAATATTCTTTACGTCACATCTTTTGTTCCAAAAGGTCAGGACTCTGGCATTTAAAGTAATATATTCCAAGCCAAACACTGTGATATTCAAACCAATAAACTGCAAACAAAAGCTGCTTAAAACCTGCAAAGTTACATAAGCCGAGAAAGGTGAAGAGGAAAATCACATATTGTCCAGAGTGCAGCCCTCAAGGCAGTTGGAGGAACATACTGTCTAGCAAGAAGAAAATCATAGTAATTAAAAAACAGGATAAAATACAATGTCCTTATGCAACAGCAGCTAAACTTGGAGTTATAATTGCAAAGCTGAACTGGCGATTTCCTATCTACACTTTCCTACAAACTTGGCACGAAATATATCCCCCTCTGTCTCCACCACTGGTCCCACTGATTGAAAGCACTCTGTGTGTGTGTGTATGTGGTTTGCTCCCTTTAGAGCAAGTTATAAAGTACCAACACTCAGCGGGTCAACGCAAAGACCACAACACTTTCAAATGAACCAAATGACGGACACTGAAATGAGCTGTGAAAACACAGCCAACGAGCACAGGAAGCACAACTTTCAGTCCGTCTGTGTTAAATGAGTCCCACGGTGTGAAAGCAGAGCTGTCCCTTCAGCACCACCGGTACACACACTGAGAAAACGCCGCTTCAAGATCCCTCTCTCCTCCGCTCTCTCCCTCACACACACACACACACGCGCGCGCGCGCGCGCGGCGGAGAGAAAATCACCGCCACAAAAGCATAAAAATCACTTTCACAGAACGCAGACAAAGCAAACGTCAAGCTTCTGAAGTCATTTCACTTTTTCCTGTACAGAATTCACCTGTGACATGTATTGTTTCCAGTTGAAGTTAATTACAAGCAGAGGAGAGACGTTATTGGCCTACTTACCATCAATCGCCATGATGTTCTGTTTTGGCTTCAACCAAAGCGGGCGGGGAAGAAGGGGGAGCGGCCCACTGCAAGGGGAGAGACGGGGGAGGGAGGGGGAGGAATTCAGAGGATGGTACAGTCCGTGAGGAGAGAAGAGGAAACTGGCTGTGTGAGACAAGTGCTGCACAAATATTTAATCAATCATTTACAGCCAAGAGAACACATGCTACATAGGCTCAGCACGGTGTATGAGAGGCAGACTGCTGTGCTTTGCTATGCTCCTCCTGATGCTTTTACAGCTTTTTAGTTTAACCAGCTGAAAGGTTTATTTAACAATGCAGATACATAATAACATTACAAAATGTATTTATGTTCAGATACATGTGTAGATACTAATACAGCTTAATCATGCAGCCAGCTAAGACGTAAATTACTTTACCAAGCTGTATTTAAATCAATACTGTTTGCTATAGGATGCTAACATGTTATAGCTAAATATGGATCAAGAACAACGGCTTTCGGCTTGTCCCTTCAAGGGTCACCACAGCCGAACGCCTTCCGTACGGCATCCAGCGTTTTTACTCTGGATGCCCTTCCTGCCACAACCCTTTCATTTTATCTGGGCTCAGGACTGGAACCAGGGTGGCCCTTTGGGACTGGGTGGGGTCACACCTGGTTGTGTTGGGATTTGAACCCCACGGCCTTCTGTATCCCAACCCAGGGCTCTACCACTGATCCATCTGGCTCCCCTTTGTAGTTTTAATAAATACAATAATAAATGTCAAGCTTAATTTAATATGAACATCTTATAAAACTTAAAAGTGAACTTAAATATGAAACATAACACACACACATAAGGGCTTAGTATTTAATCTTGTAGCGAAGCCAATGCTTTATCATAATTCATAATAGTCTTATCCTTAAACGTAGACTATGCTGAGCTAAACAATTGCAAGACAGATAGTACAACAGTTTAATAACATCATTTAAACAACAGTATTAAGGTGTTATTGTTTTAGATGATAATGCAATTACAGGTCAATAATGATGTTAGTCAGCCAAATGCTGACTAACTTAGCCTGCTGTACATTTTAGGTGGCTGAATTATTTAAATGTATCAGAATATGTTATAGCATACAGCATACAGCACTGATGCTGCTTTGGTGCTTTAGGTTCTTCAGCTGTCACATAGAGTACGTATAAAACCGTACCTAAGGTTCAGAAGGCAGCCTTCCACCTTCCAGCATGTCATAAAGGGTGGCTATAAGAAACAGGAGTGACTTGGTTTTAAAGAATGAAAGACTTCTTAGGGAGGCAAAAGTATTCCTGATATTTGTGTGCCTAAACCTAACCTTCTCAACACACGACAGCAATGGTGACACCATGGGGCATGAGTGGAAGCTACTGGGAGGTAGAAGGTTGTCTACATTAGCATAACTATGGGCTGATAAGAGCCAAAACCAGCTCATGATTCCTTTCTTGTGCAGTGCTTCTGCAGCTTATATCTTAACCAAATGAAAGGCTATTTAGGTTGGCTAAGGTTAGATGCTAATACAGCTTACATAGCATTAAGGAAAACTGTCCTACTTCAAACACAATCATCTGCAAAACAGAAAAACAAGCAGCACCTTTATTGCTTCGTGCAATACAATATCTACTTCACATTATTTAGTGCTACTGGTTCACCCACTACTTCAGTTGTTAATCATCCCTTGATTGCTGATGGCTGGGAAAAAACACGGCAGCACTTAGGCTGCTACTCTGAAAATCAACAGTAAGTGTTTTGTGCACCTGAGAACTAAAGAGCAAGAGGCTTTGCCTACACTCAGCCCACTTATGGTCATCAGTCATTAAAGCAGAAATCTATCCCACAAGTGGCAGGTATGCATTTCATCATTGATGGCAGCCTAAATCCAGCAGAATGTACTGTAGCACAGTCACAATTATCAGATCAGAAAGTGACATTATTGTTTTCTAAATGCAGCGACAAGTTCGTAGAGGTTTTCTGGGAATCGTGGCATCGTAGGAATTGTAGGATGTCTATATAAAAAATGTATACATCTCCAAACAATCTAATGTAACAGCAAACCGGACTAAGCCTAACAAAATAATGGGGTCTAGGTATGTAAAAATGTCAAAGGTTGGTGTGACCTCATCACCTGTGTAATTGTTTTTACTTTTGTTCTGCCCAAACCTGCTCATAGCATAAAAGATGCTACACCAAAACAACTTGTATGTGTTATGTTA
The DNA here is from genome assembly GCF_033026475.1 of Channa argus. Lineage (NCBI taxonomy): Eukaryota > Metazoa > Chordata > Actinopteri > Anabantiformes > Channidae > Channa > Channa argus. The sequence continues at coordinate 6,296,095 of NC_090212.1, forward strand.
GAATTGCTTTAATACCTTCAGGAACCTGTATTTATTCTAGTCTGGTCCAAATTCCCCTCTGTGCTGCTGCACTCAACCCATTTCCTTGTGGTTCATTAAACCATTATTCATTTCTATCTAATGAAATTGTAATCAAGCTCATCCCGCTATTGCAGCCTTTGTTAGTCAGAAAAAACACTACTGCGTGCTTGCCTACAATTTAAACATAAAATTTATTGTATCAAGAATCCAAGTGTATTTTTTCAGCTTCCAATAACATGCAACAATTTTGTATTGTATTAATGGTAAACCTGTTGTTTCAAAAGAATTATGTAAGAAAACATAAAGTTTCATTTTGAGGTTCAGTTTATACCCCTATGCCCGTCATCAGGTTGCCATGGATACATACAGCAGCTGCTGAGCTCTACCTTCTGATTTCCTGTCATAAACATGAGCAAATGTTACCTGATCAAGATATTTGTTAAACCATGTCTGTACCCTTATTCTCTTCCTCTCTGATTTTAGAGACAGAGCATGAATATTTATGTTTGGCATGATGCTAAAGTGGGATTTATACAGGACATTTTATAGTTTAAGATAAGCCGAACTATGGATATGAAAGAACAAACTGAGAACTATGTACATGAGCTACATATCTGAAAGAAATACTCTTTTGGAAGGATGTGATGGCTTATCAGAGCTGCACAAAGCTCGTGCATTACGCTTTGGCTGTATTCTCCAAAGTTGCCTTATGGGTACCTGACCTTAACATCACTACTTTATATTGCCACATTTGATATACAAATTCAAGAGTAGTTACTGTAAAAACCTTATAACCAATGTTGTCAATTACAAACAAAGAACGTGCCAAAAAATCTAAACATTTTACAAAATAACATGTACAAATGATAATCGAGATCAAAGTAGGGCTTTGTTCTCAATAAGCTATATATACTCAACCTGTAAGGTTGCATTTGTCTCAGTCAGTTGTTATAAGTTGTGCCTGCAAAGCATTTTGTTAGGAGTAAGTTCAGAGTGTTACTGTAAAGAAATTATCATTGGACACCTGTGAGACACACAATTAGTTTTAGATGTTATTTTAAGACTTAAATTATGCCTGCATGTACAGGGAGTATGGCTATATTTTTCAGGAGTCGCATTTTAAGGATGCTTAACAAACAAGGACAAAAACAAATTAGTTCACATAACTTGTACTTTTAGGCATCCATACACAAACACATGAACATTAACATGCCTTGTTTCCTCTCCTCCACTCATTCTTGTTTACTTTGTGCTATTTTTAGCTGCAGCTCTGCTCAGATGCCCTCTGCTGGGCTCATCAAAGTAAGCTCCTTCTTGTTGTCATAGAAATGAGCCTGCCACATCCATTAGCTTTGCCGTGTGCTGGCTGCTCCAGTCACATTCCCCCGATCACCAGAGGAGGGAGCACAGCTGCAGGTTGAATAGAATGAGCTGAACAGGTAGATGATTTAGACTAATTGCTTATCGTTTAAAAACAGTAGTGGATCAGATGACAGAGCATCGAGTTGCATTTCAGAATTTCTGAAGACTGCATGGACAATATGAAGTCATCACCACTCTCTGTCTGACCTTGAAGTGTTAACACAGCCTGCGCTCTGGGAATAATACATTTCATTGAGCCTGTTGCTGCTATGCAGCTGCAGAGAAATTAGCACAGCACACACTGCAATTGGATCAGAGATGTTTCATAACTGTAATACACTGATTTATGTTACCTTTTTCAGTCCAGGCTTGCAGGGATGCTTAGCAACAAGCATCTATTGTGATGCTTTTTATATATGTAAATGTCAAATAAAGGTCATGGCAGACACATTGTATATTTATGGTAAATAATTATACAATCTACAATCTATCTACACATCTATCAAGATGCTTTGTAAAAGACATTTATGGAAGTGATTATGATCTGAGCATATTTCTTCCTTGTACTCTTTGTGACTGGCTTATGCAATTTTCTAAGAGTTACAAAGCAAACACCGTCAACAAGTTGTTAAACTCTCTCCAGTGACACAGGCTCAATGGTGAGGAGCAGTTTCCATGGCAATAGCTTCCTACATATAACACAAATTGACTGGACTACTAAATTTAATGTGTTGGTGAACATGGCATCAAACAATACAGAGTTTGTTGTTTCCATTTTGCTTTTGGGAAACAATCCAAGACTGCAAATGGATCCACAACAAGGACAATAGAATTTGGAGCAGTGTCCGCAAATGAAAATATGACAAATCAAATGTTGTAGAACATCCCTGCTGCAGTAAAATGAGATGAACACGTAGCTTTATTACATTAAATTGTACATTGTTTAATGTGCAGTCTGACTGAGATTCTACCTTGTTTTTGAACAGTAAACTCTGACACCACCATGTGGAGAAACTGTGTAATTGCACACTGACCGTTAAGTGAGCTGAAAAACATTTATTCACCATTGAAACCAAAGCATTAAATGAATTAGGTAATTGCAATTGCAGGGATTTATTCAATAATTTTCTTTATGCAACTTTGATATTATAGGAAGAACTAGTTCATAATAGTTTTGATTTTGGATTTTGACAGTAAATTTTCAATTTTATGCATTGTTGTGTTTTTTACAGAATCCATTTTTTCCATCCGTCCTCACATCATGAAGTGAGCTAGTGGAACGAACTTTTATCAGTTCCAGCCAAATATTGTTAAATCATGCAGAAACACATTTATTGCTAATAATCCACACACTCACTCTAATGCAAGCATATCTGCACATGCAGCAGTTAGGGCCTTATTTTGTGTTTGAGGTTGGCAAGTTGCTCCATGTTGATGCTGCTGCCGCCGCACACGATCACCAACAGGGGGCCCAAGCAACTGGGCAAACGACCTAAGGAAAGTTACTTTAATTGATGCAGTTTTTAAAAATTATGTCACAAGGTTTAAAATCTTAAACACTGCTGTCATCAGTGTCCTCAGATGTTCATGTGCATAAAAACAAAAACTGCAATACGACTTCTACAATTTTCAACTTGCTTTCTATGGTTTTAGTTTATGATGTAAATGTACATTAATTCTTTTAAAGGAAGCCTTCAATGATTTGGAATTTGCTTCTTTTGGTTTTAATTTAGGTAGTAAATGTACATAAATCCCATTACTTTCCATTGACTTCCCTTCATCAAAATATTTCTCTACCTCTAGCTGAAAAATGCTTCCAGGTGACATCACCTTGAGGGGTTTTTCATCAATAAGAGTTCAGATTATGTCATCTGGAGGAGCTCTGGAAAAGCTGGTTGACTATAATTACAAATTATGAGCGACGAGATGACATAATCTGAAATAAAGGTTTCTCCAAGCGTTTTACAGCTAGAAAAGACATATTTAAATATAGGAAAGTCAAAGGTAAGGTTACATGTAATACCAAAACTAAAACCAAAAGAAGCAAATTCAAAATCCGTGAAGGTGTCCTTTCAATATGAAGTGAGAGGACATTAGTACTACACCTAATTTTCCTACTTAGGTGCTTCAGTAAATCTTCAGTAAGATAATGGTTTGAGAAGATTTACCTTCATCCTGTAATCTTTGTATAAGTCCACTGTAGATGGCTGCTAGTGCTGCTCCACACGCCATCTCCACCAGCACACGCTCCTCGTCTGTGATACAAAACACAAGCATCGAGTGTTAACAAGTGCATCAAAGTAAAAAGGAGGACACTAAATCCTTCATAGGGATTATGGAATTGATTCTGGTCAAAAAAACCTTGCATGAGTGTTGATTTTCTAGGATTAAGATGTTAATTAGTTCTGGGAAAGTTCCTAAGAACACAAAAAGAAACAGTTGGAAGCCCACACTAACCGAGGAATGTTTCCATGGCATGCAGAGCATGCTGGTCAGTCACCAGTTCAGAGATAATTGTCAGGTCGCTGCTCTGGCTGTATTCAAAAGCTTTCTTGCAGACTGTCTTTGCACCGAGACATTTAGCCTCACTGTGTTGAAAAAAAAAAGAAAGGGAGACAATAGAGTCAATTTGTCTGCAGACTTTTGGATTTTAGAGCAAGGCCAAAAGGGAAAAAAGGAATAAAACATTAACTTCTTTAATCTGTAAATTCTTTTAAGTCTAACCTAGTGATGTCATCCAAGGTGATGATCCTCCCTGCTTTAACAGCAGCGTTAAAACAGTCAGCCCCCACCGTCTCCATGGCAATTATGGGTACATCCTTCCAGCCTACATCCTTCAGGCCCTGTATGACCCCACAGAGGAGTCCTCCTCCGCCCACAGACACCAGCACAGCTCCAGGCTTCACACCAGGACCCAGAGAGTCTGCAGCCTCTGAGATCATAGTGGCATGGCCCTGCCTGTGTGTGTGTGTGTGTGTGGACAGACGCATACACAGGAAGTGAAGTTTTGCAGTGGATTTATTTATGCTGCATTGCAGACAGTTACCACTTTAACTGTAATGAATGTTTCTACCAGAGAAGAGGGTGATCAAATGGTGGGACATAGGTGAGTCCTTCAGTTTCTGCCAGTCTGTGAGCTTCCGTGTTGGCATCATCCCAAACCTAAGAAGAGACAGTTTGGACTTTATTGTCTCTTCAAACCCTTTCAGTGTTTTTTCTTCTTTCACAGAGTGAAAGAAATCAAAATGCATTGTTGATCCCATGTGAGCTGGCATGTGGAACACAAAGATGAAACTCAGACATAAACTTTACATTCAGCTTTACCTTTCCTGTAATCTTGACTGTAGCTCCCTGATCTTGGAGTCTCTGAACAACCAGCCGAGGAGAAGAGGATGGAACTACAATGGTGGCTGACACACCCATTTTTTTGGCTACATAGGCTGCAGCCAACCCTGCATTACCACCTAGACAAAAGCCATGTCATGATTGATTACATCAGAACCAGTCTATTTCTTTTATTGCGGCTGTTTTTGTTGTACATATCAACATGCGGTATAACAGCAAAGATGTCACCTGACGCGCAGACAACTCCTTTGGACTGTCTGGCCAGCTGCAGAGGAGAGCAATTATGTGAGTAATGACAGGTCTTTATCTCCCAGCAGCTTCTGTATGCAGACTGCAGAGTTTGTCCATATTGGCCTTTAATTAAAATTACTAATCAAACAGTTGTTGTTTATTATATGTATAAAAGGACAAACCGCTCTTGTACGAGCATCAGCAGAGGGGACACAGTATCTACCTGCTGGCAGAGGTGTCCGATGCCACGGACTTTGAAGGAACCAGAGGGCTGAGAGTTCTCCATCTTTAGATAGACGGTTGTTCCCACCCGTTTGGACATGTTGACACTCTCCAGCAGTGGTGTGTTCAGGTGGAAATGCTCTGCCATTGTGCAACTACAGTACATTCACTGAATGGCAAACGAAGTGTTAGACAGCTACCGAGTATAATATTATTACATAGATGCTTATTATAGGAGGGATATCTGATAAAAGCAGAAAAAGCTTATTTCACATATTTTTACTCTTAATTGGTATCAAAATCCTTGTTGCTGCTGTTTGACCTACAGTATTATGTGCATGGTATTATAAATGCTGCCTTCAAGGCAGCTGGGAACAAACCAAATATTTTGAAACTCATGTTCACATGAAACTTTGTGAAAACTTAATCCTAATCCTGAGGTAAGGATTTGCTGACCTTTATTAAAGATTCTCTACAAGGTGATTTCACTACAATGAAGGAAACTTGTGAAGGAAAGTGAACCACGAACCACTGGTCCATGGACAACTACCTTACCAACTGAGCTACAGCCACCACATTATATGTTATATATTATATATTATATGCCTGAGATATTCTAAATACGTTTTAACTCGAGTACTGAAGTTAAATACTGATTTGAAAATGTTTTCTTTTTCTATTTACCAAGTAAATTATGTTACTTGGTAAATATTTACAATTTTAATAGATAACATTATTAAATTAATTCTAATAAATCAAATAAAGACAAATAAGTGATCATGAATTATTATAGGTCAAGACAAAACCAAAGTGTCAGTAATGTTAAGGTAAACTGCCTGCATTATTCACACACACATACCTGCATGAATACGTTGATTCAAGTATATGATGAACCTTATTTTGAAATAGGCTATTCTGATCTCACTTAAGTCACCTACTACTACTATTGCGATTAATATACCCAAGCCAATTATTTTCTATAGAATGCCAAATTGCTTCAATATAACAAAAAAAACCCCCAAATGGATCAATGTTCTGAAATCACATGAATTCTTAATAACATCAGTAAACTCAGCTGAGCGGCCTTCACATTTGCACCACAATGACACCCTGTATCCCCAGACTGTCCAATCAGACAAGAAAAAAGTCCCCAAAATAATAACATATAAAATTAATACTAATTATTTTTACTTATTTGTATAATTACTTTTTAAGCAATGCACATATATTATTGCACATATATTTCCCGACATATTCAACTGACTGCTCTGAAATACAAACCTATGCTTTGTCTTATTGTCCTCATGCTAATTAATTGTGGACCATCTCTGACAGTGAGGGAACTAAAGGGACCAAAAAAAAAATAGAAATCTTAAAACCTGCATACTCAGTAACGGTGAACCATATCTGTTCTGTCTTTTGCTTTTCAAAGAATTCTTCTGGTATTATGTCTTAAAGTTGGTAACTTGACAAATACTGACAGGTACTTTAAATTACTTTGTATCTGTTTCAACATATTTAGCTGATAGCAAGAGGAACCTTTACACAAACTCATTTCAAACCAGTGCACAAACAGACAATCTGGGTAAACATACCTGTGAAGAGCCAGCTGTCAGTGTTGAATGAGCTGTGAACTTTAGTTCCCCTCTAAAGTCCACAGTAACCCCCCCACAGGCTTGAATGTGTGTGTGTGTGTGTGTGTGTGTGTGTGTGTTTGTGTGTGTGTTTGTGTGCCTGAGAGACAAAGAGCGGCTAGAGTTTGCTAGAGAAAGTGAGCCATTGTTAATTACCTTTTTATTGCATTGGTTAATCATTTATTATTCTATATGTATTTTCTAATCAAATGTACTCATTGGACTGATTCCAAAGCATCAGCTGGTAGAGCTGCATCACTTTTATTCAATCTTTTTTTATTTTACATAAACTTCCTTTAGAAGCCTGAGTAAGTCAGTGATAGTCATGTCGAGGCACATTTCTTCGTAGGGATTATAACTTTTATTATTATTATTATTGTACATTAGCAAGTTGCATATACAGTACATAAAGTGATGGTACACACTCCTCGGAACAATGTACAGTTCTCACATCAAACATTACTCAACTTATTGCTTTGTATTTTAAGCAGCAGGTGCAGGAAAAGAAATGTCGCTTTACACCTTCCTGTCCACTGGGGGACAACAGTGAGCTGCTTCAGCATGGACATAAAGAGAGGAAATAAGAGAAGTGTGTCCTCGTAATAATAGTTCTAATAAAAAAAGTTATGGTCTGAATAAAACAAAAAATATGATGGGATTATGACCTTTATACAACAACTGAACTGTTTAAATGTGAGAGAAAAAACAGAGATGAGAAAAAGTCAAGTCACTTTTTTTGATTTTTGATTCACTCTGGGTTATTTTAGCTGCGTTTGCACTGGTCCACATTATAGTGAAGATCAACCAGAATTTCCCATCTGCTTAGAGCTTCATGTTTGGATGTAATAATTATACCAGTAAAAAAAATTCCTGTGGCTACTTTGTACCAGTCAGAACAGGATCTTACAATAATCATCAAAATAAACAATCCTAAAAGTGTACTGTATATATAATATTCTGAGCCCTAGGTTTGTTTGCACATGCTACAATGAAGATTATTGTAATGTTAAAAGGCTTTTCTGGTTTGTCGAAGTGACACATTGTAACCACAGATGGGAAACACTGGTTATACGTTTTTTTGTTTAGGATCCTGGTGCCACGCGTGAACCAGACTCAATCTAGTCAAGCTGTGTGTGGACATGTGTAAAGACTAATAGTTTTCCCTCAAACATTGTCATCCAATTCCTTTTCCTTCTCCTCCATATTTAAATACATTTTCTACATTCTTGTCTTCCAGCAACCAGTTAAAATGACACCATACACCAGTGCTGAGTCAGTATAAATACAGAATACAGAAGAACTGTTGTGATATTAGCTCAGGCGCCATTTATCGAACACTTGCATGGATGTATCCATCATGTTTCCTGACTAACACTTGCTCATACCTGCTCCATCAACAACAACAGAACAGACAAAAGCCCTCTTGCTTTAACACACATCTGTTCTCTCTCTTCTCACATTCCTGTTTCCAGCATCACTTTCACATTTCACAACTCACACATACGTTCAACTGAACTAATCTGTAACTTTACTGCATTTAAAATCTTCGCACCACACAGTGTGAAGTAGGTATCATACTAAGTTTGCTGCCATTGAGAAAGAGCACACCCTGCTGCAACGCTGTTAACAAGCTTTATAAAGATTGTTTTTTAATTAACACCATAAAAAAATCGAGTGGCATTCAAAGAGAGGATGAATACTGGGATAAAAGTGAGATAGAGTTTTATAATTTAAAGCACAGTGTATTGTGCTATTGTGTTTAAACAAAAATTTGCATTTTTAAAAAAAATTCAACTTGTTTCATGCATTTGAACTCTGAACTCTTCTGAAGCTGTCAAAAAGGCTGCTCAAAATCTGATTCAAGCAATTTTCTTTGCCGCAAAGCAGTGAAAGCATATTTTGATTTTAAGTGTCTCTTTGTTTCCAGCATTTCATTTGGACAAAACCAAAAACACGTTAAACAAATACCGAGCTTTATCTCTTTTTCTTTCTTTCTTCCCTCTCTCTGCCTCCTCACTACCTCCATATTTATCCTCTTCACTTTTCGGGCAATTCGTCTGTCCACACGCTGCTTCTGCTGTTCATCTTCGATGTGTGCATGCAACCCTCTCTGTGAATGTGCATGGGGCTCTGGATCTGGTCTTTATGCCAATGAGCGCTGTCTGGGTTTGATCCTTGGATACAGCTGGGCAGAGAGAGAGAGAGAGAGAGAGAGAGAGAGAGAGAGAGAGAAGGTCGGTAAATCATGTTAACATTGTTCAAAAAGCACTTGAACATAATGATCATAGGAATAAATGTGCTACTTAATACACTTACTTAATCCTCTAGTGAATAATCTTACTTAATTCACCTTCTGGAATGAGTATTGATGACACACTTTGTTTAATGTAAACTGAACCGTTACATGTACTACTGTAAATGTACAGACACTACATCCATTTATTTTCTTACACTGAGGCATTACAATTTATACTCTGTGGGTGCAGCTGCATGGATGGGGCTGTAAAGCACTGCAGTGACAGTTTTATTAAAGCTAGATAGTTCAGTTTTACTGATACAAAAATATATTGCGGGGCAGCCTGAGACCTAAATTGAACTGTGCACGAAAGCACAAAAATTGTCTAGTAAAGAATAATAAAAACACACTCAAAATTGCAAAGAAATAGCATTCAATTAGGATTAAAGTTTTGTTCAACTCAAAAACAATAATCATCTAAAGGTGGAAATTTGAAATACACTAAGAAAATCTATTCCTTGTTCTTTTACTTACTGTATTATTACATTTGTCAAATTACTGGTATTCACATAACCTGCATAGTTGTCCTTTATGTGTAAAAGTGTGAGCTGCTACACTCCTGCTGCACCTAGAAATGGGTGCAGCAGGAGTTTCAAGCTTGTATTTTTTTCTGCATGATGAGGTGGTGTATAGTTTTAGCAGTGCTTAGCATTTCAAAAGTATGCAAAGTGGGGCCCAGTTTTGCCTCTTAGAAAACCACACACATGAGAGCACATGAGAGTAAAGTGTAAAGCATGGTTTAAAGTGAGTGTTTTCCTGGTGTAGTGTACTGTAAACTACATCAGCTCGTTAGGCTACATAGCTGGATAGCTAGCTAAATAGCTGACCTATGAGAATATCGTCTAAGGCTAAGAAGTAACATGCTTAGTTTATGGGGTTATACTGTGCAACCCACGATAATAAGAGTACAGTAAAGTGGACCAAGCCGCACTGAAGAAACTGTTTCTGTACCTTTACAACAAGCCTTCAAGTAAAATGAGTTGAAATGCCCAAACGAGTGAATTACATGAATATAAACACTGTAGACAGGCAGCCTACATATGTTTCTGTTAGGTGCACATATTCACAGTGATGTGTATTTTGTGTTCTCCTCACCCCCAACAGGTTTCTAGGTACGTATCCCTCCCGGTCATTAAGTCGTGCCCACCACCACTCTGTCTCAGTGTCGTCACGGCGACGCAAAATGGTGAGAGCATCACCCTCACTGAAGGACAGCTCGTCAGTCTGCTGGGCTGTGTAGTCCCACAGAGCATAGACCAAGCCTTTGTTCATCACGCCCATCTTTTCCTGCACACCTGACAGATACAGCATGATATATAGTTACCAGTGGAGAGAGTAGGTGTTAGTTGGCATAATTATTTTATTGTCGTGTAATTTTGAAAGAGCATTTTCCTCCTTCTCCCCTGTCGGCTTAGTTAAACCTATCGGGTTTAGTTTCGGCGCCATCTGCTTCTCTCTATTTACCTACCATAGAGAAACTGAGAGCACTGTGTGTAGCCCTCCTCCATTTCTTCACATTTGTCTGCTGCTGTTTCAACATCGCTAATTGTTGTGGCAAAAATAGCCGCCCCAGACTCCACCAGCATCTTACAGAGGTGGACGCTGTTACATGAAGCCGCACAGTGCAGAGGAGTCCTGGGAGGAAGAACATTCAAATATGACTTGGTTACCCTGCTAGATACATTCACACCTTTTGATAAAGATAGAAAAAAAAATGCCAGTAATGCACTTGTCTTATACCCACTGGGCTAAACACAGTAGGTGTCATCATAAAACAGGCTGACACTAAATAAACATGAATTCAGTCGGCTGCACCAGTGATTGACTTTTGAGTACAGAACCTCATTAGACTTGGTAATCTCTCCCTTTAATACTGCTAAGGCAGTTGAGTCAAAAACCAATTTAGAAATGCAATTATCTTTGTCATTGTTCAACTGAGCATAGCTCCAGCACCGCAGCCTCAGAGTGTGTTTATTACTACCTGTAGTCCTTCAGCAGACACTGTTATCATGAACTAGTTAATGTGTTAGCGATTAAATAAAGGTACTGACCACCCGTCACTGTCAGCTGCATTTACGTTCACTCCAAAGTCCAGCAGAAACTTAACAATATGGTGATGGCCAGCACAGACAGCATTATGAAGAGGAGTTATGCCTTCATCATTAGGCATACTGGGATTTTCCACCTTAAAGATAGAGATAAGGAGAAAATCTGTCAAATCATTAGAATCGCCTCAATAAATTCTTACAATAAATGCTTGCACTAATTACTGTCTATTGTATCTAAAGCAAGAAATATCAATATTCCTATCAGCTTTGAGAAACTCTTGTAGAAAACATGACAGTGCCTGCTTTCACTGTGGATGGTGCAATAGTGGATTTTTGGAAATCTTGGAAACTGTTGAGTTGCTGAGCCTTTGGTGCCTCGGGGTATGATAATGCCAAACTTGTACAAGATGTGAGGCATCTGGATGTTTCCCTGAGAGTATCAGCTAGAGTTTACAGAGCCTCAGCAGAGTTCTGAAGAGTCAGTAAGCACTTTTGTCCAGTATCCAAGTGATAGATGTCAGGGGTAGACTGGGATTTACATCTGAAGATGAAAGGCTTTGTTCTCTGCAGCTCTGTGCTGTTGTTAACACACTGCATTACAGAGTATTAGTGTGTCTTAACCATAAGTCTGCACACCTGACAACTGAGACCACTCTCTCATGACAGTATTGCTGAGGATGAAAAATATTTTACTTAATTTGTGTTGTCCTGAAGGTACTGAACTTTAAACTCATCTAGTTAATGGTAAATCTGTCGAGGCAATCTGTGCGTGGGTGCACAATTGTTGGCATGTAAAAAGATTCTTCTGTTACATAAGGGCATGAGCATTTTTTTATTCAATGCAGGAAAGTAAAAAAAAAATCAAACAAATTTAAAAGATGGAACCTGAAAATATTTTATTTTTGTTCAAAATGCTGCTGCTCTTCCCAGGCCAGTGCCGAGAATCTAAATGGGGAAATCTCTCTTTAGATTTTTGTCTTTATGAAGTTTTGTGGGTATGTTTTCCTAATGTTCTTAAAAAGCATAATTGTGGTTTGGAGCCCTGTCATAATGAGTTCAAATAATAAATAGCCGTCTTGATTTTAGCTCTGCACAAATATAATAACATTTACGAAGATGTATTCTAAAATACAAAATGCTGCAATTGCAACTTAATACTATGTTTTACCTCATATATAATTCTTTGCACTAGATCAAACTCTCCCTCTAATGATGCATCCAGCAGTAGAGCTAGAGGGTTAAACTTGACCCGCAGACCATGGCCTGTTCGCTCTGATGATGGCTTCTTCAGATTGGTTCGTTTAACCTGCAGTACAGATGCAGAAAGAAGCAGGTAAGTGTTGACATTTCTAAACAGGACCTGCCAGGTCAGTAATTACTGCATAATCTGCACGTGAGCTTTTTCAAAGAACAATATTTTTTGACTATGTTTGCAGTATCATGTAAAAAAACAACAAAAAAAGGAAACACAACAAATTTGTTGACTGCAGAAACAACTGAGATGTGGTGTTTATCAGATTCATTGGAAGAGAGATTTGTCTACAGGTTTATAGTTAGCCTACAGTACCTTAGGCAAAGAATTTGGTGCTGGAGGTGATGGAGGGGGAGCAGTGTGGCCTGCAGCACTGGGATTGGGACTAGAACCTCTCTGGTTGTTATTGTTCTGGTCCTCTGGTTTACTGGTTGCAGGTGAAGTGCTTGGTTGTGTCACTGGAGACACATTATTGGTAGTTTCTGGTGTTGCTGCTGCTAATTTTGTCGTCTCTTTGGATGTTTCGGCAGCAACAGAAGGAGGGGACAAGCGTCGAGTATCAGAGTTCAGGTTTTGGCCCTCGTCTTCCACAGCTGCCGTGCTGACATGCTTGTCACCAGGTTCGACATTGCCGTTAGCTGTATGAATGTTGTCCATGTCACTCAACAGGCAGTCGGGCTGATAGAAAGTACTGCCTGGAATAAAAATTGACACAGGAGATTCTGGCATCATCATTTAGACCCAGCGATGCCACTTGCCTGTTCTGAGGCCAAACCACATCATCATATTTCTGTCTTACCTGAAACTCCTTCCATGCCTCCCGCCAGCGTGTTAAACCTGCGCAACAGAGATCACCATGCAGCTTCAGTGTTTACTCTTTGGAAATCAGTTCCTAACACATCTGCTTTATGTTACTGGGGAGAAACAGCACAACACACAAACCTCTGATACAGCAGTTTTTGAATGTTTGGTCCCTGTGGACCCTCAGGTTCAGTGATAGAGCTCCTTTTCTTCAGGGGTCGTGGGGCATTGCTGAGGCGCCGACGGAGAACCTCCAGGTCAGCATCACTCTGGTAACGCAGCTGAGAGTGAGCTGCAACAAAAACATGTCAGAGTGGAAGCGTGTAATGTTTAAACCTACACATTTATTCTTATTGTTAACTTTCTGTATTTTAGCAAAATATACCACAAATTTTACCAGAGATATTATCACAAGCAAACTTAATGAAAAATTAATAATGAAAAATATAAAGTTGTAATGTAGTAATCCCTCACACAATCAATTACCATAACTCATCCTCATCGTCAGCTACATAAGTAATTTTCTCCTTTTCAGCCAATGTACATTTGCAAAACGTACAAAGGCAAAAGTGTGATGCAAAAGTGTGATTGTGCATGTCAACACATTTTTGTATTCACATTTTTACATCCTGTGATACCTACCGACAGGAGTGAGCTTAGTGGGACTGAGGGGACGAGGGATGTTGTCCACACTGGGTGGAGGGACAGTTTGAGCATCACTGCCTTCTCCTCCTCCTTTCCCCCCTTCTTTATCTATAACATCCTCTGCACCTGCTTTTGCACTTCCGCCTCCACTATGGAGGAAAGGGACAGGGGATGGAGAAGAGGAGGAGGTGGGGAGGATGGGTTTTCCATAGACTGGTGAGAGAAAAAGGACAGATATTGAGGTCCATTGTGAAGACTGCGACGGGATTCATTTTAATCTAAATTTGTGGAACAATCTGTAAAAACGTAAAAAGTCTCTTACCTGCTTTGACAGTCGTCCTGTTGCTGAGAGAGCCATAGTTTTTGGCCTGAGGTTGATGGAGGTACATGCTGTAAATGGAGCTGCTGTTCATAGTGGCGGGGCCCTTCCTGGGGGACTGGGGCCTGGACGGATGGTCTGGGACGTAAGGACGTACGGCCACAGCTGGAGGGGGATCTGTTCGCTCTGTCTGTGGGGGCAGCGAAGAGGGCTGTGTAGTGGTAGCTGAACCTAAAGAGAAGGAATACTTTGTTTTTCCACATATCTCCACAACAGATGAAAACATTTTAAAAAATTTATTAAGGTACTGCTTAAATAAAACCAGTCCAAATAAACCAAGTGACTTGTCAATTGAAAACCAGTCCTTATTCTTACATTACCTAGGCTTGAGTTTGGAGGGATAGAGATACGCTGTTGTATTTGTTGTGAGGTGGGGGATGAGGAGGAGGAGGATGAAGATGTGGCATTGGCAGCACTAGATCGAGACCAACCTAGTGTACCAGGGGCAGAACGGGGCAGGGAGCTAGTGGCACAGTGATGCCCTGCACCCTGATGGGTAGCACTGGGGTAGGTACCATAACCAGAGGGCAGCTAGTGGGATGGGGGATACATTGAAATGAAGAGAAAAAGAAAGAGACAATTTAAAAAACATTTTTGTTAAAGCATGACTACAAGACTGCTTTGGAAGAATATTTTTTCTCTCATGATATTTCTTGAGTTGTAAAGTTCACACAGTCATTTACTGCTTCAGCCTTTAAAGTCAGAAACAAAGGAGGACTCTGAAATAATAGTCTCAATGGAGCTTATAGCAAAATGATGAAAATTGTAATGTTTCTATGTGTCTATGTCTATGTCTTTATATTAAATGATGATGACAATTGTAATATCTTTTTACTGCCTGGTCTCATTTCAGTATTTAGTTAAGTCGAGTGTGAAAACCGTACCTGTTCTGGACTGTTGGTCCTCCAATCTGACACACTCTTACTGATGGTAGGCCATGATGCTTCATTAGCTAAATGAAGAGGGGGGGGTGAAGTGTTGAGGAAGGAACAAAGGTTACAACAGGAAAGATAATTAAGAGGCAAAGAGGATACAAAGGCAAATGACAACGTACCAGACAGTAATGTATAATGTAATATGTTATGGTGCCAGGAGGCTGAAAAGGATCTGGTTGCTCTTACGTTGAATCATTTAAATTCAACATGTGACTCATCTGTTACAATAAACAGGCCTAGCCCTAAAATGCAAAACCAGTGACTAAAATAAGAACCTACTGTATTATTATCATCCATGAATGTACTTCAAGAGGCTCCTGAAAAACAGTGCAGGTCACAGCTGTGTAGCTGACACCCAGTAGTGAACTTCATGCTCCATTACGCAGTCCACAGCATAACAATTGTGCAATATTTACAAGTGTCTCTAAGACATCAAGTTGTGTTTAAATTGGCTCAACATGTCTGAATTTCAATTAGCAAATACTACAATGTAATAAGATAAGTGCTAAATTACTTAACCACTGCTCTGCATGTTCATTTTGGTGATTTCAGTGTGTTCTCAGTTGAAAACATGTGTTTAACATCCTGTAAGTGGTACAGCAATAGGACAAGTCTCTCTGCTCATGATTGTGGCTGCAAAATTAAAGGGTATCATAGTTGTTATTGTGGCAACATCTGTAGCTGCTAATAAAAAGAGCAAACATTTATAGTAACTGAAAGTTGCAATGATATAATTAACTGCAAGTGAGAACTCGCTGTTTTGTTGTTGTCATCATAAGAATAAAACTGAATGGTTGGGAAAAACTTAAAACAATGGATTCCAAGCCCCCCAAATAACAAAGCTACTGGATTAAAATGGACTTTAGTGACTGTGGTAAAAGGCTAAGCTTAAAGCCAAAGCTCTGAGGTACTTGCTGGATATGTAAAGTAACAGTTTGACCCAGCGTCTGTCCCCACAGAGTTTGTGTCACATAACAAGTTCAACAAAACTCCAAAGTCACACCTCTGGTCAACTGCCAAATCTTCATCCACTGTTGCCAGATTCCTTGTGAGGATCCAAGAGGTCAGTGAGCTAGTTTAAGAGTTTCCAACAACCTCACTTTGTTGCACTTCCATATCTCAAGGGAGACAACTTTATAAATCTCAGCTTCCAGCTGGTAAATTTAAATAAATCCCATTCGACAGTATGCTGCTGTTAAGTGTGTTTAACATGCTCATTTTTGCCTATGAAAAATGTTAGTACAGCTGAGGATGGTACATATTTGGTGACAGACCGAAATAATAGACACATTTTACTTTTGACCTGATAATAGTACTAGAAAAGTCAGATGTTGCCAAAGCTGTTACAAAAGAAATTTCAAAATTGGTAGATTGACTGCTGGATAAACACTGCCAACCATTGAGCCAAACGCTTGGCTAAAAGTGTTTAAAAGCTTGTAAAATGTTATTTAATTTATCTAACATTAAATTTAAGCACCTGTCAGAGTTGGCTAGAATTCAGCTTCCATTGTCTCATCTCAAATTTAAACTGTTACCTAATGGTTCAGTCAAGCTCTCAGCTCTTGCACATACCAGACAAATGATTAACTATTGAACCCATCAGTGCAGTATTCTACACTGTGCAACCTGTTGACCTCAGGAAGACAACAGTCCCCACAGGAAAGAAAAGAGTCAACTCTGTGTGAGATGGAAACTTAGCTATCTGCCTGAGAGCCTGAAAAAGAAAAAGTCACCCAGCATTGTAGAGGAAAGACAGTACAGTTTAAAGCACTGGCACCATCACAGTACGTCCTGGTGCAAAAAGACAAAGCGTGGCTCAGGATCAGGTCACAGGATTTATGAAGCTATGAACTATGATCACTACTCAAGCCCCTTAGCTGCTAATGTAAGTCTTGATGATGATGTCAGGTAATAATGTTTGGAAATATTAAATGTAATTCATTAAATATGATTTAAGTCTTTGCCATCTTCTAACAAATATTTAAGTTATTATTACTAGTAACTATTTCTCTCTATCCTGTCGATATGCCTTTTCAAAGAGAAAAATACTTGATTCACTTCTATTCCAATGCTATTGAATTTATGTGGTATTTGTGGTTATGATTTTTGTTTTTATCCTCTATCGTGCATGTATTAGCATTCATGCTGTGGAACAGATACTCAGTGTTGGAGAGCTTTAATCCCCCTAATGACAGCACCAACAGCTGCTATAACCACACAACTCTGTCAATTAAAATCTCTCGTTATCTTTGTCACACAGGCACACACTCGGACACACACTCATTACACATGCTCTACTGTATATAGCTTCAAGTCCGCATACATCACACTTCCTCTCATTCATTTGTTGAGCCAGCCTGCCCAGCAGACTGTCGACATGACTTACAACAGTGTATTTACCACATTACATAAGCAGGGATAATAAATAGAGCTGTGACATTTGCTTTGCCTTCAAGTACACAATGGGATTTCTAACAGAGCCTGTTCAACACACTTTGCATACACTGTACACAAGTTAAACTATGCAATGTATAAATAGACTATTTATATATTATGTACTTCAATGAGCAAAATGAGAATGACCAGATACATAAAATTATAAATAAAAATATTTTCTGTACTTAATACATGAGTCTTCTCATATAACTCCTGCCAAAAGTTCAAAACTGTATGTCTTAGAATTTCCAAATATTTCATAATTATTACTGTACGTGGCCATCATTGGACAGAAAGCTAAAAAAAAGGATCAGGGTTAATATTACATTTAAATAACCCAGCCACGAAGGGCCACCCTGGTGCTGGTCCCAAGCCCAGATAAAATGGGAGGGTTGCGGCAGGAAGGGCATCCGGTGTAAAAAACCCCAAATGCCAAATCAGTGTGTAGAACACGTTTCGCTGTAGTGACCCCTGAAGGGACAAGCTGAATGCCAGTGATCTTTAGTATTAGATTTAAATAAAGTTAAGCTAAAACCAGGTAGGAAGATAGGAAGAAATAATTCTCAAGACCCCAGTGTCGGTTGCCCTCGGCTTATTTTCTCACGCTGGCCTTCTGAACCCAAACAGCTGCTCACTATCACATGTCTTGTTTGTGTCCTTATACACATGAATCTTACATTTTAGGTCATTTACTGGAGATGATTCAATTATGTCGTCTTGCCTAGCCATCTGTTCTTGTGTAGTTATACATGAACACTGCACAACATGCATAGTTTGAGTGCAACATTAAATTGTCTGGCCTAGGACTGAGATAACTTAAGTTTCAGGCTCATTAAAACATGTAATGGAATCAGGTAGAAAGTATTATGGATAAGACAAACTACACTAAAAGGTACAGATAAAGGAGTGAAGAACAAGCTGCTGCTGTTTCCTGTGTCACCAGTGAAACTAGTGGTAAGAAATTTGCTAAAGCACCTCCTTGGGACTCCCTGTAGTTACTGTCGCCCCCCTGTGGGGACCGAGGTCCCTCACACAGCTCAGTGGGCCCTGACAGGACGATGTCTAAATCTGACACTTTCCATGGGCTGGGGGGCTTCCTGATGCCACTCCTGTCCTCCTCTGCATCGGTCACACCCACCACGAAAGACAGCAACAACAACCGACACAACAACAACGCCATCATCATTATGGCATCATAATGATGTCAGAAAACAGGAACAGTCACAACAGCAACCACCACCACAACATCCACAGGGGACAAAACAATAATCACAAAATCACCCATAACATTACCGTGTCAACATTTAAGATAACACCAACAAAAACAGATAAAGGGAAAGGAAAAAAACAGCCAACAGACAGGAAAAGGAAATAAAAGGACAGCAAGTTAGAGCTCAGACAGAGATGACTGCAGCAAGAAAAAGTAAAGGAAAAGATGGTGTGCTGTTTTGTACCCACCAGAAAGGGAGCGGATGTGGCTGAGTGGGGTGGGTTTGGGGGGTGGGTCAGATGGCAGGGGAAACCCAGTTTCCTGTCTCCCCTCAGCTGGAACCTGGATGTAGGGACAAACAGCTGCCACTCGACCCGAAACGCCACCAGGGTGGGAAGATGTTTGAGGTGAGGACAGGCCTCCTCCATTCATACGACTCAACTATAAGAGTAGGAAGAAACAATAAGATCTCCAGTGACTGTTTCAATTCAATTTCAATGACATTGAAATGGCATTCAATGGCATTAAAACCCATGTGTGACATTTTGTACTTCTGCTCTCTTCTTATGAAGTCTTTCTCTCAGGTCCCCAATGCGTTGGTCCATCACAGTCACCTGGGCATTCCTCTTGTTTAGCAGCTCCTTGTTCTGGGCCAACTTGCTGCTTTGTTCCAGGTTATGACGATTACGAGCCTAAAACATGGCATTGCAGGTCTAAGATGCTACATTTGGTGGAAATTATTTCTAAGCAAATAAACGAAAGTTGTGATTTGCATGTTTTCTGAAGCATTGTATACCTGCAGCTCCTGGTAGAGTTTCCTCAATTCCAGTGCAGCAGGGCCAGACAGGGGTGATCCTTTTTGGCCAGTGGTAGCAGCATGGGACCCAGAGGGAGCCCCCTGAGCCGGTGCAACAGAGTGCAACTGAAGGCGCCCTCTCCTCAAATCCTCCAACTGTTGAGTCAGCTGGTAAAACAATTTAAAATGCAGATACTCAAATGACTTAAAATGCCTTTAAATCAACACATTTTCGGTAGGAAATACATTGTAATAACCTCCAACACAGCCCTCAACTACCCCTTGACATTACCTGGTCAACTCTAATCACTGCAGACTGCAGCTCTGCCTGTTTCTCCTGAAACAGGCTGCTGACATGGTCAATCTCTGCAGCTGCAGATAGAAACCGGGACAGAGACCAATGTATTCATATTAAAATGAAGTCGCTGATATTGTCTAATTGAATTATATAAATTTAGGTGGGTCTTTAAGATAAGTGCATGTACATAAAATATTTAATCTATACCACATGTTGTAATAAATTAACCCCTGATTTTAAGTGTCTGTATTTTAAGTATTTTAAGTGAACATACAAAGATATGTATAGTATAGGATAGTCATGGTATTTCAACAGATTAAATCCATGGTACATAATCCATAATCTCTGCGTTGAGGTTGGTCTTACAGAGGTTTCCGTTGATCAGTTTACTGTAGTCAACTTGTCCTCTCATGGCTCGGATCTTTTTCAGCTTCGCTTCCTGAGTCTCAACTCGCTCTTTCAGGCGTTGCAGCTTCTCAGCTTCAGACTAAACAAGAGGGAACATGAACAACACAAGCTAAATTCCCATTTGCATTTTCATCTAACTTTTAGCTTTTGAAATATCATCAATAATAAATTACAGGTTTGCCACAGCTTGGATTGTCTCATTAGATGGGAATTTAGCTGCCAGTAGAGCAGGAATAAATACAGAAACTCTTGTGAGTGTTGTATTAAGACACATTAAAATTCAGATTCAGTTCTTTAAAACTGACAGAAGACATATGGATCCCACCTGTGTCTGTCCCTGGTTTTGTCTGCCTCCCTGCTGAAGATACCGCAATCTCTGCTCCTGCAAGGCAAAAAAAGGCAATGAAATTATCGATTTTGAGATTTTAATTTATTTTCAGACATGTTTTCAGCTGTACAGATCCTGCAATGGGTCATCTTTTCAATGTTTTGGTGGTGGGAGGGTGCCTTTGACCCAGGGGCTTGTACACAGGGTGAAAATGGATCAGGTTATGGTCTGACCTGCCCATGGGGGGAGGGCATAAGAGCTTTAGGCCTCTTGAACATTTGAATACATCGGGTCCATTGTCTCCTCCCCCCTGGTGTGACAATTCACATACTGTGTCAAGGTGGGAAGGGTCTTGGTAAGGGTTGCATGATTGAAGTCACCCGAGATCATAAAAAGGGGATTAGGATGTCGGGTCTGGAGTCTGGCTGTGACTGAGTATATGATGTCATATGCGCTGTCTGCTGAGGAGATGGCGATCATTATGGCATGTGAGAGCTCTCTGGGCATATAGTATGGACGGAGGCCCTTCGCCAATAGTTTGATGTCAGGGCAACAGACACTTTCTTTCACAGTAACAAGACCAGTATGACACCACCTGTTGTTGATGTACATGACCAGGCCCCCTCTCTTCCTCTTTCCACTTTCCTTTCTCCTCCGATCTGCCGGCACTGTGCTGAAGCCGTCAATACTGTTGTGTGGCATACTGCCCTGCAGCCTCCATCAAACACCTTAGACTACACTCTCAAGAGATATTTTCCTTCCTTACCAGTGCAGTCAACTCGTCTACCTTGTTCTCCAGAGACCTCGTACTGCCACTCATACTCCTACTTCCCATCGTAAATCCACCCACCTGCAAAATGACTGGAGGTCCAAGCCAACAACTGAAACCCCCTGTGTGGTATATAAATATTAATATGCATTATGCCTCAAACCTTGATTTAGATTTATATGATGACTAGTGCTGTGTATTTGCAACAATCTGGTGATACAATACATTGCTGTATACGGGGTTACAATTCAATATACGGCAACGCCTTTTTTTTAATACCTAATTTTGGGGAAACTGTCATTGTATAAAGAAGATACCACTATAACCATAGTGCTAAGTTGAAGGAAACGAAAGCTAGTTTTTATACAATTACAGCAGCAGAAAATCTAAACATATATCTTGTTATTAGGAGTTTAAATGCAACACAAAATGAACAACTGTCTTTTCAAGAATGAATACAGTTTTACAAAACATAATAGTGACATTGAAAATATTGATTATTTTAAGCCAACAGAATAATTAACCCTTTATGCCTCTACAGAATATTTCACTTTACACCCCTTCAACACATCATATATTTTTGAAAATCACATATCCATTGATGAGGCATCAATGTAGTGCAGTGGTTAGGGCTGCTGCATCACAGTTAGGAGGTCCCTGGTTCAAATCTACCTTCTAATTGTGGCCTTTTTGTCTGTGGGGTTTGCATGTTCTCCTCCTGCTTGCATCCAAAGACATGCGAGTTAGGTTTATTGGTGACTCTAAAATGCCCGTAGGTGTAAATGTCAGTGTGAATGGTTGTCTGTCTGTGTATGCCCCTGTGACCCTGAACAGGATGAGCGTTTAAAATATTCACTGGATGAATGGGCATTGCTATTTATTTTTATTTAGCATCCATTCAGGTATTTAACCAAAACACAGAGCTAGAAGAGAAGGAAAAGACGGAGACAGAAAGAGGCCTGCGTGTGTGATGCTTACAGAAGCAGTTTACTCCAGTTTCTCTCTCTCTCCCTCCATCTCTTATCATGCTGGCACATGCAGATGACCTTTGTGTCAATCTCAAACACACACACACGCACAAAGGATGAGAATGGAATGTCGGCAAGAACCCTCCCATCATTCACTGAAAATACACACATTCACACACACGCTAAACATAAATTGCATACAAGAATTTTGTTTCATTACATGCAGAAGGTGCTAGTAGCTGTGTTTTTGACACACCCTCCATTATACTTGTTGTACTATATTAATGCTGGGAGACTTTTCCACCCTGAGATAGAGGTACTTACACTCATTGTACACACTGGAAGGAAACACTTAGTAGTTGTTGCTTCAGCAGGGAAATTGTTGCTTAATATCAGCATAAACCTGCCACAGTTGTCCTTGAAAATACTAAATTGGCTAAATCAAAGTTGGTGTTGAATATATTCCAGTTTACTGCAGAAAGCTTCTGAAGACACCATCAAAGGAATGCTTAGACAAGAAATGGTTTGCTTGTCTTGTGCCCCTTTCCTGGAGTACAATTCTACTTTAACTTCCCAGCAGCTATGGCTGGTTTGATAACCTCATTTCCTTTCTACTCAAAGGTCATTTCCTAATGCAATGACAACTGACAATGATTTAACTCTCACACTCAGAGCCAAGAGCTGAATGCTGATCTAGTGACTTGACTTGGGTTGTTCTTTCCTGCTGGTCCTTAAACCCGGACCTGATCACATGTCCTGCTTCCAAGCAAGATGTAAAAGCATCCTTAAACACACACACCTTAGGCCTTAGCTCCAAGGGCATGTAGATGATGATGTAGATGATATTTTACACTAACTGACCTTGGCGATCAACATCTGTTGCTGAGCCTCTATTTGTTGCTGTTGTCTTGTGGCCATTTCCTGGAGCTCAGAGAGGGTCAGCTCTACACGGGGAACCTACATACACAAGACACGCACAAAAATTGCATATGCTGTATTAATGCAGTATGTTCATATAGAAAATCCAGTACTTTCCATTTTTTCCATTATGCATAACTGTGTACAAGGCGGTTATTGATGAAATAAAACTCAGACAGTCAAACAAGATAAACATAGGGGTACAGTGCACAGCTGAACACACACAGCTACACACTCTAGGGTCACTGAGCACCTTCAGTGTGCTACAGAAATATTATTAGGCCAGCAGCTGGTGGCCTTGGCTGAGTGACAGAATTATAGTATTGGTTCAGGGAAAATGGCTGGAATCCCATCTGCTCTGCACATTAATGTGTTGTGACATCAACATCAGCTGGAAAAATCTAATCACACTGATCACTTGTCCTGCATTTTACTAGCAGAGTGTTTTATCAAACTGGGCACACGTTGGGACACTGTTTTGCACCTGTGTGTAGAACAAACATCTGTATAAGAAAATATGTGTGTGTGTCTCTGTGTGTGTGTATGTGTGCGTGTGTGTTTGTGTGTGCATGTATTTGGTGGGGGTTGAGGGTGGGGAAAGGCGAAAAATGTCTTTAGCAGACAGCGGAAGGCTTCAGCCCAGTCATATCCTGCTATTGTGTGTGTTCATTCACGGACACAAACAAACAATGCATCTGGATTGTTACATCTATTTCCAATATGCAGCGTAAGGCTAGACAATACAAAAGTTATTGTCTAGTGGGAAATATATTTGGGCTACTTACTCAAGCTGTGAGAGCATTGCAATAGCATTATTGATACTGTAGCACTGCTTCAACACCATGCAGCTCTGCAATGCATCATAATACAGCTAAAGCATATTGTAAGATTTAATACAATACAATACCAGGATATATACTGCTTTTATTGATTGTAATTCAGGGTTTAGTATCAGCAAAAATTACACAATGACACAATGAAGAACAATCACCATTGTAGCTTGTAAGATTATTAGAAATTGGCAATTGTTAGAAATCGGATGGTTACTTGAAAAGGCAGATGATAATGGGTCAGTTCATACAGATAATGGAATTGTGTTTGAGCATTACAAAATAGCAAAAACAAAAAATATTTATATAAATACACAAAAACACCCAAACCAGTTTGTGTATCTAAAAATGAAGTCCATAAACCCTCCAAGTAATCTCTAAATAATCCACAGATCTACAGATGTTGCTTTTCTGCAGGTAACAACCTGTTAATCTTGAACTTGATTAATAACTTCTACTGTGTTTACTAAACAGTGCTCTAAAACATTAGTTAAACCTGGAAGCTAATTATATGCTGATACACACTACACAAGTGCAGTTACTTAAGTAATCTAAGACTTAAGTATAAAAACACAAATAACAATTCACAATTCACCAGATATGAGAAAATTATTGTTTCAAAAATTGCTTGGGGACTGAGGCCTCAGCCATTTCGGTTAAATGTTCAAAAGAAGACTCACATATTATGTATTTTCATGGAGCCTTTGTGCCAAGACACAGAGAGGAGCTGATGAAAAACTCCATTACCCTGAACAGAGCCCTGGTTATGGCAATTTCTAGATATGAAATCAGTTAAACAGGAATTGAAGGCAGCAATAATGTCATGCTAAGCGTCAGTATCAGTGATTAATGACACTGATAGGCACACTGTGCTATAGACAGCATTCAGCATAACTTCTCAGTAATTCTCAGTGACATTATGTAGACACAGTATTTCAGCAAAATGCAGTCTACATCATGTTTTGATGATGGATTTCCATTCAGTGATGACACATCATTAACATCATTATCTGACTGCCTACCAGTGCGAATCTGTATATGCTCACTTTGATGCGCGTTATGAAGATGTCCTGCTAATGTACTAAGGTCCACAGCTGTCACAGTATAGTAGAACAGGTTTTTTTAGAGATGTTATTGAATGAACAGTAACAGTAATGCATTGTTTTATGTAGGAACACCTCTTAGTATAAAGTGGTCTACTTCAATACTGATCTTAAACCCAAATGTCTTCAGTAGACAGCAAAAACACCTGAACTGGCCTTGTCATTTCGAGGGGACCGTAGCTGGCACTAGGGTCGGGCTACATACAGCTAAAGCCCAAGTAAGAGTTACAATAAAACCAGTGTAACCCACCATTGTTGGATGCTTTCAGACAGGCAACCTTTAGTGCAATGAGTTGACGTTGCTCACATCATGCAGCCCCCTGTTAGAGGTGTTGTGTTAGCTCTTTGTCTTTCCCAACCTATCAATTTTGCAATTTGCAGTGTTCACACAGTAGTCACTAACTGGATCTGCCTACCTTATTGCACAGAGGAGGTAGTTTTTTTTTTTTAAGCTATTTGGCAAATCAGGGCTCCCTGCCTCAACTGAAAACGACTGAGTGAACAGAGTGAAACACACAAGCTTCAATCGAGACAGTTAAGCAATGAGCTGAATTTGCTGTAAAGATGAACACAGCTGCAGATTCAGCTTACGATTCTTTGTTGCTTCATCTCCTTCACAGTGTCACAGGAACCAACACTAGTGGGAAATTAAACTCCTCTGGTTCTACTCTCGGTCACCAATGTTAGTAAAGTTAACTGGCCAGCAACCAGAAGAAGAATCTGAGCCCTCGAAAAAAGTATTCAGAGAAAAAACTTCAAATCCAGTTTGAAGCTTTAATTGGAGCTGATATAAGCAGAATGACCTGTGGTGATCCTAGAATACGTTGGGCCCCTAGGCAAAAATGTATGCATCATAAAACCGTTATGCTTAAGATATGGAAAATACAATAAAATATATACCACCCTGCACATAGCACAATAACTTACAGTAATACACCATAGTGATTTATAGTAGATCTGTCTAAATTTCTTTGCATTCATAGCTTTACAGTTAGCTCAGACACAGCTTTCATCAGTTTACCACAGAAAAAGTATTGTCCAATTTAGCTGATCATTTGCAGCCTGCTAGCTAAGCTAACAAGTTGACTTTCTGGTGACTCCAACAAAGCTGGACACAGAAGGCTGCTCTGCTAACGGAGTTAGCTAAATTAACTCATGCTAAATGTCAAAGCAAACCAAAGAAACAATGTGATACCAACGGAAGTTCTGTTATTACACTGTCTCTTCACCACAATTACAGCTACACTAGCAGCATTTAGCTAACACTATTTATTTATATATTTAATTATTCCCACTACTTAACTTACCACTATCTTGCTTTTTCTTTCTCCTGTTCCTCTTTTTTTGCTCCTGTTCCTCTTTTTCCCCCCCATTTTAACCCGCTGGTTATCATTGCTCATTAGACCTGTGTACACTGAATCATGCGCTACTTGCAGAGACGGGGTCCTCTTAAGGAGGTCTGCGTCTGGTAGTGTCATTGCAAACTTTGCACACAGTCAGTTCTGTACATAGCTTAACTTTAGACTAAAGTTAAAGCATTTGCCTGCTGGCACGTAGCACGTCTGAGAATGGCTGATGTATCACTAAAGATACAGCTTCCTACAGTCTCTGTTTGTGTAACTTGCTTTTACACATGAGCCCTGTACACGTCTCATTTTTTGGTGGATTAAACTACATATGTGTAGTTAATTCAACGGCTTGTCCCTTCAGGGGTCGCCACAGCACAACATGTTCCGCACATTGATTTGGCATGAGTTTTGTTTTTAAGCCAGATACCCTTTATGCCACAACCTTCCTGCCACAACCCTCCCATTTTTTTTTTATCCGGGCTCAGGACCAGCACCAAGGTGGCTCTTGGTGGCTGGGTGGGGCTGCACCTGGTGGAGTGGGATTCGAACCCACGGCCTTCTGCAACCCAACCCAGTGCTTTACCACTGAGTCACCAGGCCCTCTACATATGTGTAGTTAATTAACACAAAAAATTTTCAGTTCAGCAGAATATTGTGTATCTCTGGATCTCCCCACTTTCTGCACTTGCATTTTATGCAGCAGTTCCATCACATTATTAGAGAAACAACTGCGTAGTACTTTAGAATTAAAAGTTTATAATATGAAAATGTATCATACAAGAATATTCACTATGAAATGATCGATATTCATGCCTAACTGAAACACAAATGATGCCACTTATAACTGAATGGCATGTAAATACTGTTATGTGCATCATGTGAAGATTTATTATGACAAGGTGAGTAAATAGGATTTTCTCAAACCCTCCACTACACATGAATTTATAACTCACATTTCAAATCATTGACTCTTGTAGCTTTCAAAAGTGTATTTTCCAGTACATCAGAAAAAGCTTGGTCATCATCCTATAACAAAAACCTAAAAAGCTGACACATGGTAACAGTACTTGCACTGTCAATGTGCTGTGCAATGTAAGACGGAAAAAAGATCTCTTGCTAGTCAAAACATTGGAGTTGATATTGTCCTGGGATTGTCTGTTTATATCTTGTACCGCTAACATGCATCCTACAGCTACTGAAAAGTTAACAGTTCACCTGACACTTAATGGTGGTGTCATGTATTCTGCAGCTCATGCTGTTAACGCGCTGTCCAACATCCCGAGGACATGCTTCGCTCTCATCCCCCAGCTGACATGAAAATACAGTTTCTATCAGGTTCCCGCTGTGCTGTATTTACCTGCAGGCTGTCCCATGTGATCCTGCAGGAGCGGACTTTAATTTTGCTGCATTGTCCTTCAACAGTAAATTCCTGCACCAAATCCACCTCATTCCACTCCATCCTCACAGCCTCTCAGCACAGTTATGGTTTCAGGTAGGAAAATGTTGCCAAAGGCTTCACAGAGAAAAGCTTTTAGGGCGGGGGGGACAAGAGCGATCCTTATCACAACTTTCCCTCTCGTCCGCCCGATGATGTGCTGTGATTTACGACTCTCTCTCTTTTCTTCTCCTTCTCTCTCTTACTCAGCTCAGCCCACGCTCCCTCCCTCTCTTGTTTCTCTCTCCCTCTCGTATAAACTGTCCCTCAGTTATTGGTGTGTCCTCATATGACGTGTGAATGGAGTGTGAAGCCCAATAATGTGACGCTGCATGGATTACTATAAACATGTAAAGCTATAAACTGGTACAGAAAGAAAAAGGGAAAGTCATCAGCTCCATCTTTTTGTTTATCCCTTTATCTCCCTCCTCTTCTTCATTTCCACTGTACACCTTTTTCCACCTCCCAATTCTCATCTTTCTCAATATCTGCATTCCATCATCTCTTTTTTCTTTCAGTTCTTGTCATCCCTCTGCAGCTGGCTTTCTGCTGCAGCAACATCCTTTTCTGTCACTCTCTCTTGCCCTATCACACCTCCCTTTTTCTTTCTCCCACTTTCTCTCAAAAGGAAAATCACTGCACCACAGCCTGATGGGGCACTAGCTGCTCTCACTTAAGTCCGGTCTCAAGCTCCAGATGTGTGTATAGGAGAAGATGATGACGCTAGCAGATTAACGTATACAAAAGCATGTGCAGCGATGTCACGCTACGAGATGCTATGAGATGCAATGCAGACACGATATTCCTGTCTGTGGACACACACAGACACACAGGCAAACACTAGAGAAACAGCTGACTCCTGCTGCGTCATATTTTCCTCTTTTTTCTTTTTCTGTCCAACTCCTCTGCAACACAACACACACAAACACACATACACAGTGCCATGTGACTAAAGTGCTGCGTCACACATTTTCGCTTTCATTCTGAAACAAACACACATGTGTCTCACTCAGTAAATCACACACACACACACACACACACACACACACACACACACACACACTCTCTCTCTCTCATACACATCCAGAAATGAAAGGAATTTTTGCAAGTGCTGCTGTTCTGGGTGCAGCCATCTGTAGGCGTGAGGGGCTTTGTGTGTGTTGGACAAAATTCAAAACTAGTAAAAATATCAGTATGTTAACGATGAAAGAAACTTTCCCCTTAAAAACTGAAGTTGGATGACGTTATCGCGAACATTCTGCAGTTGTTTGAACTACTGAAGTTGCCTTAAGAATTGGACTCTTTTAACGCCTTTACAGTTTTTCTCGATCTCATACATACTATTACTAGGCGTGTAACTTAACATCCCAAACTATGATGCGCTCTGTCAAAAGACAGACACATTTACCTGAATTCTAAAGACTAGTCTCCTCTGTTCTTACATGATTCAGAATTGTTGAACTTTTAGTAAATAGCTCAACACACAAATCCTTTCATGTCTGCACCACAATTACCACACAATTCTTTACGTGAAAACACTTAGTCAAAAACCTTCACAAACCAATCAGAACTTTACTGTGTAGAGATACTATAGAAAAAATGGGTAAGTTGACTAGTTCTGAAATAAAGGATCCACAAAGACCTGAGGGTCGAGAAAGAGGACACAGTCCGTCACAACGTTAAGAATAAAAGACTGGCAGGGCACTGAACTGGATGAGCCTTCAGTAAAGCCTGAAAAAACATTTTTTATCTGGTTTATATATAGCCCCTTTCTACCTATTTGCACTCAAAGCTCTTTATACTGTTACTTATTCACCCACTCGCACTCACAACCACACACACACTCAGACACCAATGTTTGAGCTGCTATGAAGCTCGCCAACGCTCACCGGGAGGAACTAAGTTGGGGTTCAGTGTCTTGCTCAAGGACACTTCGACATGTGACCGGAGGAGCCAGGGATTGAACCACCAACTGCGAGACACCTTATGAAACATAAGGAAGTTCTGATTGTTTGTGATCTTTGTGCAGATGTAATGAAATTTCCCACAGGAATTGAAAAGAATTGGACAGGCATGAGGCACTCACCTTGACCTTAGGTTACCCAAATCTAATCACTCCATTCTTGCCAAATGTAAAGAAATTCCCTTCAGGTGTTTCTGAGATATTGCACTCATGAGAATGGGACAAACAGACAGACAAGCTGAGAACATAATGCCTCTTATCACGGCTGTCACTGGGATGGTGGCATAGAAACTGATTATTTTATTATTTCAAATATTGTCATAAAAAAACTCAACTTTATGACAGCTGGGGTGGGTTAAATGCTTACAGTGGGAAATTTCAAGTCAGTCAAATCTGATAACACTAGTATATTTTTTTAGGTGCATATTTTCAATGCTGCCGGCAGAAAACACATTTTCATCTGAATCTCAGTTTTTATGCAGTCACTATATGAAAACGTTTATTGCAAAGGTGAACTCAGAATGAAGCTCTTGGTGATTTTTATGATCTAAAATGTATTTCCAAGGAAGACTGCACAAATCTACTGTATTGCCCTCAATAAATTTTATTTCAAGCCAGTTAACTTTGTACAGTAAACTATGATGCTGTTGATCAATCACTGAATAAAACGTGCTTGCACTGTTCTCTGCAGCTATCTTAGATTGCTGCTGATGTTCTAGTCTTTGCCTTGCTTGGGTATAATCAAAAACACATGGGAATATTTGCCTTTTTTATATATTTGAGTATTACTCTGTATTATATTTCCAAACAGTGTGTATGTTCTCAAAGTTATGCACAAACTAGGCACCCACACACATATGCACACATTGTTCTGATTACAGGTCCCTCCAGTAATAAAGCCCATCCCTTTCCCATCTGTGGTGCTCCCCCAGTAAAAATATTCCTCCTAATCTACAATAACAGCCTTCAGACATTCCTGCGGGCCCAACTGAAGCAAAAGGGGGAAACTCTGTTATCAAAACCACTTCAACAGCTTGTCCATCAATAGCCTGTATCCTTCTTGGGTGAAGCAAGGAACAATTAAACCAACACCAAAACCAGAACATACTGCTGGATTTAGAGAAAACTCACTTAACCAATATCACTCAGGCTTTGAGCAAAATGTAAACCATGTCTTCAATACTATCAGTTTATGGCTAGTGTTATTTATAGTAGCCAAACCTTTATCAAATCATCTCCAGGTCACATCTAGTGATTCAAGTCTGTTGGAGTCCTTAAACCCAAAATATCACTTAACCTCCAGAGGCATTTGTACCGATGACATACAGTGAAAATATTAATCTTAATCTACATCAACAGAACCCCTGACATGTATGTTTTGTCAAGAGCACACAAACACACATACAGACACACCTGATTTCTTACTATGTCCCTCAGCAGTGCTCTCACACACAGCTGGATGGGGTAGAGTTACACACTATTGGATCAACAGCCTGTGTGAGTGTGTTTGAGTGTGTGTGTGATATTGTCTGTGGTTGAGTTCAGAGGCGAGGTTTGTAGGAGGTATTCTGCTTAACACCAGCCTTGGGCACTAACGTTGCTATTCCTTTTTCTTTTGCAGCTGGTACAGTTCAATTTCCAGATCATGTGTTCATATGTAAAAGTGAACATTTTCAATATCCCAAACTACTTCCTGAACTTATGTTTCCTCAAAAGTTGTATTTTTCCACTTTGTAAAGTTTACATTAGAGTGCTTAGTTATAACCATATTTTGAGCTAAATGCTAACATGCTCATATTAACAACACTGAACAAATGGTGTAGATTATTCATCAGATATTATGTCTTGTTTTTTTGATTTGTTTTTTGTTTGTGGTTGTATATGTTTCTCTGCTATTGTTCTGTCATTGTAATTATGATTTTAACGAGTCCTGTAAAAGGGCCTGTGTAGTAGCCTTTAAAAAACATAATTTCCCATAGGCCCTAGAGGTTTACGGGCTAAACATCAAGAGCAGTCTTAAACTTCAGTGTCCAGCACCAGATCACAGATGATAAGAGTAAATTCTGCAGTCTAAGCAAACGGGGAGGTTGCTGGGAAAATAAACATTTTCTGTGAATAACGCTTCATGTTGATCTCACCAGAAGCCCCCAGGCACGGAGTTTACTTATAAGCATCTCTTGATGACAAGCTTTAGAACTGTACTTTTCTTAGTTACCAATGAAAACTATTGTAGGAATCTAGTAAATATTTGTCAAAATATGTCATGCTTTACCAAAAATGTCGATGTACTAACCAAATGACTGACAGTCAGTAAGAAAGAGATATATTACTGTAATAATTAATGTCATTATTGTTGACTATCACTCCCAAAAAGGCTGCACAGTAAATATTATTGTGTGTGTGTCTGTCTGTGTGTGTGTGTGAGTGTGTGAGTAAGTGAGTGAGAGCTTTTGGATTTGATTATATTATAGAGCCAAGAGTCACACCCTGACTTGATGTCCTGCATTCACATCCTGACACAAAGAAACAAAAACTAATTTTAACACTGTCAACTCAACCCCAAACACATGACCCAAAGACCACCCACCCCACCCACAAAAATCCTCTTAGCTAGTTTTCACTACGCTGGCACAAACACTCACTGACTGACTGACTGCTCTGATTTGGAGAGTCCCACCCTGACACACAGACAAACTGCTGGTGGAGCAAACGGCCAAAGTGTGTGTTGCCTGTGTGCAAGTAAAGTGCTGTTTGGTTCACAAGCAGAGCCAAAGCACATCCTTCTTAAGTTCCAGGAGACGCAAGAGCAACACACACAGTCACATGTCAAAGTCACTTCTGCATTTTCTCCTTTTTCCACATTTCCATTTGTTTCATTATGTATGATAAGCTGATGTGAGAAGACAGCAAAGAAGTGTGGGGTGGGTAGTAAGTGTAAAGCAAACACACACTTTTTATTGCTTGACACATAACACCATCATACAAACACACATACACACACAAACTGACACAAAAGAAAAAGTAACACATATCCAGCACTCACCCCCGCGCTCCTTTCTTGCCTCAGACTCTTTGGTTTTGCTTCAAAGCAAATGTAAAAAGTATAGGGTGAAGAAAGACGGGGACCTCAAGGCAACAGTGAAGGAGTGTGAGGTGAGAGAAGAAGAAGGAGGAGGAGGAGGAGGAGTTGTTTGGCCAGCTAACAATCCTCTTAGCCTGGTTATGTCATGCCACCAAGCTAAGCCTACCTTCACTGACTGACTAACTGGCAGACTGACCAACACAATTGCAGACATACAAACATGGTTGGTGACTGGCTAACCAAGGCCTAACCGACATATACACAGCAACTGTTTAGTCTGGAGTTAAATACAATGGCTAATGTGGTTGAAAATAGACTGTGAAGAATAAAGAGCTGCTAGTATGAAGTCAGCTGCAGTTTTCAATGTGTGACGCATTATTTTCTAGGGAAGATAACAGGCTATAGCAAGCTGGCAAAACAGAACTGTGAGTTAACAGTAATTAGTCACAAAGGGCTAATTCCCATTTCATCTCCTTTTATTCTCTGTTTGTCAATAACCTAATTATGTGGTATGTACAATAACTGTGTGTGTGTGTGTGTGTCTGTGTGTGTCATTACATGGTTCTTATAGAGATCTATAATCACTGTCACTAATCTATGCACTGATCCACTAGACTACACACACACAGACACACACAGACACATATATAAACTGTCTGATGTTTACCTAAATTAAATGTTATTAAAGGGCCCGATTGAAGTGTTAAAACATTCAAAGATTGAAACACTGCTGTTTTCAGCATTGCCGGAGCTTTCAGGTGGCCTGAGAAGGCTATTGGCTCATCAAGTTAACATCACAGGTAAAACAAAGAGTTTCATTATAATCCTGGATGAAAAAAGATGCTTTCTCTAGGTTAATTCAGACAAAGGGCTTTACGCATATACCCTAATTTACTTGACTCATTTACCCATACAAATATCCAGTAGGTGTTAGACACCAAAGGTTTGCTCCAGCATGTTAAGTTTGAGCTAACTGGAAATTCATAACATGGCCTGCCCTGCACCTCCAGCTCAGCTTCAGCATGTGCGTGTGTCTGTGTGTCCACCTACCCTGTCATTACCACTCTCTGACGTTTCTAAGGTCCAGCTCTCCTCCAAAGGCTGCTGACTCCCTGCATATAAATGAACAATGAAAAGAAATCTTAGCAGAGTTGTTCAAATAACACATTTAAATGAACGTGGGTATTGTGTCCCTGTTAGCACTGTCCTTATTTCTTGCATAGGTTTCTTTCTTTTTTATTTGTATTTCTATGAGAATGTACAGAATGTTGTTTGCATGTCTCAGCACTGTGATCCCGAAATGTTTCATCAACACAGGCTGTATACATCTTTGTTTATAATCTATAAATGGCATCATTTGTTTTTATTCCATTAAGACATGACAGGTTCAATCTGGGCTAATCCCAGTATTACCTCCAGTCAATAGAGCAGACTGATTCACTGAAGCAGATACAACTGTATTGTACAATATCTAGGCTACTTAGAACAATACATTTATTTGGCTTTAGGAAAATACAGTATTACAGTATATAAAGAAAAATTGATGGAAAACAGAGAAATACATCAACATTAAATGTGGTGGGGTAAGATTCACTCATGGCCAGTTAATCACCTGTTCCACCCCAACAAGATTACAGTGCTGATAATTTGGTGATGAAGCGATGCAGCGTTTACTTCTAAAAGGACAGTAGTGTCTTTCTGAGGGAGATGCAAAAACAACACAATATGCCATAGAAGGAAGAGGATGTTAAATTGGCTGAGATGGGGTAATACAATAGCAAGACCCCTGGAACTCAGGACTCAAGAATCTAATCACTTACACTAGAATTGAAGAAGAAGTAGAAGTTTTTAAGATCTCTAAACAACTGGGATACTTTCCAATGATGCTGCTAATCTAATATTTACTCAAGTAGAGGGCTATTAGAACAATGAGAATAGAAATTTGGAGAAGAAGAGGTTACTTTGCATTCTAGTGTATGAAACCTAATCCCTGTGATTTTACAAAAATAAATGAAAAAATTCAAAATGAGCTAATATTTTTCATGGAATATTAAAATTTCTCAGTTCCAACATCTGATATGTTGTTTTTGTTCTATTATGAATAAAATATGATTTGATGAAATTTACAAATTATTGCAATCCGTTTTTTATTGACATTTTACACATCTTCCTGACTTTTTTTGAATTGTGGTTACAGATACCAACATGAAAACATCATGCTGACAATAATGTACGATGGGAGCATCATGATAGGAACCATGTTTGCTAGAGGGGAAAATTAAGTAATCTTAAAGGATAATGTCAGGGCATCTATCTGCCAGGTGAGGCTCAGCAAAATCCAAATACATTCATAGAACAACCGTAAATTACTCTCACTAATAATGTTTAATTTCCTCATTAATGAGAAAATGCTTCATACTTTACAAGTATATGATATTAATGGAATTCTAATAAATGAGCCGGGGTTAAAAACAGAATACACCACTAGGTATTGAAGAGACACACACTAAAACACAGCAGAGCTACAGTACAGTAACAGTACTACAGGACCAGACCCCATTCTGCATTTACAAATATCACACTATCATTCAATTTTTTTTTCATTGAACTAGTTTAACAGAGAAAGGGAAGTCGCCTAGTAGGATTTTTAGCATTAAAAATAAATACCAAATTACATCTACTGACAAACTGATTTCAGAGATTCTGTTGGGCATTTCCTGTCCTTCCCCCCCCCCCCCGCCCCTTCATATTATGTAACTCTAATCATCTTATCTGGCTAATTACTGACTGAGCCTCTGACCTCACCTCTAAACCTCACACACCATTTGCTCTGTGTTTGTATCTTCTCTACATGTAAATGACTGTTGCTCAGTGAAATCTAAAGGGAAATTTACTTGAAAGCTGTTTATAGTCAGCAAAGAGGAATGTGTAGGATGAAATCAACATGTGTGTGTGAGTTTGTTTTCTTATACTGTACCTTGTGACCATGGGGGGCAGTGTCGGAGGTAGAAGCTGACTTCTGGTCTCCTGGCCCCCCACTGCTGAAGGAGGTCCAACAACAACAAGTCCTGAGGGAGGACTCGCTCTGAGAGGAGACAGAAGGAGAGAAAGTCTTAGTCAAGTAGGCCTGGACGAGATGATTTATAAGTTAATTGGTTGTATAAATACAATTCAATCTTTACTGCAGACAATGTTATGTTTAAGATTATTTCACATTCACTGCCAATAACACCGCTTCTCTGAAATACAATGATCTGTCACCAAATAGATGAACACTTTTATAAACTCATTAGGATGGGCTTGTTTCTTGTAGACATTTTGATTTGTAGTGAGAGCAGGGAGCAGGTGGAGAAAAATCTAGAGAGATGGAGGTCTGCTCTGGAAAGCAGAGGAATGAAGGTTAGCCACAGCAAGACAAAATACATGTGTGTCAATGAGAGGGTGGAACGATGAGGTTACAGGGAGCAGAGGTGAAGAAGGTGCAGGACTTAGGGTCGACGGTTCAGAGCAATGGAGAGTGTGGAAAAGAGGTGAAGAGGTGTGTGCAAGCAGGTTGGAACAAGTGGAGAGCTGGAGGTATCAGAGCTTAAGATGTTGAGTTTGTCTTTGGGAGTGACAAGGATGGACAGGATCAGGAATGAGGACATCAGAGGGACAGCTCATGTTAGATGTGTTGGAGATAATGTCAGAGAGGCATGAAGTTAGTTGTTGTGAGAGAAGAGGATGCAGGGGACAGGGTTAGATGGAGGCACATGATTCGCTTTTACAAGTCAAGAAGCTCCAATCCACAACTCAAAGTCTTGTTTTATTGATTGGACTCCAGGTTTGCTCATTCCTGACTCCAATTAGCCTTTACTGAAATCAGTAGTCTAGGGTCAACTTACATTTTACAGCAGCACTTTAAATGTTTCAATAAACTCGTGAAAGAGTTTAATTGTTTGGGTGTTATCAGATAAAATATTAAGGTTTGTTAATGACTGCAAAATTATATAAGGCTTAGTGCAAAATATCACTCTTTCCAAAAACACCAAAAACAAGATTGCAAACCTGCTATTATTCTCAAATGACTGATATTATCTATTTTAATTTAAGATGAACACAAAGCAATAAATTAATCTACTTTTAAAATGCCTGTTATGTTTTACTATAGTTACTATAGTTTTACTATATTACTATAGTTGAGTGAGTGAATATTTATTTGTCTACAGCAAAATAAAAAGAGAACCCGCAACAAAAATATCTGCACAGCAAATTCCATCCTTTCATTAAAGCTAATACTACACACAGAGACAATGGCTCACACAACAAACACACACTCCTGCCATGAGGCCAGTTGTGGCCTTGAGGCGAGGCCTCTCATCACACAGCAACACTTTGACACACCATTTATTATGTGCTGCTTTAGAGTGTCATCCTGTAGCAAACAGTATAGTATCAGAGCCATTTATAGCCTGTCTGACCGCTCAGTCACACCACAGGGCTGCACAAACACACTGTGGTGTTACAGTATGTAGATCACCGATGAATGAATGAATGTAGGCCATGCTTTAATGGACACAGTAGCTATCAGTGACTGCATGTGATGGACTGGTCTATTCAGCTTCACTGTGGCATATAGTATACAGGAAGCACTTAGCACTTTATTGATCTCTCAGACTGTTCCCTGGATGTAGGTCTGACTTTGTTTGCCAGGATAATGGTTAATCTGTCAATTGACTCTAATAATTCCAGTCTGTTGGTTATTAGATGTACAGACCGACTGATTTTTTAATGCTTCAGATGAGCTTCAGTGCTGCAAAACGCTGATGATTCTGATGGAAAATGCAGGGACATATTCAGTCTGGATAAGCTGATACTTTTTGTATTGGCTTCTTGTCAAAATTTGTAAAGGCTCTCAGTCAAAAAGGACATGGTTAATAAATCTGCAACAATCAATGTTTTTATAGTGATATGACCCTGCATTCCCCCTCAGATTTTTTGAGTATTTAAGCATCTTGATATCACAATGTGCAAAGTTACTATTTTGGTTCCATCTCCTCACTTTCATCATAAAAGGACCAACTACGGGAAGAGTCAGTTTTGGGCATTGGATTCATTGGGTGGCCAGAAACACCATTTCAACTGAAAGCATCTGCAGCAGATATTACAGTTTTATTCAAGATGACCCGAATAAAAATTTGGACTCACCATGCCCGTTCCATACTTCAGCTAGGTGACAGTCCCCTTCACCGGCCTCTTTGCAGTATTCAACCACGTCAATCACTCTGGTTGCAGGAGTTACTGGCACCTCAGTCAGCATCTGTTGGGTGTCACTGAGGTAAACTGTCAAGATCACCTATAACCATACAAACAAGGAGGTTAGCTTTAATAAAATATCTGATTTTACACTTTTAGGATTACAAATATCCCACTTTGAACTGGGTCACTGATAGGAATGAGATAACCTATCTTTAAGTAATTGTTTACTGTGACTTATCAACAGACAAGGTACTCAGACATTTTCTGTCTTTTCATTAAGGAGAGACCAAATTCAAACTGACGTGTAACGTCCAAAGACACAGTCAAGTTTGGATCCTTTAAACCACATTATTACCAACCTTAAAACCAACAACTCAAGCTGATGTTTACATGCATGTGTGTCCAGACTCATATTCTAAACAGTTCACCCATGAGTCCAACTGGACTTTGGAGTTAGATTTAATTAAATTTGCCTCAGATGTTACTGAGATGTTGCAGTATTGAAAAAAGAACAGATGGGAGGTCACGGTGCTCTTGACTTTTGACGACCATGATCTAATCAGTTCATCCTTAAGTTTTAGTGGACAAGTGCAAATTCTGAAATATTCCTTTATGGCATTCCTGATATATTGCTTATTGAATGTAACAACCTGGGCTAAAATTCCATAGTCGATACAAATGTAAATTTGATATAATGACATTTTGAGACACCATCATACAACATACTTTATTGTGACAAAGCAGGCCACTAAAGACTGTGGGAAGAGTAAGAGGCAGACATGAACTTTAGCATCTATAGACATCCATATTCACTGTTGTTTATTCACTGATTACAGCTTTTATGAACATACAATAACACAGCCAGAAAACAGGATAAATGGTTTATCTAGGCACAGTTTCTTGTTGTATCTAGTATTTAGCTAAAACGCCCCTGAAAACTTCCAAGTGTATAGTTAGGTTAGACTAATTGTGAGTTTAAAAAAAATCACTCCCATTATTGTCCTTTGGCAAAGGAATATAAAAGATCAGCTGGGGAGTAATAACCCCCAGAAATCATTTTCTTTTAAAATGGCAATCAGAACAAGGACATCCTGTTTTATCAGCAGTGATGTCATTGGCAATGTCACTGGTGATGTCATGTCATGTCACAGTTGAAAGAAGAATTTAGGGTAATCTGGGATAGGAGCACACACAGATACAGATACACTTTTAATCTCAATGCGTCTTTCTCGCTCTCTCGCTCCCTCTCTCTCTCTCTCTCTCGCCCACACACACACACACACACACACACACAAACACACACACACACTCAAATACTGTACACTAATCCACAGTATTCTATACACCTGTCCCAGATCATGTGAAGTAATCTCTGCTTGCATGCAGATAGACTGAGCAGGGACACATTCTCTAAATGCTTGGATTAAACACACACACACATACGAACCCCTAAAATCCTGCATAAAAAACAGGGTTTTACTAGTCCACAAATCATTTAAAGTAGGCTAATTATGGTCTCACAAGGGCTTTGATGTTTCTGTTTCACATGGTCAAAATCCTCATAATTTGTTTCATTAAAGAAATAAAAATTTGTTTTATGTAATCCAATCATTCTAAGTGGTTTTCTGGTTGGATGTAGATATCAAGAAAACACTCATAAGTCCCTAAAAATGTTATCCAAAATATAAATAAATGGAGCACATACACACTCTAAAATGGAGCAGTTGAGGACTTGCAAACGCTATGATTCATGTTGCAAATGGTCTAATGTCTGACACACAGTTTCAAAAATACAAAAGGTCATAGAGGTCCTAAATGTCTTATTTTACACCAACAACAACCTCAAGATTTCTATATAAAATTCTGTAGGGGTCTCCAAATAAACATGAATATTTACACCACTACACTCGACAGTACTTGGTACCGGTCTTCTAGTATTGAAAGGTGAGGAGCAACACATTATAAGTGGCAAACAGCTGGTGCTACAGCTGCTGGCAGATATTCCTTCAAATTGTTTAGCCCTGCTTGCTCTTCTACCAGCTGTGTAAATCACATGGGCTTGGGCAAAACTGACTGACAGCACAACAAGCAGTGGCCTCCTTATATTTGGCAGCATCCTACATTAAACGGTGGACTTCTTGGAAAATAAGCACAACTTCATAGTCCAACATAGTCACACACAAAAAAACCTTTTTGTTTCCAACTAAAGACATATGCAATTTTTGCCATTGCAGTACTTTAGGAACTGATGTGTCAGATTTTTTTAATTCTTTAAAAAAACACAAGAAATTACCCATTTGTAGAATGAAAAACTCCTAATGTTAGCAAACAGCAAAAGCACAGATCTTGGATAACTAAAGTGGACACATTCTATCTCACTGCAACACCACCATGCATAGGTTCCACCCCTGCAGTTTTCTATCTGTACTGTTACTGTAACACTTGGTGGTGATGCAAATACTGGCAATCATGAATAATGAGATAATCACAGATAACATGTCCCAACACTAAGAAGATGACAGATGTCTTCTACTGTACACCCCTGCTATGGCCTAACACACATAAATAAGATAATCTGATTTAAATATTGTCAAATTTTCTGTCAATAACATGTTAATTTAACATGTACCGTATGTCCAGTAATCTTTCATTGGCATAATCATTGTTAAATATCATACATAAAACCAGTGATAGTTTAAGTGTATCTTATAGAACAGTAATGTGAAAACCTATTAAAGGATAATAAGACTCACAGCAAGGACTGGCTCTTTTAATCTGAAAACAGAACAAATTATAACACACACACACACACGAGAAGCAGATTGAGCTGTGGCTCCTAAAATGCCTCTGGTGCTGTAGCTATTTTAAGCATTAGAGAAAGTGATGGTCAAAGAGGGACAGGGTGAGATTGCATGCAGGCCAAAGAGACAAACAGTGATTGTCTGTCTTTGGCAGAGACCACATCAATGATCGGTTACAAGTTAACCATTTTAACATAATGTGATAGTTGGAGAGGGGGCAACAGGGTGGCAGTGTCCACATGTTCTGAATGGAAACCTACACTTAGCCAAATACAAATCTTTTAGTGAAGACACACATTTTGAGTTATATTGACTTCTCTTCCTTTTGACTGCATAACACAGACTGCAAAGGATACGTAAAACAAATATAAGTGAGAATCAAGTAAAGCCTCTCTGCCTCTCACTCACCATTGGCTGGGTTTTTCTGGTTTTGAACTTCTTCTTTAGTTTCCTGCATTTGGTCAAGTTGAGGCATTTAGTCAAAAACACCAGTTGCTCCAATACCCGCCCGAAGAACCGCCGCATTGGAAAACCATCAAGTGAAAAAACACACACAGCAGCATGTATGTGTTTGACACGAAGCAAATATACAGTAGATAGATAGTTCAAGAATGTGGTGTCTATGCAGGAGTGTGTTGCGAATGTCAGTATGTGCCTGGACAGGAAATACAAATATAAGTGTGTGTGTCACTCAGGGCGGTGGGGAGGGAGTCAGCTTTCGGTAAATATGAGGAGAGGGGGAGAGGGTGACGAGGAGAGGATAAAAGGAGATAAGAAAGCCTGTTCGTACGAGAAATTTGTGAGACTGTGCTGATATAGTTTCTGATATTTTTTTTTTTTTTTACCTATCTGATATGGTCCAGTCATTATCATACACCTGTGATGGGTGTATTTGCTTAGTAAGTGACTCATCAGCTTTTGGCTGCTGTCACTCTGCCATATCAGTTATAATTCGAATAACTTCTTTAATTACACTTAGAAACATTGTACACTCAGTTATACTCTATTTAGTTGCTGCTGCAAAGACACCTATTACTCAAGACAGATCTCATTTAAATATCAGTATTTTATACATTAGTCTACACTTTTTATATTTCAGGTTCATTTTCAACCCAATAAAAGATGTATAACTTACTGTATCTTAAAGTCTTCACTTCACTAGTGGCTTGATTAGTTCCACCATCAGCTGACTGAACTGAATTGTCAAGCCTTTAAAAAAGTCTCAGATGCTCTTGTGGAGAAATTGTTTTTAGCCTTGTGCCAAGAAGAACTGGAGCCGGCCAGGTCACTTAGGGTCAAGAGGTACTAAAACACATTATGGTAGTTTGTTCTACTACAGATTCACTGCAGCTTCCAAACTAACGCAATGAAGTTTACAGGAACCTGAAGAGGCCTTAGCACTTCTCTGAGTGTCAGATATGTGAGTCTAGACAATGTATCTAAAATAACACTTGTATTATTTCTTCACATAGGGCAAAAGTATTAATATCAGTACAAATATAAATCCATGTGTACTGGTGGACTAGTGGTGTGGAGTGAAGCTATCCAGAAGCAGCAGTGGTAATGCTGGAGTGCAGAGATTAGAGAGGCTACACTGATACACCGCAGCATGACCGCACTGTTATATGCACACAGAAACACCACAACACCCACACACACACAAACACACAGGCAGTGGAGCTTGTGTTCTCCTCTATGGCTGTCACACTAACATATGGTCACATGTTGGATGCATGTGCTCACACACACACACACTCTCTCTATCTCACACACCCACCCACACACACACACACACATGCATGCACTGCTCCATTTCATGTTACAATTGACAGAAAATCAGTTGACTATGCAGAGGAAGAAGAAGAGCTGGATGAGAGGAAAAACAGCAGATATGTTATATAACTGCTATAGATCGACACATTACCATTAAAAATAATACAGTATACATACAATATTTTCAGTTTTACCCTGTGCGTTACCTTGTTGCTCCTGCTCTCTCTCTCCCTCTCTCTGTCACACACACACACACACACACACACACACACACACACACACACACACACACACACACACACACACACACACACACACACACACACACAAAACAATAAATCTTGAGTCACACATTAGTGGCTGTGTGGATCTTACTGATATTTATGTCCCACAGTCCTTTGCAGCTGCTGTCTAGGGACCCTTTACATGTGGCACATAATTAACCACAAGTACTTTTCACATGGAGAATTTATCGAATCACCAGACATTGCAAGGCAGGATTACAATTATTGTTTATATTAAATTAGTAATTTCGTTTGATTCTCACACGCACAGATAAACATTTTGTACTCCGTCCTTTCCACCGAACGTAAAGGTTACAACAAACAAAAAGTGTTTCTACTTACAATGGGCAACTGCATGAGTTTTGTTTTAAGACCCATTGGAAAACATTTTTACAGCAACATTTTTATTAATGAGAGAAGCATTTTTATATTTATTATCAACACTCAGCAGAAATTAATGTTTGTGTATGTGAGACTGTGTGTCTCTGCACAACCTGGAGTTCCTATAAACAAAATGTTCTTCCAAGTTCTTCAAAGGGACAGTACTTCCACCCACTAGTGACAACACAGAGATATAACAAAACAGTGACGTCAGTGCAGAAATTATTCAAGAAAAACAAAATCCAGTTTTCTGGTTTTGAATAGTAAGACAAAACAGGCTGACAGCAGTTTGTAGCCAGAGTAGTGAAAAAGTCACAGGCATGACACTTGTTATCAGCTGTCCACTGAAAGGACATTTTTTTATATTTTTTAGAAAATAATCATAAATGATCCAGAGGGTGTGTGCGTGCGTGCGTGTGTGTGTAAACTGGCTAGTCTCTAGAGTATGAAAGAGGATTAGTATAAAACAAAATTGTTCTGCCTAAATTCTGGAACCTGATTAAAATCCCAATTCCAAGAAAAGAATTAGAGTTCTGAGAAAAAAGTGAAAATTCTGATAAAAAAGTCAGAAATTAAAATAAAATGTTGTTAGTTGCAGTAATTATCTTTCAAAAGTGACAAATCATCATACATTATGAGAAAATTAAAAGAAGGAGAACCACAGAGTACTTTAGATTGTAAAGTCCCTTGAAGCTAAGTCGTGATTTGTGGTAAAGGGCTATTTACAGGTTTGTGCAAAATTTTCCATCCTCTAATTTAAAATAGCAAAAAATGTAACACATTTTTTCATCAGCATAATATTTAATGCACTATAAGATGGTACAAATGTTCTTTTATCAGAAATTACTGTAGTTAATGTCATTATTTTTCTACAACATTATTCTTCTACACTATTTGACCATTTTTTTAACTCTGATGATTAAATAACAGTTAGTTACTAGATGAATGCACATTAAATATTATGTTAAATATACATGACATATTAAGAAAATACTTTGTTTTACTTATTTGTGATTTGAAAATTGCTAACTTTT
This sequence comes from Channa argus, assembly GCF_033026475.1. NCBI lineage: Eukaryota > Metazoa > Chordata > Actinopteri > Anabantiformes > Channidae > Channa > Channa argus. The sequence continues at coordinate 6,340,670 of NC_090212.1, forward strand.
TAACCTAACTGTGAATATAATTTGACTCGACTATTCCTTTAAATCTAAATGCTGAGCACACAGTATGTGTGTATGGTTCGTGTTTTTCCATTACCGGGTCACATCTACAGTTTGTGTCTTCGCTCTGATAACTCTGGCTGATATCTTTCAAGTGGCAGTAGGGGTATCAGTTTTGTAAATGTGAATTATGTAACAAATTAATCAATGCTGTTTTGGCCGATGAGGGACTATGTTGCCATCTGTCTTCCTGAGTGTAAAATGGTATCAGTCGGTTTCATCTGTCACACTAGTGTTGTATTCCCAGTGTGTTTTTTTTTTTTCCTGAATCCAAACCATTGTCCTGACTCTTCCTTTGTGTTCTCTTGTAGTTCCTAAAGTGAATTCCTGATTTCATCTTTTTGGACTACATCTACACTCACACAGGCCTTGAGGCGTTATTGAAATCTGCAAGATGATTCAAGAGCAGTTTGTGAAGTCCCACGTAATCTAAATTTAATTTCTGTGACATTTCAAACAATGGTCTGCGATCTACTTAATGAAGAATCATGGGAAAGTAGATCAGCGATAGTGGGAGTAAAGGAAATTGCTGGCATTCAAACAGCATACATGAACACATTCATTTTTAGTTAGTCCACCGAGCAAAATTAGAAGGTATTACACAGAGGAGAAAATAGCATTGCCATCCTGGCCTTCTAGTAAGGCAGCTTCAAGTAACACCTGCTAACAAATGGGAGAGATTTACAAGTTTAAATGTGGAGTCAGCAGAGACGCTCTTTGCCAGCAGGCAAGGCAGGCAACTATGTACAGCACTGGCTGTGTGAAAAGGTTGCAATGACACTACTGGTTGCAGAGCTCCTTACACCAGTGCAAGTAGCCCCCAAAAAACTCTAGGATCACCACTGGAAGTCAGACAGATAGTAGCACTCGTTGACGACAGACCGACGTATGCCTGTGTCCATATCACATGTTCACTTTAGGAACATGTAAATGAAATATTCAGTGAGACAAGTAAATCACCAAAACAACAAGCAATATTCTCCAACTTTAGACTGTGGATTTTTGCTGAAGAACACTAAAGTTAAATCTGGCAAAGTAAATTTGTGTAATGAAAAGACACAGAATGTTGTTCACTAAGCACAAAACTAAAGTGTATGAATGAAAGCAGGAAGCAGAAAGTGACAAGAAACTAATGCGAAAGTCTTGATGCAGTTTTTAAGCTTTGTGAATGGTTTTATGTGTCTGTGTCTGAGTACAGTGCAACACAGTGACAGCTGAAGTGATTTGTGTTCCAGACACCCCAGCTCTCACTGCCCACACCCAAACACAAACCCACCCACACACACACACACACACACACACAACACACACGCACAGTCAGTCAGTACCGTCTCTATAGGAACTGCACGTGACCACTGAAACATGAGCTTCAGCTGTTAAGAAAGAAACAACCCTAACGCATTTTTAAGCAGCGCACTGTACTGTGTGTCTCTTAATCAATAGTTTTTTGTACTTTCTTCATTGTTTTCTATAAGCAAATATATGTCCACAGCAAGTTCAATGAGCAACAACACCAGAATGAATTATGCTTAAGAAAAATCCATTAAACAGAAGTGTTGGTTCATTTATACTAATGTTATCCTTTAGAAATATATAGTAGGCCCCAAGATCATCAGTACATCCACTTGTACATCCTTTTCACACTCACAGCAAACATATAATGACGTGAAAGGATAATTTAACATCGTGAACAATGTGAAATACAAACTTTTAAATACTAGGTTGTTAAACTAAAAGGATTTGTGCAGCTTATTATCAACATCTTTAAACTTTTATATAAAATTTGTCGGTAATAAAAAATGGACATGTTTGCTCTGACTTTGACTGAGGGCCAGATGCTGTTCCTAAATAAGTTGGACACATAAAACAGATCCATCTGGGTACGTGAGAAACTCAGGATGAGAAGTAATCACAAGTTTGATGTGATTGGACAATGAAAAGAAAAGGTTAAAAATTAAAAGGTTTGTTCAACTGGAGCTGTGTCCTGCAAAAAAACACAAAAGACTAGAGCCTGGCTACAAACCCCATAATATGATTTAAGGTAGACTCATTGGTGTGTCCATGAGGAGTGGAAGTAGTGGCAGCTCTCTACACAAGAAAATATGAGTTGACATTTCACATGAAGTTGTCTTGCATTTGCTCTATTAATCATGCAAGCTGCTTTCCGTTTTATGGTGTGAGGTCAAAGCTGTGAGTAGTGCTGCATGGAAAGTATTTTAAGAGTTATTCAATTTCCCAAGAAGTCTGAATAATTCAATGGGTTTGTGGATGACAGCTTTAGGCAAACATTGTAACAAGGAAAATCGAGACATACATCCACAAATATGAATCACAAATATAAGTGGACAATGGCACCAGATGAATTTCTCTGTGCTTTGGACAAAATAAACGCAGAAACAAGGCAGGACTTACAGGGTGCAGGGTGAAAAGTCGAGGTAGATGTAACCCCTGTGTTTGTCTTTGTGTGTGTGAGTGTGTGTGTGTGTGCCTGCAGTAAACACATCTCTATATCTTCAGTGTATTGTCTAGAACTGACAGCACCCCAACCCAGTCACAAAGACATGTAGTGTTTTCAGAATGACTGTGTTTGTGTGTGTGTTTGTGTGTGCGTGTGTGTGTGTGTGTGTGTGTGTGTGTGCGCACGCGTGTGTTTTAAAGAAACAGATTCAGAGAGAACAGAAAGGTCAGGAACAGAATACTAAGGGTTTGCTGATTTTAGACTTGGTTTACTACCTTTATTCTGATTGTGAGAGATCATTTCATGAATGTTTGTCTAATATGTAAACAGTGTTGTAATCTCTCTTCTCTCACACCTGCAAACTTCACACTACACTGGGAAAAACAGTTTGTGAAGATTCAGATTCAGCTGAACAGTAATGCTTGAGTGCACTGCAAATGTCCAGGATGTATGAAAATGTTCCAGCTACTTATGGAGGATGAAAAAATACATGCACAACACACATGCAAAAAAAGCATGTGTGTTATGTGCGCAAGTGGAGGGTTGTGGGTTTGTCTCCTCCTCCCCACACAAACTTACTTATAAGACACAAAGAGGAATAACAGGACTTCTGACTTGCCCTTCAAAATAAAAGCCAGGTACCAAATGAAACGCTGTCCAGTGATCTAAACATTTAGAACACTTAAAACTATTTTCCTGTGGTTACACCTTAGATCTTTATTTAACAAACATCTTCAGACATGCAAGGTATTTTACCTCTTAAAAATACTTCTAATTTCTCACTCCTCTTGTCTCTTTAAAAACTACAAGCTGTAAAACATTTCTTGCATATTGATTATAATACTTTGTTTAGCATTTATCAGCATGTAATAAAACGTTTCACAGACTATAATGTTTTTTTTCTTATCCTGTAAGTGCATGGTCGCCACAGCGGATCATAATGTAATTGTATAACATATTTTAAATCTCTGTAAACCTACAGTATTTGTCAACAATCCTTATTACGTATGTATGTTACATATTTTTTGTTTAACGTCATGTTTCCACAGAATGAGATATGGGTCTTAAAACCAGTGTAAACAAATTACTATATGTTAACTTATACATGATAAACAGACCAACGTCAGACCAGATGACAACATCTTTCTCGCCCACCTAATCCTCATGGTCCCCTACAGTTGGCTACATTTAACTTTCCAGTTTGAAAGAAATATGACTAACTTCCGGTTTAATTTTCTTATTTGTTTTGGCAACTAACTGGAGCTCAAAGCACAGATTTTTAACATAACTATATATTTTTTTATCACTACATAAACAGGTAGTTGAAATGTACGTTAAATGTGGTATAAGGTATATTTGAGCCTTGTCCGTCTGCGTGTGTGTGTGTGTGTGTCTGTGTGTGTCTGTGTGTGTGTTATGAAAAGCTGTAAAAAGTTGCCTTTAGGTGTTGTTTCCATCAAACCCTCCAAAACGACTCTGGGTAACTAAGTGTCCCTGCTGTTAATGGACGACAGCAGCTCATGTCCGCACTCTCATTACATTCACATGCTCGCTTTTGGCTCACACACGTCCATTAGTTTGCAGCTATGCTACACACACATCCACTTTGATTCATGTCTTCAGTGGAAACTCACCGGCAACATTCCTGCTGATCTGACAATTATCCTCCAGTCCCGTTAGATAAACGACTTGACTAACTTTCCTTCTCCTTTCTTCTTCTTCTCCCTCCTCCGCTCTTCTGTTTTTAATGTGTTTCTCGTTTCCCCCCCTCAGGTTTCAGGTTCTTTTCCATACATCCAAACTCTTCTTCTTCACTTTGTGCAGCTCCTGCCAGATGTCCAGATGCGCAAAAACCTAAAACTCCAGCTCCTATACACTTTACTTTTTCAGTCCCTCCCTCTTCCTTCCTTCCCTCCTTCTTCTCTCTCCCTCTTTCACACACACACACAAACACACACCGATTTTTCCTGGTAATTTCCAGCTACAGAGGAAATGCAGCTGGATATTGGGAAACGCCGACACACCAGTTGTAAATTCATTAGAAGCAGTGACTTCGCTCATCAGCGGGCGGTCCTCCTATTTGGTGTGTGTGATTCTGGGTCACCGTCCAGATCATCCCATCCATCTTCCCTGGGTCTCCTCCTCCTCCTCCTCCTCTTCCTCAAGGTAATTATCCGGCAGGTTCAGTAAAATATGTGTAAAAAATATGTTGTGGAATAATCACCTGAAAAAAAATCTATTTTACAATTTTTCGAACACGTTACATTGATGTGATTCTGTGTAAGAGCGCCCTCTGTCGGTTTTACTACAGTGTTTATATTGTTGCCACTAATAGTTTTATATTTTTAATCATTTTATTTTCTGTGTATCTATGGTAAAATAAAATAGCTTATTTTAGTCAAACATTTGTTTTTTAATGTAGACTATTCATGATGCAATCCCACTGAGACTTAACAGTTTTCTCAAATCTCGTTTCCTGTTTAGACAAGCATAGACAGTGCAACATTGTAGCAGGAAGTTTATTGTTTACATTATCATGTAAATTGTTTTATGGATTTCTTAAAAAATGCTTTTTCACAACAGCAGAAGTTTCTGACATGATAAGAGATGTGTAGTATATTTAGTGTCTGAAGTTATTAGGTTACATCCTTGTGTGCATTTCTAACAGATCAATATTTCCTTTCATTATATCCTTTCATCTTTACTTAAAAATAGAAGGACCAATAAAGATAAAAGGGATTCTGACTCCATAGGAGATTTTACACACACTAGGAAACACACAAACACACACTGGGTCATGTAGCTTAGAGATGTTCAGCTGTCATAAATTCAGCAGATTATCACTGAGCTGTCCTCTGCAGCCAAGGACACTATAAGTCTCTCTCTCTCTCTCTGCGTGTGTGTCTTCAATATTCTGGTTGCTCATTTTAAAATCACACTGTTCAATCTATAAACATACTGTGTGAGACATGACTTTGCTGACATTTGTTTCAGGTTCTTCTGCTACTGTGTACTGGAGGACTCTGACGGGGAATAGATATCCCATTTATGTGTTCCACCTTATAAACCAAGACGTTTTCCCCAAGTAAACAGTAATTATGATGATGGTAATTTAAGTGCAAATGATTTGATAATTAAATGTAGAGTCTGACAGGATGTTATCGCCCTCTATTGTCCACAAGAGTAAATAGCACACTGACTGAAAAAAATGTTTCTTATTTACTGTGATATTACAGTTATTGACGTCATAACAACCCAAACTAATGTAACTGTACATGTGTCATAATTTTGGTGAGTGTTTGCCATACGCAACACAGACACGTTTGTTACAGTAATCTATGTTTACTACTTTACTATCCCATCATGTTCTTCTTTTGGGTTTAAATTTTTTAGTTTTTTGTTAAAATGAAGGGGCTAAACACTCAAGGAATATCGTTTTTTGTTAGAGACATTGGGAGATTTCATTTTGCACCATAACAAAGACCACAACAATTTGTCAGTTACTAAGTTCAGAATTTTTCTAGTGATCCACAAATCAATTAGTCAAATAGTTTAAGGTCTAGAACCTGTCCTCAAGTTTATTCTTAGAAACTGGGTTATTCATGACTATTTTATGTATCTATCTACTGTGACTTTTCTTCAAGGTTAGTTCGTACTCTGCAGGGGTCAGTCAATAAAATCAGTCAACCTCTAATCATCCATCAGCTCCACGTGATTCCATCCCGGCAGCCACATTTACAGAGCATCAGTCCATCCAGAGGCAATCTCTCACTGTCACACACAGAGTTCACAGAGTTCAAGTCACGCTCAGCCTCACATTGGCCAGCTGCCATGTTCCAGCTACAGTCCTACATACAGTCCCATCCTGCAACAGTTGTAGTGGCTACCAGTTTTTAAAAGTAAATTACAAGTATTTACATTATGTGCAAGATGGTTAACACTGAAGTGATGCTCCACATGATGCTCAAAATTATTTCTTTTGTGGTAATGAAAACAAGCAACAGTTACATTACTAAACACTTTAATTTTACAAGAAGCCTAATAGATTGTTTTTTTTTTCCCAGCAGACATACGTTTAACAAAGAAACACATTGGAATCAATAAATAATATGCAAATACATATTAGATACAAGGGAATTAAAATAAATCCTATAGAAAGATAATATCACAAAGACCAACAGGACCTCACAAACACAGTAGCTGAGCAAACAGCTAGGTAAAGAGCTGGAGATAAGACAGTGGTGGCTCCACAGTCCTGCTCAGAGTTGTTTTAAAAAGAAAACACAAAGTCTTTAGGAGATTGTCCTAATAGTTAACTGTTCAGAAGGACAAAACACGTTGGTTCTTGTGCAAGCTCACAGTTACACTAGTATTTTTATCAGTAAATGCTCCTGTATATTCATGGAGCCTACTTTAATTCACCAGTGCATCCTGCACTCTGGTCATACACATATTAATAGGGTAGCATTAATGTCTCATACTGCATCACTCATTCATACACTTTGTTGCTGAACAAAGTGGATGATGGAGTGGAAGAATTGATCACTGGGGCCACTGAATAAACAGCTATCAGGACAACCTACCAAACCCTTTAAGTGTTTCTTAATGAATACATTCACCAACTGACCTTCAATATGGTGGCCCTGTTGCCTTTGCAACATTATGAAAGACTGTGTCAAACATTTACAGCCATTGTTCCACAGAAACAGACTGTGGCGCCTATGACTCGGATGTGGGACATACAGACATTGGGTAGATTGTAGTCTTGTGTATTACAGCCTATCTCACGTTTGCATGAAACTGCAGACACATGTTTATGGTTTTTTAAGCCATTTTTTAAATCATTTCAAGCAATTTCTTGATGCATTTTGTAAATCGTCAGAAATCTTCATCAGCTGCACTGCACTATGGCAACAGAGCACTGAGTTGGTCAGTGAGGATCGAGTAAATGTGTGTGGAATAACCCAGCGATCCTCCAAAAGCACACACTGCCTACTATTTATTCAGCATTTTTAGTTGCTGTAGCTACTGTAAGAATAAATATCTAGCTGCAGACCACACATCACAAGAATTAATCAACTGTCAAATATAGTCAGCTACTGACACAGAAATGTTTATAATGTCTGATCCTAGAACCAAAGTTTTATATCAGAAAAAGTCTGTCAGCATCAGCAGCATTGATTATATTCACAAGAGTGACCGTTTAAATTTTAAAAGCCAAACAAGCTTAAGTTCAAAATGATGCTGATGGTAAATTGACTGCGGAGTTTCTGTTAAACAGGCTGACTATTTGTGCATTTTTGCTACATATTAAAAGGTGGTGTCACAGATCAAGGAGCAGAAATAAAAAGTTACAACCTACACATCTGGTTATTTTGGATGTTAAATTAGAAGTTGTCTGTTTTTAATTAATAGATATTGTATTATTCTTGAATTACTAAAATATAATGAAGTACTTTAATGAGATTTAGTTTTATCAAACCAGGTAACGGTCAACTTTCCATTTAACATCAAAACATTAAGTCTCCTATGATGTGCTGTGTGGATTACTACTGTACACAGCAGCTCTGTCCGTTGGCATCTTTGGAGCGCAGACACAATTTAGGCTTGTAGTTTTCCAGGTAAAGCAGCTGCTTGGAGTTGAAAGCTCCACGACGCTTCCTGACAAGACGAAAGAGGGAACATGCTCAGAACAAGAAGTGAAAGTCATTAAACAAACAACCTGAATGTGAGTTGGTGATGATACTGTTCGTGACATATGGAAAGACAGAGCAGGTGTTAGAAGAATCAAGTACAAATGGAGAACAGTAGAGTTGTACTCACAGTCTTATGAAATGCACTGCATCTTCATACTCCATCCCACACTCAATAAGAGCCAGGGCCACCAACACAGGAGCTCTGTGAACAAATAAAGATTTGAAAACACACAACCATCTGTTTGAGCACACAGAAACATCAGTTCTAAAGCACCAGCTGGCTGGTTTTCTGAATCAAGTTCAACAGATTTTACTTCTTTTACTGTGTACATTCAAAGTGACATGGTAGTGACTAGTATTTTACTATTGTAAAATATCTAGTGCCACAGAGTTTAAACCTGTACAACATTATACATATTGATGTGTTCTTTTATACTAAAATGGCAGCTTTAAAGGTGCAGGTGTTTTTTTACTGTCCACTATCCTTGATAGAGATTTCTTAGCAGAAATCGAACACAGTATTTATCATTACATTTTAATTAGTGTGTAATCACTTTAAAACATTAATAATTGCACTTTCTTAGCTCGGACGACAAACAAAACACTAGCTCTAGAGGGAATTCTGCATTACTATAGATCATTTACAGTTTGAATTTGGTGACACTCTAAAGGTCTACACATAACATGAATAAAGGAAGAAAAAGTAAAACTTTTGGAAGCAAATTAAATGCACCACAAATATTCACATCAAACACAGCAAGATTCTAAAAAGTCGCACTGCATAAATGGATTTTACATAAAGTGACCTGGTGCTGATTCTGCTAAAGAGAAAAATGGGACAATGTGGAGATTTTTACTGCTTGGTGTAGGGGTGGCAGTTCCACTAATCACTTTCAGACATACTTCAGGGTGTCTTCGGACAGTTTCAGGAGGTGTGGGTGCTGCTGACACCAAGCACTCTGGGCTGACTATGCACTCTGGGCTCACTTGTTAGAAGGTTTACTCTCAAACATTACCAGGTAAAAGATTTTGTGTGATTTGTGCTGCAAGCTGCATTGTAACCAATTATTTCCTGTAGGCGCTCCTTCAGAATAAAAGCACTCAATTTTCAAAACACCAAAGGGCTCTTACAGTGAAGCAGCTGAACGGATAATGTAATATCTTGTCACATAATTTGCTGCGGTAGATATCATGACCCTGTCGTTCACTGTACATTTGGGCGGGCAAAGGGGTGGATGCCACTATATCTTCCACACTGCACCTTTTACCAACAGATTATGTGTATGAAGGTTTGAAACAAATTCTACAGGAAAAACAGAAATTCACTGTCGAATTGGCATTGTGACAAATCCTGTTTCTTGTGCATACTGACCGTCCCAGTCCAGCAACACAGTGCACAGCCACGCAGCAGCCAGGCTCATCTCTGAACTTTGTCTGAAGCAGGCTCAGCCAATCATCAACCACCTGTTCTGGAGGAGCTGAACCGTCATCAAATGGCCAATCCTAGTCGGAAAAAAGTCAAGGTATTCTGTTTGAGATCCTGAGTCCAGAGAACACCTTTAAGATATTTTTTGTACAGCAATAAGCTGTAAAAGGACTAAAGAAGGACCTGTAATATTTACACTTGTTCAATTTTCAGTTCAGGTCTAAAAATACCTGTACTGTAATAACCTTGAAGAATAAGCTCATGGCCTACTGAGTCTACTGCTGCTAGCTTTTATTGGAAATGCAAGGACGAATGGAATTTTTTCCACCCAACAGACCTCTAGGTTAGTCACACATGATTGACCTGTAGACTTGGATTAAGCTTCTGCATTTCTGTAGGTATTTGTGTTGTGATTTTTATCCTCTACGGAGATACTTTTAGCTATGTGGCCCATTCACAGATTGGGGTTTTCATTACATACATGTACTTTATGTGTGCATGTCACTTACCAGAACCTGAATGCCTTCTTGTTCTACTGGTGCTTTGTCATATGTAGCAGCGCACACTCTCACCAGTGTGTTAACTCCAAATGCCTTCAGCTCCTACACACCAAACCACACACATTTTAACAAATCATGTTCCTGTTGTTTCTTATAAATATAAAATCAAAGTAAATAAATTGAGGTAAAAAAAAACTGTTAAAATTGTGTTACCTCAATAAACTTTCCCAGTTGTGCATTAGTGGGGTTGTGTGTTATGAGAAATCTTAAACAGTCATAGGAGATTTCCACTGGAGCCGGTCGGTTCATTTTTACACCCACAGAGGTTTGGTAATTGAGGAAAAAAATGACTCAAGAAAGAACTGCGCTTCAAAGAATGGAATAACAGACAGGAGATTCAAGGTTAAGGTCCTCTGACTGTTGAACAAAAAAGGTGAAAAAATGTCACTGTATCAAAAAAATTACAATAAATTTCACAGCATACTTTATGAGCAAATAATATAAATATTCTTCTCCTTTGGTCACAAAGAAAACCTGAACAAAAAACAGGACACACAACAAAACTCTTGTGGGAAAATAATTAAGGAGGGTCGTAATTCAAAATTGTTCTTTGCAAAAAAAAAAAAAAATAAGAAAACTAAAGTTGGCCTGGTTAAAAAAAAGTTAAATCTAGCAGATTGGGGTGCGAAGGCACCAAAAGTCCAGATGACAAAAACAGAAAAAATATTTGGCCTTCTCTTTCTGCCCAATCTGTTAGCCCACTTAAAGAAGACTTGGACAAATCAGTGCAGAAGAAGAAAGGAAAGTCAGAAATGGAGAGGAGCTGAGAGGACACTCCCAGGCTAAAACCACAGCCTCTCCTCCACAGGATTGGTGACAGACTGAAGGTTGGCTTGTCTTCATATGGTTTGAACAGGATGGCAGTAGGGACCTGTGATACAGACACATGCTTTAAGTGTCTTTTCATACTGGATTTCTCTTAGTTGCTAGTTATTTTAATGTGAATGTGATATTTATGTTTACTTGAATACAATGTTTACCAATAATTGTCTACTGAGTAATATATTTCATCTAAAAACCAGTTCAAGATATATTTATCTTCATGCATTTGCTTGTCTCGTTAACCGACCAACACTGGGGGGCAAAAATCAAATATCACAGTGGATTTTAAAAATCTCTACCCTATGCTGACTGCAGACTGTAACAAGGTAAAACCACAAATCTATTTTAGGATGTTTCAGAGACAAGACACCCCGTCCTTTGCGATAAACACCTGTGTATGTTTGAATGGCAGTGTTCGCTCCCGGCTGGTTTCTCCTGTTCACTTGTCCACAATAAGCAGCAGGTGCTGGGCTTGGCAAAACTCCCCTCCAAGCCTCGCAAACGCCATACATGTGCAGCCTGGGAGAGAGAGACAGGGTAATGCGTTGCAGCTGCAACGTGTAACTGCTACCTAATTAAAATCGGAATAAGAAAAGGAGGGTGTGTGGTGGAATACTCACTGTGATGAGAGCTGAGGAGATAGGTCATTGAGCGGACACAGGAAAATGTGACGGCTCCGGGATGTAGACACACCATTGAGGATGCTGCTGCTGATTTTCTGGGTCCTGGCTGACAACGGCCCGGAAGCTTGCTGATAACTTGCTGCGTAAAGGAAAACAGAATAATTTTACTCCGCCTCCTGCATTATGACTAGCAACCTACTTCTGAGAAATTACCCTAATTGTGATTAGCTATTTAATGTATATGTGTATATAGGTGTGCAAACCAGGTAACGGACTCATAAAAACACCAAGCACTATTTGAAATACCAATGAAAAACGCAAAAACAGAAGGGATTTGACCTGATTTGACACAGGTTCAGTGTGACATTCTGTCCACGCGAATATCAATCCACCGCTACGGTCACTTAGCTAAAGCGGTCAGGGATCTGATTTTGTACCTGAAACTTGCTGAGCTTTATTAGTTACACTGAAGCTAACGGTACAGCACGACATAGAGCATGAGACTGTTACTAGCCAAAGGTTTTCTAGGTTAGCCAGTGATTTTATGTCTGTACAGCCGAGGCTCTGTTCAGAAACAAGCCGCTTGGCCGTTAACCAGGACGATGCTCTAACGGTAAACTAACCCGCGGCCAGCTAGCACCAGTTACATGTGTTATTACACACGGATTAAAGACAAAATTATAGAAAAACATTTGGAAACTAACGTGATCCCAAGAGCCTAACGTTAATCAACACCTTCTGTCATCAGCCAGGTCATGTAACTGAAACCAGGTCAACAAGCATATTACTAGAATAAAGAGCAAGCTAAGACGTCTAAGCTAAAATAAGAGCGAGGAACCTCGTTAGGCCACGTATCATCACCTCCACATTTACTACATCGACGGAAAACAGGAGAGACAGAGCTACTTACAATACACAGTGGTTTCAGGAAAAACCCAGACGCTTCTAATGACAGAGAAGAGTCTGCGAGGGAGACATGTTGAACTGAAGTGTCAAGTCAGCCACAACAATTTCCGGCGGAAAACTTTCACAATTAAAGCCTGAAAACTATCCACGTTTAAGTGTTAAATGTCTCTTAACAAATTAAGAGATCTTTATTTTTTCTCAACTTAAAAAAATTCAGAAACATTTTTAAATGTGTCTTCTAGTAAAGCTTTTTGTGTGACCGCTTACATTTAGCCTGCTGACATCACAGAATTAAGAAATTCATTGTCGCATGCACAGAAACTGTCTCTGAGGCTGCTGGATCTGGCTTTGATGTTTTGTTATCGTTCTCTTATGGCAACATGATAAAGAGTCTGTGACTTAACATTTACTTTCTTTGTAATTAGTTATTTTACCGTTGCAATGAGGTGCTGAAACCGCTCAATACAACAAATGCATGTATCATGAAGAAAAGGCGCGGGTTTGCAGTATTAATCACCAGTTCAATGTGGGTTGTCCACTTCAAGCTCTTTTTTAAAAGAATCTTTAAGGTGGCAAGTCTCTCTACAGGTGTCTGATGGATGTAGACAGGATATCCTTGGTCTTGCAGAAAATATGTTGTTTGTTGTCCTGACACGATGATGTCAGGGCTTCTACCTCCCCCTCCTGTAGGTTGAATCATCATTTCCAGTAATCCGGCCTATATTAGGGGTTTTGTCTACAAACACAATGGTGTTGCTGGAGCTGTGTCTTGCTACACAATTGTTGTTGGTAAAGGTCAATAAAATACTAATCTTAGACCAGGTGTATTCATATGAGGTGTATTTATTATATTATTCATTATTATGGGGAATATGTCACTTCATTTTGTAGTATGTTCTGTTGTGTTCATTTTACATGGTCATGTAGTAGAGAGTGGGGTCAAATACTTTGTACTCCTCTACAATTTTCACTAATACCAAAGTATCTATATTAGTCATATTTGAATCTAAAATGTGTGAAAGTATATAATATAAAATAAAAGTCCTCATATTTTGTATAAAAGGTACATCTTTATTCTAGGAGTCAGAAATTATATGTGACCTCTAGTGTGAAAACAGATGATATGCTTAAGGGTGATCAGAGCCATAAAATCAGTTTCTCTTTATTTTTATTTTTCAGCTGTCTCTGTATGTTCTTCCTTACCTTAAAAAGTATGTTTTGTGATCAAATTAGAAGACACTAGAGTCAAAACGTTTTCCCCACACAAGCATTGTCAAACTAGGCATGTCCAGAATAAACTGTATAATATCACACCAACTTGTTTCTGATTGCTTGAAGTTTAAAAGTCACTACTGCACATTGTGACTTTGCACATTACCCATAAATTAAGACTTATTTTACTGTTGCAATTAGGTACTGAAAACTTTCATTCTGCTATACTGTATGAACTCATAGCCCACTGTAAAAATACTAACTACATAAAGGGTGTGGCCTTTCTTTCTATCTTTTTCTCCTACACACACAAAAACCCACTGGAATGCTGGTTGGCAACGATGGATGTCTTGTCTCCATACTCAATAAAGTACATGCGTCTGTATCTTTTATCTATGTAAAAGGTGTAGAGTTACATGGCTTGTATGGTGGAGGGTATCCCTCAAGCTGATGAGACAGTGTGTGTGTGTGTGTATGTGTGTGATGACGTAGTAGCTGCTCAGTCTGGTTTGGCAGGGTTTCTGAGGAAAGGGCGAGAAAGCACAGACCGACACGCAGAAAGTGAAAGAAGCGGAATACCTTAAAATAGATTTCACTTTAACACCCTGGAATTCACTAGTGTTGTTTAATCTTCTCCCGCAATTGGACTTGGTTTTGGTGTTTGATCAAGGTTTCAGCACAAGGTAAGGTTTTTGTAGTCTTATTTTACGTCATTTTACTTCATTCCATGAATATAGACAGAACTGAAGGGTAAACAAAAGACTGTCGACAGTGGTGCAGTGAAATGTTACACAGATGTTTTTCCCCTTAGGTACCCTTAAAACCAGACGCCTGCAAGTTGGTAATTATGCCGACAAAGGGGGGAAGCACTAAGTTATTGGCACTCTAAACAAGAAAGAGATGGGAGAAACTTTCCATTAGCTATGAGTAAGACACAAAGTGTGCAAGTACAATCCACACTGCAGCGTATTATTAAGGTTATTATTAAGTGTAGATAAAACATGGAGACAGGGGTATGGTAGATTGTAGCCTGTTTAAATGTTAACTTTGAGCATACATTGAGTTTTCCATTTTGTAGTAAATAGTAATTCCACAACAGGGAGCCGTTGTCCATGCATTTGTTTTCTACATAATATATATTCTAAACATTTGACATTTTAAAAACACTGTAGTTTATGAATTTCAAACAACTACGACAACATCAAATGAATTAATGTTGAGAATGACTTCTTACTGCCAAACCAAATGCTTCCTGGAGCGGAGCCAATGTTTATTAAAAAGTCAGAGGACCAGCTCCGATCATCAAAAGCCCCGTTGGCTAAAAACAATTTTATTATTGCCTATAAGTAGTGGCAATGACATTTAAAATTTAACACAAAAAAGTCAGTAGTGCTGGTCCCCGTGTTTTCTGAAATCTAAATATTTTACTTGTTTCTAAACACGGAGTGCTCCACCCCTGTGCCAGAAATCATACAGGCCTGGGAATGGTGTTACAGATCCCACATGGAATTAATTTTCCTTTTTTCCAGTTGCACAGTGGACCTAGGACAGTTATGACTTCTTTATACAGTATTTTCCAACCTCCTCCCTTCCTTTGAAACCCATTCCTCAGATAATGTAACTTTCAGATTCAGTTTAAAAATGTTCACAGAAGCTTCTGCTCTATAAATGTAAGTATTCACAATTTGTGTCGCCCTGGAAAGAAACGTAACATGACAAAGTTATAAAACAGTGGTTAACAAGCTGCATGCACTACACGCACTCTACAGGTTTCACTGTGACTGCAGCACAGGAACATGCATACTGTGAAACAGTGTATGCAATTTGTTGTGCAGATTAATTAATATCAGTCACTATGTTTTACACCAACTGAATGGATAAATCTGTCTAATGTACAACAGAACATCAGGAACATACAAGACTCCTACCTGTACAATATCAGGGCTAAAAATACAAGAGTTCAGGAGTAAACTCTGCACTGTGTACACTGGATTCTGTGTGCAAAAAAGACATATCTGTTAAACACACAGAAAGTATCTAGGCAACATCCACTGTGAAAGCGTACACGTGCCAGGAGGTTTAATGTATGACCGAAGTTATATTTACATAGGATTGATGACATTAGGCTGTTTCATTCATCAAACTCTTTACCTTTGCACACATTGTATTTTTCCACCATGGTCATTTGGCGGCAGCAGCAGATGAGCACAGGAAGGAACAAACAGCAGCAGCAATGTTTACTGATGACACACACAGGAGCTATGTGTCAGATAAAAAAAAAAAAGAGATCACACAAGTGATCACACAAGTAACTAGGCTCAGCTTTATGAGTCAGCGTAGCCATTGGTATAACCCGGGTGATTATAACGAACTGCATTTTAAATGACATGGAATTAGAATTGCTTTAAACAGATTTATGAGCTTATTCAGAGGTTTTAGAACATGCTGAACTCTGATAGACATATACACAGACTAAAAATGTTTATAATTATTGGACAACTAACTATGGCTATTGCAATCTGATATCATTTTTACGGCATATATTGTATAGTGACAAGTACTTACTGCAAAGTGAAATCCAACAAGCAGAGTTATTAGACTGCATAACAAGTTAGCATTTCAATGTGTCAATCCGCTGCTGCAGCCGGCTGACAAAGACATTAATCTAACACTCTTATCCGTCAAATTCAATTCAATGCTATTTGCTGTTTGGAACAATACTGGCCAGAAGCAGCTGCCGTGAAAAGATGCTTTTCTACGTGGCAACTACTTCTTCTGAGGATCTGCAATTCTATTTTTATGAACGATTTCGTACAAGTGAGTGACAACTCTGTGTTGGACAGATCAGTTTAGGATGCAGCGAGTGTGTTACTTAAGTCTGTATGTTGCATACTGACATGCTTTGGATTGGTCAAGGTCCCACCAAATCTTATTCAAAGCAAGTTATTTTCATGAAATGCAAAGTCTTTATAAAATCAACGTCTAAAAAAAACAACACTACAATTTATTCTTTATTTTTATCCTGTTGTGTTGGAACAAAACCTTTTTTATTTCTTCCTCCTTTTTACAGGCTGAGCTTGTATCTATTACACACACCTTTGCAGCTGCAGAGATGAACTGGTCGGGGTTGGAGAGTCTGTTGAGTGGAGTCAATAAGTACTCCACTGCATTCGGGAGGATTTGGCTGTCCATGGTGTTTATTTTCCGAGTGCTGGTGTTTGTGGTGGCAGCACAGAGGGTTTGGGGCGATGAGAGCAAAGACTTTGTATGTAATACCAGACAGGTAAGGCCGATGCTGCCATTTGGTTTTGTTTGATAGAGGAGTTTCCCACTGGGGGGCACATTTCATCATTTACAGATGAGAACTGTTACAGGACTAATGGGGTTTGACAACTGGCTTGTACCATTTAAGGTACCTTTGAGGAAGAGATTAAGACTGATAGAACACAAGTCTAATCAACAATTAAACTCATAAAAAACGTCATACTGAAATAATACTGTAAAATACTTCAGCATTCTGGAAAAAATTTTTCTGCTTTGCCTGTAGGTTTTGTTGATGGTTTTGTTGATGGATACACATCAACAAATGGATTTAATTAGTGTTTTATCCTGTAAAAGTGCCTACAGGTTTAGATGCAGATTACTTTTTCGTACTATATAACTATTAAAAACCATTTCTCACATCCCTGACTAGATAACGAATTTCTTTTGTGTGTATTTATCATTTTAATGCAAAATATTTTGGCTGAGGTAAGAAACTACTAAATTACTACCTCCTGTTTTCTCTGGCTAATGTCTGTCCTAACCATATAGTCATTATAGACAAATTAATCAAAGTATGTAACATTGATTGTTTATCTGTTTGTAGCCTGGCTGTACCAATGTCTGCTATGACCACATGTTCCCCATCTCCCACATCCGTCTATGGGCCCTGCAGCTGATCTTTGTCACCTGCCCTTCTTTGATGGTGATTGCTCACGTTAAATATCGTGAAGGGAAGGACAAGAAATATGCAGAGCTACACCACGGCTCTCACCTGTACACTGAGCCTGGAAAGAAGAGAGGTGGGCTGTGGTGGACCTACCTGCTTAGTTTGGTCTTCAAAGCTGGATTTGACACGTCATTTCTTTTTATTCTGTATCACATATACCACGGATATGACCTGCCCAGGTAAGTCTGGCAACTTAATAATTTCCAAATTAAAAAGTGGTGTTGCTGTGTCTGTGCCCTAATTTCTTCATCTTTTCCAGATTATCCAAGTGTTCCCTGGAACCGTGCCCCAACACCGTTGACTGCTTCATAAGTCGTCCAACAGAGAAAAAAATCTTCATGTTGTTCATGGTCGTGTCCAGCGCACTGTGCATTTTCATGTGTATCTGTGAAATGATTTATCTCATTGGAAAGCGCATTGCCAAATCGGTAAGGGCCCAAAATGAGAGGGTTGGATTTGCTGAGGGCCAGGAGCTCAGGAACTTAGACCAATCAAGTTCCCAGTATCGTAGGAATGATCCAACACTAGCAGAGAGCCAGCTGAGTTTGAACCGACGAGAAAAGGCCAGACCAGCTCGTGTGACTACAACATTATTATAGCACCCAGGAGTCACTGAGCCATGGGTTTGGTTCTACTATTAAAAAAAAAGGCTGAACCTGTGTTCCAGTGGAACATTGAACTTTCATGACTCTCCACTGAACACTTCACCAACAATGACTGTGGGTACTTGTTGTTGGACACTGTTAAAGGCTACTAGTATTACTATGTTTGGAGATCACGGTCCCTCATTCCTTTGGACTCTGATACTGCATTTGTGGGATTCAACATCACTATATGAGCCAACCAGGGTTTCGTCTGTTTCAATTTATGTTGTGTATTGTGTTATGTTTATGTGTGCTGAAGTCATTGGTGACATCATATGGCTTTGATAGTTTCACTTTGATTGGTGCCTTTGTACTTTACCTGTAAGTTTGTTGTTCAGTGATCAAGGGAACAATGCATAGCAAAGGTTTGTTACAAGAACAGAGTTCAGCTCAGCTACTGAACGGATAATAATAATTATTATTAATTGATCAATGTTCGTCATACAAGGATCTCCGGAGTGAAGTACTTGCTGGACTATCAGATTCAAGTAAGATTGCCTCTACAATCACTGTTAAGATTGTTAATTTTAGCACTCTGTATCTTTAGCAAGGTTAATAGCTTTATTTTTAACCTGATTCACAAAAAAGAAAAAACAGTGTTCTGTTGCCTTCACATTTCCTGTACTACAGGGACCAAAATGCAGCAGCAAATTATCAGCAAATTATTGTCTATAAGGTAATTACTTTGTCCCATAAAGCCAAAATGAGTGGATCACTGATTCTTTAATCTGTTATATCTGAAAACCAGCTGATGATAAGGACCTTCAGGATTTATAATTTACTTTGCAGTGAAGATTTTGCATATTTGTTGTTTATAATATGAGTTGAGAGAAGAAACTTGAAAATGTCTTGCTGTTCAAGATGGACAGATTATACTATGTATTTATATTTAAAAAATCTATTGTATTATATCTCCCAATACATACAAGGTTGCCATATACATTATTGTGTGCTGCCTAAAACCCAAAAAAAGTTTTTTTTGACTGTATTTAATATTGTAAGCAGTCTCATTTCTTTCCTACCAAAGCATGTGTTACCGCATATATTTATAGATACGTTTTTTTCATTGCAGATACTTTGACTTGTCTTGGTAAGAACCGGCGTTACTAATATAATAAATGATGAGAATATAAGAGTAATCAGCATGCGTGATAAATGGGACCTGGCGTAGCTAATTAAAATAAATCTTTCGTATCCAAATATCCAAAGCATAAATAAAAACCTGCTACAGATTTTATTTTATAAAATGTACACAACACTGACTAATTTACCACTAAATTGCAGCATTTTGTTAAGTTAAATCTGAGATTATAACAGTAAAAACTATTTCTTTATCCTTTAAATAAGTCTGGGCTGTATGTTTAATGTAGAGCAGAAAAACAGCGGTGGATGACATGAAAACTCTAGGCCATTTAAAATGTTTTGTAAATAAAAATAAAATATGAACTTTGAAGAAATAAATCCTTTCGTAATGATCATATTAAGTGTGCTGCTACCTGGAGAAACTCTGAAGGCTGTGAGAAGTGTCTGTCATGGCGGCCCGTGCTCTCAGTCGCTGTGGGCTGGTCCGAGCTTACCTATCGGCCATACAGACACGTGCCACCGGGATGCAATTACCGGCTTACTTAGCACAGCTGCTAGTAGTAATGATGCGGTTGCGCCAACCGGAAATACGAGACAGACCTCTTCCGCGTTGCGTGCTACCTTCACGTGGTTCGTGTAAACAATTTGCCAGTGGTTGCTAACTTAAAGTGGATTGTTTCGCTTTCGAAACACAAATGTCTTCTTAGAAATGCACCAATATCACCACGAATGAAAATTAAAATGATTGGCAAACACATATTATAATATTCAAACAGAAAACTTGGGCTACGACGAGGATGGGATTCGAACCCACGCGTGCAGAGCACAATGGATTAGCAGTCCATCGCCTTAACCACTCGGCCACCTCGTCCCACGATGACGACAGCTATGTTATCAAAAAAAATTATTTTCGTTTGTTTGCGTCGTTTTAGAGTGTGTGCCTAGAATCGTTCTCATATTTAATAAGAACTAATAAACGTGGCTCATCACTAGCACGACAAACGTGTAAACTAGTTGCTCACTACTTGCACACTATAAACTTAAAAGTCGTCGTGTATCGTTGTCAATACACGTTTCTGTCCACCAGAGGGGGCCAGATACCCAATGGTGAAAATGGGGTCTGTTTAAATCTTGCGAAGTGGGTCAGAACGTGTGATGTATATTTTTGTAGTAAGAGTACACAGACATTTGTGTTACTCAGTCTTTGTATTTTATAATGACTGCAAGGCTGCACTTGTTTGTTGTGTCTATTACACGAATGTCTATTATGTCTTACACTTACATTTACATTTAGTCATTTAGCAGATGCTTTTATCCAAAGCACCTTACAAGTGAGGTACAAAGCAGGCAGAAATCTAAGTCAAGTACACTTACCTCAATAGGTAAGTACACTTACGTTATTGCACACCAATCAATCATATTGATCACCTGTGCATTTAATACACTTTGGTGTATTAAATGTGGCTTTGCCATGAATACTTTGACATGGTCTGAGTTTTAGGTCAAATCGTTCAGTAAGTTGATTATTTTACTGTGTTTATATTGAGTTCAAAGTGGGTAGGGGAGTAATACTGTAGTGCTTTATAAGAAAGAGGTTGTTTTGAGCACCCTATTTAAAATGAATGAGAAATTGGATTGCATTGTATAATATTGCACAGGTGGTCATAATGTTGTGCCTGATTGGTGTATAGGCACATATACACCGTCTACCTATTACTCAACCATGCTTTGCTATGATAAAACTATTGACCATTTTCTTGGAAATAAACTGCATATAATATGCATAGTAAAATAAAAAACGTCATACTTTTAATGCACTAAAAGACAAGTAGGACATGATTAAAGAAAAGATATAATTATTTAAGTGTAGAGTATGAATGTTTCTTACAAAAATATCTGTAGATGTGACCTTGAGCTATCAAATGCAGAACAAGGTTGGATATCTAGACTTTGATGAAACATCAAATGTTTTAATTTCTTGTGCCATCTTTCATAATTAGATGACTAACCCCTATGATAACTGTGTATGAGTTGTTGAATCCATTTTCAGATTTATAATTGTTCTTGTGTATGAACGACACTGAGATGTGACCTTTTCAGCGTAAAGTTGCAACCTTTTTGTTTTGAATCACAAGGCAGGACACGGACCGAGGGGATCGAACATTTATTTACCCTTATTAAAAGTTACAATAAAACCATTAACATCTTCAAAACCATAGCAAAATAAAGAAAACCAAAAATATTGGCCAAAACATATTTACAGAGACAGTTTGCAGATAAAAAGCTCACATTTTGTACACAATCCCAAACCCTGTGTCATAAACTGTCAAATGTGAACACTGCAATACTCAAGAAGCTTGAATGTGGTCTTAGCCAGAAAAATCAAAATGCACGAACAGAGACAGTTCTTTTTCAACCTCCCCTCCTTGATTTTTACTTTTCTATACATGACAAAATACTTTGAAATTTGGGGGTAAAACATAGGAATGTAGAATTCTAAAAATTAATAAGATCATTTGAAAGGTTTATGTGTCCATGTAACAGTCATCTCGAGTGAAGGAGAGGGTCTTGCCCCGCTCCACAACGGTGACAATTTTTAGATCCCAAAAAGATGAGAAAGAAAAATAAAATGTTATAGGGCTGCCACGCTGTTAAAAAAGGATGCTTCTCCATGAATTGGGAAACTAAGTCAGTATTCCTGATTCCCTCCACATCCAATCCATTACCTTCGCCACACGCCAGTCCCTGTGTGCACCAAGAGGGGGCGACACAAGCCGACACTTTCGTCATGAGAGGGCCCGGTGAGATTCCGTCTGTCGAAGAACTAATAAAAGGCAGTGAACTGGTGGTTGAATCAGCAAACGTGATATATCCTTTGTCTTCTTTTGTAGTTTTGTTTCGAACTTTAAGAACGTGGCGCGAGTCTCTCATATATATATTTATATACTTTAATCTTGGAAAATCAGTTCAGGTGCCGTGGCGGGGTCCAGTCACTCTGCCTTGGCCTCGCCCTCAGATGCTGCAGGTGTCGTGTCCTCGGCGGGGGCCGGGGCAGCCTCCTCGGAGGGGGCAGCCTCTGTGGGTGGAGCCTCCTCTGCCGCCTCGGTCTCTTCCTCGGGTGCAGCGGCGGCGGCGTCTTCGCCCTCTTTGGCCTCGGCCGCCGGCGTCTCCTCTTTGGTTTCCTTGGCCGCGTGGCCGTTCTCCTCAGGCTTGTCCTCGGTCGTGGGGGAGGTGGCCTCTTCTTTGCCCTCCTCGCTGCCCTTCTTGTTCTTCTTCAGCGAAATACCCTTGAACTTAAAGGAGTTCTTCAGGGAGAACTTCTTCTTCTTCTTGCCATCCTTGGCGGCCTCGCCCTCCGCTTTGGAGGCCTCGCCCTCGGCTGCGGGAGCGGGCTCGATGGCGTCCCCGGCGCTGCCCTCGCCATCCTTGGCTGGTTCGGCGGTTCCGTTTCCGTCTGCAGCAGCCGCTTCCCCGTCGGGCTTGGCTGACACATCGCCGTTGGTCTTTACGTGGCCATTCTCCTGCAGAGGAAAGAGGACTCGTTAGTCTTGGATTTAAATAATCAAATGGGGTCAAAATTGGACACATTGGACAATAATGACAGCAGTGCATCACAGTGCTACAATTGTATACATAGATCTAGCATATGACAGATTAGCATTAGCCCATTTAGTGTAAGATTTAATCCATGTTCCACTTGAGGAAAGCTGCTGACAGAGGTTGGGAGGGGGCTGATTCAACAGCTGTTTGCATGACTCTGAGCAGCCACGTGGGGGCAGTAGTGCTGCGGCTAAACGTCAGCACAGCTCGATGAGTTGGGGAACAAAGGAATCCCCGTGAAAGCTGGTTTCAGCTCTCAGCCAAGAGCTGCTGCTCTGTATGGACTCACCGAGCTTCATCAGTCAGTCAGAGCACAGACTGAGCTAAAGTCGCTTAAATTGGTTTTAGCTCCTTCATGAACCTGTTGTACTTACAAGCAGAGGCTCAGAGCGACACGCCAAGATCTAACGTTAATTCAGCGTCTGATCGGGGCTCAGACTTAACTCCCCCCAACAACCAGCGATTCGCAATTACATTACTGAGAGTGAGCCGTAAACAAAGTCCTAAGTGTAAAATATGTTTGCTGCTGTGGTGAAGTGGGTGTGAACTGGCGCCCGTCCGCGCTTTGTTTGCAACTCTGCAAAATGCGCCTCCAGCAGGGCGCATTTGCATCCTTTGCACCGTTCGCCTCGCATCTTTTGTTCGACGCCGACCTTCTCCCCAACCACAGCCCAACTCCTGAGAGAAAACGTCACCCAAGCACACATTTCAACCCGAATTTGTCACTCTTGAAAAAAAAATTGGGGGCGAATTGCTGCTGTTTGCAGCAGACGGAATTAACAAAGGTAGGTCTGGTGCGCGCTGAGCGGGGACGAGCACCACCACTCGACGGCTGCTCTGCTGGAGGTCCCCTCCATTCACTCAGTGCGTTTTTATTTAACATCATCCAGCTTAATTCTACAGCCGCGGTTTTGACAGAGACTCATGTCTGTTTTAAGTCAGAGGATGAAAGATCAACAAGCTCAGCTCCCATCGCAGCCAGGTGCCCCACCGGGGCACCCATGCTGCCAGCGGGAATTTGGAGCCATGTGGCTCCCCGCTGGCTCTCGCCATATCAGGCCTAATGTACTCACCTGGCCGTTGGCTTTAGCAGCAGCAGAGTCGGCGGCGGCTTTCCCCTCAACAGCTACCCCACCCTTGGACAACTGGGCTCCCATTTTTTTTCCTTTAGGTGTTCTGAACAAAAAAAAAACAAAATCGAAAAAGAAAAATCTGGAGCAGCTTTTGAGATTTAAAAATCCAGGTGAATGATGAGTAAGATCTTGCCCAAGAGGATGAAAAATCCGATGGGATCTCCTTCTCCCTAACTAGTTTTGGTGACGAGAAGATCCCCTTCTGTGAATGCAGACCCCACGGTGGCTGAGCTCAAATTAAAGAATGTCAGGGATACGACTGTGAGTATTTCAACCGCGGCTGAGCGCCCACCACTTGCTCCTCCCATGGGCGGGGACATACGATCTTTGTCCAATCTGACGCCGGGGGATGGGCGGACCTCCCCCCCCTGCTGCTGCAACAGTCTGCTGCTGCTGCAAAACCTTTCCCACTGTTTGAGATGTCTGGAAGATTTTGGACTTTTAAAAACTTTGTTCATTAACTTACTCAGCACGTGTTGCATGTACATCAGCAAGAAAGGGATGAACGTGTTTACATGTGACACACCATAAAGGTTGTTAAATTAATCTGAGGGGTTGCAAGATGGTTACATTTATTTAGCAGACGCTTTTATCCAAAGGGGCTTACAAGTGAGGTACAATGCAAGCAAGAATCGAAGTCAAAGAAAAAACATCAAAGCAAAATCCTACCAAATGGTTAGTTTGGTTACCAAATGAAGAAATGATTTCTTCTACGCAAAATTCAGTACATTTTTTTTTAAAAAAGAGAGTTGATTATGTTCTATTAAAATCGATCTGAGAGTGAAAAACTACACTTTGTCAAAATAATGCCACCTTTTATAAGTGCTCTTTTAGGTTAAATTAGTCCTTTGATGTTCAAAACCGGATGAGGAATTTTAATGGCCTGCTCTGAATTTTGAGTGACAGGGCCATCTTTCCAAGAGTAAACTTGTTACATAAAGTGCAGCCAGCTTTAGCACTCGGTGGAGACCTTGCGATGGCACTGGTGCTGCTTTGTCACAGCCACAGCCAGGGGGGACAGTGAATCAGGCTGCCAGCCATTAATGAGGTCTCTTGACTAGACTAGTGAATCCCACGATCGCAGTGATGACGCTGCATTTTACTGGGAGCCTGAAGCTCTTGAGATCCATGAGGGTCAGGGGTCATGTGTTTAAAATTTAAGTTACGAGAGCCAGTGGACATCTTCCATAGTCTGAGCAGTCTTTGGAGAGAGACATGCATTTAAATATGCCAGCTGCCTCATTTATGAGCAGTTACTCTTAATTCAGGCAGCCTTGACCAAGATGACCTTTCTTTCTCATCAACAAGCCCCTCATTTATCCTCAAGATGAACCCATGTAAAAAAAATGTCATCTTCACAAGACTTCATTAAGTGGAATTTATGTTTTCCTACTATTCTTGTGAGCCATCCCTTTATAGGGCCATATGTGTCCCCCTCTGCCCTGTCTTTTTTGTTGTTTCCACCACTAATCTGATGACACTAAGAGCACCCCCCTCCCCACACACACACCCCCGCACACACACACACACACAAGCATGTCACAGCCGTGGTATGTGAGGCATGCATACACCACCCAGAGAATGTTCTCTGTCCATTGAGTGGGCTGAGCTTCCCAGAGTGCATGAAACCCTTAGGGGTTCAAAATCTGCACCCCCACCCCTACTAACTAACCACTCCATACATTCCCCCCGAACTGAGTCAAAAAAGAGCAACATGTTGAAAAGATGTTTCATTACCCTCATCTCACCATGCACTGCAGCTCCATCATGGTTTTGGAATTTCTCATTCAACTCTGATGTGGGATGCCTGAGTTGGGTCCTTGTTCTGGTGATGTCTATACATGAGGGTTTTCAAATTTCAAAGGGCTGTTGCTGGTTTGATCTCCACAGAAAAGAGATGTTTTCACAGCAGGGCATCCAAACCTCTGCAGAGACACTTCTGACCATGTAGACCTCACACACATAACCTACAGTCTTTGGTCATATATCCATGGATGTGGAACAGAAAGAGACACTTTGGAAATGATGCACGTTTGCTTTCTTGGCCTGAGTAAGTTGTGGAGATTATTTCCACCCTCCTTTACAGTAAGATACTTAGCCTAGCACATAGACAGGGGTGAGCTTTTACTTTTTTATGGCATCAAATTAAATATAACATGTCAATTAGTGAGTTTCTCCTAGGTTTTATTACTATTAGATCAAGACGAACAGGGTCTCCTAATTTCAAATCTTTATGCTGACTAAGCTTACTGGATATGGGATATATGCTGTATGTACAGTGTACTACCTAAAAAAAGCGATTTGTGTTATCCTTATTGCAGCAAATTTTCAAAGTATTCAATTGAAATAATTGAATAGTTTTATTTCTGTAGTTTTATCATTTCCTGTTTTAATCAGATAAAATGATCCTGTTTAATGATAAATTCTATTAATCATCAGAGCTTTAAAAATTCATGCAGACATGTCAGTGATATAATTGGTGAATCATCACTGTTACGTACATGTTTCACAATTGCATGGACACATTCTCATTAGGTCACTGTTCAAGTCATGCCAGATAAACGCTGATAGTATGAATAGTAACTATGAAGGTATTTGCAATACACACACTTGTTGTACACACATTGTGACGATGACAGATTTCCTAGAAAAAAGAGGCTGAAGACTTTCTCTGGCCTCAACCAGCCTACTTATTTCTGTCATGTTTAACACTGTGCTTCTTCTCCTCTTCACATACTTGTCTCCCCTCTGAGCAAGTCAATACCCCTGTTTGTGTGGTTGCCCATTTTTCATTCCCTGACACAGGATGAGCTCTCAAATCCCGCTAAAAGCCTCCATTGTCTCTCCCTCAAACTGATGTGCATCACAAGTAGAAAGAGTATGAAAGTGCAAAAGAGAAGGAAAGAAAGAGCAGGACTGGAGGTATCAGAAATATGTCTCTGAGGTTGCTTTTGCTTCAGGGAAGAAAAAGTTCTTTTTGACAGTCACCTTGGACAGATTAGTTGGGCTTATCAGTGTAATGAATATGTAATTTCCCAAGGTTCTTCAATTCATCAGCATTTTCTTGTACAAATAGTCACAAGAGCACAAGTGCAGGCAGCTCCCTGTGTGCTTTTTTGTGGTTTTGAGACACACTTATGGCTTTAAGTTTGTAGCAGATTTCTTTGGTGTAATGGTCTAATAACACATCAATATCTAATGCACTGCCATCCTATGAGGCCTATAAAAAAACTATAAAAGGAAATGGTGTGAGTAAAAATGTTATCATATACTGTAGGGAAAAAAGTCTTATATAAACTGCAGCTACCCTGTTTCAAATAAAAATGTTTCATTTAAATGCACCATAAATGCAAATGCAGCATTGAAGTTTGCTGGAAAGTGATTGCTAGGCTGCTTTGTGTGTATGCTGAGATGTAAATTTGATTTTATACGTCTGATTTCGTCTGGTATAAACAGAACATTTGCATTGCCAAGCACCTAATTATAGGGGGAATCAAGTGCACAGGCCTCTTCACTGCCATGAATAAGGGTGCGTAGACTTTAAAGAAAGCCCTTTGTAATGCTAATTAATTCGATCAACTGGCTTATTGACTGCAAAAAGGTCCTAACCAGCAGGCAACCAACAGAGCTGCACATGGCAGCCATCTTGGCCTGGGGCTCATGCAGACCTACCTCTCTATCGGGTTCTGGCAGTGGCTATTGGAGGAGGAAATAAAAGAGAAAGGGCCTGCTAGCTGGATGTCCAGTGCTCGGCGAGGCTCGCATGTTTGACTCCTCTCATTGATGCAAGAGTCATTGAGATCACACACGCACGCATACACACACTGTTTCTGTGGCTAAGGTGGCAGACATGACGCGACATACCCCTCCCTTCATTTGTGCTTGTGTGCAGACATGCTACAGTGGTGGTTGCCATGGCAACTACATCTTTTTTAACATCTCCGGCTGATGTTACACAGGGACATGGTTCGATGGGAAGCCACTCAAAGGAGGAGAATGGAGGAGGATATGGCTTTGGCCTTGTTTTTGTTTGCCTTATTATCTCTGGCTTGTTTGTATGAGATAACTCTGAGTCCCACAATTTATACAGCTGAGGTTCCTGCAACGACAGGGATATGAAGTTTAGTTTCCTTTTAACCTTAACCCTCACCTCCTAGCACCTTGTCAGGTGTTATTTTTTTTTCTTTCATCATGAATTCTTTATCTTATTCATCCATGACTGTACATCTTCTCCTGCCTCTCTCCCAGTGTTTTGCCCTACTATGAAGACTAGATTCACACTTAAGGCTTGCTGTATTCAACCAGCTGTAATTGTAACTGCTTCCATCTGACGTGATAATATGCAGAGCAGGTAAGAAGGCAGAGAGAGATAAAACAGATGGCGAGACAAGTAAAAGGAAAGGATGACGGGTTAAGGAAGTGTTAATGAGAGAAGCAGAGGGAGGGGATGGAGGCTGAGTTGATGTGTGTATATGTGTCAGACAGGTGTGTAGTAGGGAAGCTCATCCCCACTGGCAACAGTGCTGTGGCTTTACTAGGTCAGTGTGTCATCATCTCATTCATCATTATAACTGCCTGCTCTCCCTCCTCTGCTCTCCCTCTTCATCCCTCCCACGCTTTCTTGCATTTGTTCTCTTCTTTATTAACACAAACACACGCACAAACACATAAGCACCAGGAAAAAGAACAAACCCAAACAGACTGAGGCAAAATAGGTCTGTGTATTTTGACCCCAAGTTCACGTGTAACCAAACAGCTTGGTAGCGTGATAAAAAAGTTGTGAAAGATGCGTCAAAAAGAAAAAGGGAAGTAAGTCATACTCATTAGCATTTATCAAGCTAATGCCTTTTTCTGTACAAAATCAAAAGATGCTCAGTGTTGTTGTTGGATGTTCAGCGACAGAAAGAAATCAATGATCCCCAGTGGAATTAGTTTATTGGTCTGGAAATAGAACCACAGTTTGCTTAACGCCATCCACAGTGTTTTGTATTTTAAGTCTTTTTAATTTTTTTTTTTTAATTATAAAAGAGATTAAATGTAATAAGACCACAGAGGCCTTCTCCCATCTGAAAGAACTGCAGCACAAATGTCATGTGTTTGGTTTACACTGTATTTAAATGACAACAAGGACTTGCGTGAAACCACATGCAAATTAATTTACCCCCGTAGACAATGCACACACAAACACACAAGCACAGACACACACATTAGCTCATTTCTGGATTGTTATGTATCTGGGGCTTTTTTGTTTTCGGCCAATCTGTGAGATCACTCTCTCTAAGCCACTCTCAATTTTGCCTCCTCTCCGGCACCTCAACCCCCACCTCTACATCTTCATTGTAATGCAGATTTAAGGATCAAGTGGGGGAAGGGAGCAGGGGTGTTGGGGGAGGGGTGAGAGGGAGAAGAGTAAGTTTGTGGTGAAGCTGCTGTTGCTGGTGTTTGGTATGACCTGGCAGCCCTGCAGTGCCTCAGCAGGCAGTCCGCCATTGGCGCGGGGGGGTGGGGTGGGGGGCCTTGAGCGTTCTCCCCCAGCCTGCATTCATGAATCAGACATCAGATATCAACATCCCAACCTCATCTTGAAATAAAAGATGGCAGGCACGCCCCTCGTATTTTCATTCAGCTGTAATCTCATCCAGGAGAAGAATAAGATGTTCAATGCCGTTTTGTTCTGTCTAGACATAATGAGCTTAATGTCACTGAGGTCATTTTGTTGTTCTCTCAGCCACAGGGTAATACCATGTCAAAGTAACTGGAAAATGAATAGTAATCATAATTTGTAAAAGACAGTGAATTAATCTGTGTATTCATCTGGGTTGTAGCAGTAAAGCCATTACTGAAATCTCACTAATTTTCCCTCACGGATTATTCAGCTATTGTGCAGTATGAGCTATTGTATTATGTTTTTTTTTCTGAAAGTGTGTCATAATATGCATGGGTAAATCACTCTGTGTGTGCTTTTAGAGTTTGTCTAGTTCTTATGTCACACACACACACATGCACACACACACACACCAGAAATGGAGGGCAGCTATGGTAGACAGCAGAAAAAGGCCTGCAGCGAAAATAAATAAATGTCTAGAGCTGATGCTCGGTCATTGTGTTTTAATGAGCCGTGTGTGGGCTGGATTCATTGACTCCGCACCTCTTACTGCACTCAAAAAAAAAAAAAAAAACGCCAGCCAGCTCACTTCTGCTGTTGACTCCTCATTCCCTGTTTGATTACCCTGAATTGCTCTCTAAATGTACAAGAACAAAGTGGTGCACATTCACATGCCTGGTTCAGTTAGGATTACACAGACATTTGTAATAACAATAATTATGTGATAACATGTTATTCTAATATCCTCCTCCTCCACAGGGATCTGAGTGCAGCTTCAGTTACAGAGCAAGTAGTGGTTCTGTGACTTGCTCAATGGCAAATAATCACGTGGTTAAAGCTTTCTTTTCCCACTCACCGGGCAGCAAAACACAAATCAGAGTTTTGTCTGGTTCACTCTGCTTTAGAGTGATTTATTGTTTGGTTGTCATTGCGCTCCACTTTTCCATTTTATCCATTTGCCATTCCAGCTGGGTTGTCATAGAACATCATTGCAGTGTGTTGCGCTTGTTTGCAAGTGACCTATTTATAACCCATCCCCTCTATCTCTTGCCCCTAATTCCATCTCTTGTCCTCCTCCAGTTTATCAAAACATGGTTACATAAAAACAGCTTCCTTTGAACCAGCACTGGGCTGTCACTGTGGCAGAAAAATGTGTGTGAATTATTCAATAATTCAGGAGACAGGGTGAGGTGTTGAGTCTGGGTTACTTAAATTCACACTATTCTTAGCTCAAAAGTGGCAAGAGAGATGTACCTTGAGTGGCATGTGCTTATTGGAAATACAAAGTAAACCAAAGGTTTGCTAACTCGTGTCCTGGTATTTAACCATGACACACGTGTGAAATCAACACGATTGTCTCTTTAAACCATGTGTATGAGCTTGTGCTTAAAACTGCTGATCTCCAACTGGTATACAGTATCAGATATGATCAGTGACGTGAAAAAAACTGTGACAGACTGCCAGCAAAGCCTTCACTGGCAGTTAACAATAAAACAGCATCCAAATGTTTGCACCAATAAAATAGATTTTTTTTACAGAAGCTACCCAGTATAAATCTGTATTACAAGGACAAAGTGGTAAATTTCAGCTTTTTCTCTGGTGAGACATCGAATGAGTCAATATAGCAGCAGATCAAGAGGAGGAACTCTCTGGGAGGACACGCTTCTTGCTATGATGTTTCTCTGATGAGCTGAGTTAGCTAGTCACTCTACTTTGAGAAACGGAATATTATATTTCTTAGTTTGCATTATTATACATAAATAGACATTTCAGTAATACAAGGCACATATAGTTACTGTTAGTATTTTGAAATGCAAATGTTTCAATGTACTCTGATGATTCCTCAATATATTAATTAACTAAATAAAAATTTGCAGGCCATCATGTTGGTGTAGTGGTAAGCGTTGGTGCCTCATAGCTAAAAGGTCGCCAGTTTGAATCCCTGGCTGACTGTGGCCTTTATGTAGGAAGTTTGCATGTTCTCCCCATGCTTTTGTGGGTTTCCTCTGGTTACTCTGGTTTCCTCCCACAGTCAAAAGACATACATGTAAGGTCAATTGGTGGCTCTCTCTGTCTCGCTGTGTTGGCCCTGAGATCGACTGGTGACCTGTCAGGGTTGTAGCCTGCCTTTCGCTCAATGACAGCTGGGATAGACTCCAGCCCCCTGCAACCTTGAACAGGATATCAGTTGACACAAAATTTGCTGCAAACTACAATAATAGTAATAAACTTACTGTGAATGTGTCTAAAACAACTTGGAACTTAGTTGGAATCAAAGTTTAATCTTACCATAATATAAAGCAGTTAAAGAAAGAAATTTTGGAAAATATGGAAGAGAAAATATTTGCAGAGAATTACATGGGACACTGTCCGACACAAAATGGCATTTACTCCTATATTATATTAAACCACATAATATGGATTTTAAAAAGCACAGAGTACAATGTTATAAAAAAGGTTTGGACAGTAAACGTCTATGCATTTATGTGGAAGTGTTCTATAGCTATGGTAAATCCCAGTAGATTCAGTTGGAGTTTGTCTGTGTCTATATTGGTTTTGATTTTGTCAGATGTTTGGAATTATGATGTTTAGTCTGTCAGTATATTGTGATGAGTAGTGTGAAGGTGTTTGTAATGTCACAAAGACTCCAGGAAAGATATATGTCATTCTGTTGTAGCTAAAGTGGATGTAAATAAACACAAATGAAGCCTACACCTCCAACAGGCAAAGAAGTGAGAAACATTTGCTTTGACCTCCTGCACTTCATCACTTTATCATCACACTGTCACCAGTATGGCCCTCATTGAGACTTCTGCCAGTCCACCTTCTTATAAATGTTTTAACTGATGTAGAACTGACCAACTGTGTTTGCTCAATGCCACTGGTCTGCTGAGACAGGTCACATTAATCTATTCAAGAATGACTAACCTGCCCAGTTAAGTCTGCGTTAACATCCTGTGACCAATATTAGGCTCTGCCACGGAAGGCCATTGAAGCCCATCTGGTAGGTAAAAGATGCCCCACTTAGAGTATTTTTGGAGTGGTGGTGGTCCACTGTATAGTGCAATCATAGGAAAATTAAGGTGGTTAGATGTTATAGCAAAATGTGCAAATATCATTGTCGTTAAGGCCCCACGTTTCACAAATGTTTTTAGGGGGCCCAGACATTTGCCTGTTAGCCTCTCCTAAATAGTACACTTCTCAAGCCAAGGTATTGTTAGCTCAGAACACTGGCTACCACCTGACAGTGATTGGAAGAAACTGATTAGGAATAATCCCGAAACAAGTGGGGGAAAGAGTGCTACATGAAACTCGCCATGTGGTTAGGTGATGGTGAAACTTTCATCTTTTCTGCATATTTGTGGTTCTGAGTCATGACACAGATGAAACAGAGAATTCAACTTTATATGTCATCAGCTATGCAAAATATGTTTGCACTGTACTTTTTTGCCCTCCTAGAGAATGGTTCACATGGAGACACAAAATGGAGTCCTATCCATTAATAAAACATGTACCTGCTGTGCATCCCAGCTCTTTTCCAGTATCACTGCAGTAGAAAGAGAAGGGGACAGTCACAGTCGATGTGTCTCTTACACAGAACTTTACACAGATCTGTGTAAAGTTCATGCCAACATTCACTTAAGCCACTGCTTGTGGCTTCTCTATATTATTTAATGTTTTGAAATTTAAATCAAATGAAATATTAACCCTGTCTTATCATTTGCTGTTTATCGTGTGAAGGTGTTTGTAATGTCACAAAGACCACAGGAAAGATATATGTCATTCTGTTGTAGCTAAATAAACACAAATGAAGCCTACACCTCCAACAGGCAGAGAAGTGAGAAACATTTGCTTTGACCTCCTGCACTTCACCACTTCATCATCACACTGTCACCAGTATGGCCCTCATTGAGACTTCTGCCAGTCCACCTTCTTATAAATGTTTTAATTGATGTAGAACTGACCAGCTGTGTTTGCTCAATGCCACCGGTCTGCTGAGACAGCTCACATTGATCTATTCTAGATTGACTAACCTGCCCAGTTAAGTCTGCGTTAACATCCTGTGACCAATATTAGGCTCTGCCACGGAAGGCCATTGAAGCCCATCTGGCAGGTAAAAGATGCCCCACTTAGAGTATTTTTGGAGTCGTGCTGGTCCACTGTATAGTGCAATAATAGGAAAATTAAGGGTTTTAGCAAAATGTGCTAATATCATTGTCGTTAAGGCCCCACGTTTCACAAATGTTTTTAGGGGGCCCAGACATTTGCCTGTTAGCCTCTCCTAAATAGTACACTTCTCAAGCCAAGGTATTGTTAGCTCAGAACACTGGCTACCACCTGATAGTGATTGCAAGTGACTGATTAGGAATTGATTGGTCGAAACAAGGGATAGGGAGAGAGGTGGAGCAAAGTGAGGAAGTGGATTCTATGGGCAGTTATTTATATTTATGACTCATTAGGAAATGTCAGATTGGACATAGACTTACAGTTACTGCCCATTTTGCCTAAGATACTGCCTGTACAGAAAGATAAATTACAAAAACCCATGTTGACAGGTACAATAAGAGAAGCACCTGCTCCAAAAATGGCTGAGGAAAAAGCCATTTGCCAAAAGGAGGAGACTTTCATTTTGTGTCCCTCTCTTGGGGCTTACTAACAAAGTTATCATGGATCTGTCATGTGCTGGGACTGAAGATCAATTTTAAAGCAGTGAAAAGACCCTCAGTGTCTGTCCACAGTGGAGTTCTCCTTGTCGGGAGGGACAGATGTTTGTGACAAAGGGCAAAATTGATCTCAGGGCATTGTGATAAGTGCTTTTTGTGGACCATCCTAAAATACTTAACATGTAAGCTGATAAGGCACCATTCAGGACTTTGTGGGAGCTAATTAGCTGAATGCACTAATATACTAGTATATTTGATGAGACTGACAATTTTTGTTGGCTTTTATTTTCATAAAACCAAATCCACAACACAGAAAGTTAACATAAAACAAACAACATTTTTTTTCTATTAGCAATGTTAAACCCTTTTGACCCATTTTGTCCTTTTTTGAAAGACACATTACTTCACACAGCTAATTCTAACTGATTTGACTGTAGTTACACCTTTCACTGGCGCTGTATCAAATACTTATCACCCACTATTTATAGTTCAGTAGGTAGCATTCTACCTTCCAGACAAGTGATAGAGATGTATTACAGAAATTACTGTAAAACGTTACTGTTGGAAATTCAAAACCCTGAAAGTCTGCTGAGGGAAAAGAATAGGGTGGAAGGATGGGCATGAAAGCAAAGTACCACTTTGATTGTGTATCCTGCAGTATTTCGTAATCTTTTCCTAAACCTGTCTCTAATATTTTTGTGCCTAAACCTAAAACAACTGTAGCTCAGCATTTATTTTGTAACTGTGACAGCAACCCTTGAGTTCATGAAAATGCATAATAACAACTTACTTAAGCTACTAGGAGGTAGATTGCCTATCGAAATATAATTATTGGTATGATAAGAGCTAATAAAAGGGTGTGTTTACTTCCTGATCAGGTGCTGCTTTGGAAATTCTCTCAACTCATTGAAGTATAGCCATTCCTGCATGGTTTTGATTAATTCTCTCCAGGGTTTCCAACACATAAAGGTAGTGATAAAGAATCTTACTATGTGTTATTTTTCTTTTGTAGTAACAATCAGGGATTTTCACTTATAAAAGTGCAACATAAGCATATAACTTGTGTCACAGGGAGATGTCCAGACTGATGGACACCATTAGCAGATTGATCAGACCATTGAGGCTTGATCTTTTGCTGCTGCACAGTGCCCTCAGGGATAGTGGCAGATTCATTCTGGTAAGCAAAGACTGTTCAACTATCAAGGCTATTCAGTGTCATGATTTGTCCCTGCAGTGTATGATGGATGTGGATGTAACTAGTTATAGAGCAGATCCTTTTCATTTGCTTAAGAATTTGCCGCAAAAGGGGCTTATTCCTGAAACATTCCTGGGGGTCAGGTTTTCTCCCTGAGCTTGCAAAGAAGAAATTAAATCCCGAAATCATCATATTCTAACATGCTATTTGTCTGAAAGTGGACAGGAAAAGGAAGAATTCTTAGAATTTCCCAAATCTTTCATCCCAAGTTGACACTCCTGAGTAGGATTTAGGAGATGAGCAGGTAAGAAATGTTGTGAATGTTGTGTCATATTCAACTGTGCTGTCTGGTTTTTTGCTCTCTACAAAGCATTCAGAGGATTCTTTTCAAAAGATTTATGGGCTGTCATGGGAAAGTTGCCTAGGTTGAGGCATGTTGTCCCTCCTAATGGGCAGAGTGACCCGGGCCTCTTCAAGGTCAGGGTGATTCAAAGTAATTAATGACCAGCACTTAGGCACTTTGACTGGCTTTATCTTGGCTCCTGTGCAATCATCAAACACCTGAAGCCGTCATTATGTGCTCTGAGTTAACACAGCAACCCATTACACACCTGTGTGTACGTCGCTCACACAGACTCACTCAAGGTGGCTCAAGGACACAGTGTTTAGCATGATCGATGAGCACGTCATGTGCTTGTGTTCCCAAAGTGCTGCGTCACAGAGGAAAAAGAGGCTGTTTCAGGACAATAATGGCCCGATTATAGGCAGAAACAAAGCTTAATGAGGGGACTGTCTCGGTATTCAGACCTGGGCATGGAAACAGCAAACAGAAGCTCCAACTCTGACTGACTAGCTGTCCTAACCTCTACACTTATCTCCTTCCTCACTTGCCCAACCACAGACTTAATCACCTTATAAGGGCTAAAAGAGTTTGACGCCTCAAGCAGCTTGGCAGCAAGCTAGTGACTGTGGGTCCTGATGTATGGCCTTGTTATTCCAAATAGAGAAGAGGGAAACGGCAGATTATTGATATCTGTTAAGTGTCCAGGATGACTAATGTGACTGTCTGACCAAGCAGCTGTTCACCAAGCATTTTGGCAGGTGGTAGAAATCAATACGAAAACGTACCTTTCAGAAGGAGATAATGGATGTGAAGGGGGAGCAATGTAATGGAAAGATACTCATCTTTGCTTTGGCCTGTGCCTCTCTGGGACGACAGTAACGACACAGCAGTGATAAAATCCAGTCTGGGAGACTTCAGATTTCAAACTGACTACAAGTTTGA
The DNA here is from genome assembly GCF_033026475.1 of Channa argus. Lineage (NCBI taxonomy): Eukaryota > Metazoa > Chordata > Actinopteri > Anabantiformes > Channidae > Channa > Channa argus. The sequence goes on from NC_090212.1 coordinate 6,377,630, forward strand.
CCGTCTGTGTCTGTATAAACAGACACAGCGGTTTTACATGTTTCCACGTACAAACAATCCTCCGTCAGGGGTAGGAGCTCAGTTACAGCTTTCAAAGTGGAATCCAATTGTTTCCCACCTCCCATTGGCTAAGATACACCCTCATATAGATTGAGACAGCTCTTGTCAGCCTTGACACGCTCCCTACAGACATGAAGCACATTCCCTTGCTGAGCCCCTTTTCACTTTTTCATCAGTTGCGTCATTACATGTCACATACAGCATCATCCACTGATACATCAAAGAGCACGGGTGATGCAGCTTTACACACATAGTCCCAACATATTGTTCCTCTGTCCTAACCAGGTAGAGTGTTTTAACAATTAACTGTTTATATATATCACAGTTGGGGTGAGTAAGATATACAGTGACACCTGAAGGTCTCTGACTTCTTTGTTGTCTGAATGTAACTGTCTAAATGTAAGATACAGTAGAGTCTCTGTCAATTTAAAATACAATGTTCATGACTCTTCCTCAGCGCCAATCCCCTTCTCTTCCTCTCCATGTTGGTCCTCCTGCTCACTCCACTCTCCCCACTGCAGCTGTGCAAATGGATTAATCGTGTAGCTCACACTGTGAAGGGAAGGTAGGTTGGTGTGCTTACGTCAGGGCACAGTGGTAGGTTGGTGTGCTTACGTCAGGGCACAGTGAAATATGCATGTCTGTGTGTGTGTATATATTAACTTTTGTGAGTGTGGTTATAAGAGAGTGAAACACGAAAACGAGACAGAAAGAGGAAAACGGGTGGGGGAAGAAGCACACAATGTTTGATTGTCAGAGTCAGGGGGTGGGGGAAAGAGTGCTACATGAAACTCGCCATGTGGTTAGGTGGTGGTGAAATTTGCATCTTTTCTGCATATTTGTGGAGTCTGTGTCATGACACAGATGAAACAGAGAATTCAACTTTATATGTCATCAGCAATGCAAAATATGTTTGCACTATACTTTTTTACCCTCTTAGGGAATGGTTCACATGGAGACCCAAAATAGAGTCCTAACCATTAATAAAACATGTACCTGCTGTGCATCCCAGATCTTTCCAGTATCACTGCAGGAGAAAGAGAAGGGGACAGTCACAGTCGATGTGTCTCTTACACAGAACTACACAGATAAATTTCATGCCAACATTCACTTAAGCCACTGCTTGTGGCTTTTTTTATTTAAATTAAATTAAATATTAACCCTCGCTTATCATTTGTTGTTTATCAAAGTAATTGCCAAAACAATCAACACTGATTGAATTCATTTGGCAATGGGGATGTTGTGAATGGAAGATCTGAATATTACATCTGGAGGTTGTGTGTAGGCCCGTGAAGGTTAGCTAACTGCTTTGATTTAGCATTGCATTTACTTTAACATTGTGGGACTTGCACTAAACACTTCTGATAAACTAGCAAAATGCAGAAGAAGCAGAGATATTTTTTCCTGTTTACTAATCAACTCAAAAGTCTAGTGGGGGCTGAGCTTGTATCATTCTCCAGGACAAATATATACAGCTGCCAACATGCATGTGGATGTGGTCCTGTTTGCAGCTAAATGTATAATGTCCTGACACATTATACACACTTTCATAATATAGCAGCCAACATAATATTAGCCACCTGACAGCAAAAAGAGCTCCTTTGCTTACTGTATTTGGCTGAGCAATATTAAAAAGTCAAGAAAGTGCAAGACAAAATAAGAAACCATAAATCGGCCTTCTAATGAGGCCTTGAGCAAAGGTGAAGAGATAATCATAGAGGTCTGGTAAGCTGGCTTCAATGAATTAGGAAAGAATTGGTGAGATGCAAAGCACAGGGTGGTGTTTAAAACAGATGGAAACAGTCCACAGTCCTTAAATATCCCTAGCAACAGATATGATTTGTTGTAGCTAAAGACATTAGTCTTCATATGGTCAGAGTCAGTTGTAGCATGGATTTTGATTTCGTATTAGAAGATGCGTGTATTTCTTTTGATAGTAACATCCACAACACTGGACTTTTTAGATTTTAATACTTATTACAGGTTTTGTTTAAGAAATGGACACTGCGAATGATGGCTATAGTGTCTGACTATCGTCTGTGGTAAAATGAAGCAGGGTTTAAAGGAACAGGTTCGGGATAATCTGCATACGATCAGCACTCACCACTTATTCGACCACACTGACCACTCTCCATGAAGAATCATGGGAGGTTGGGGTGGGCGGGAGGTGCCAAATGACATCACATCCATCATTGCTGCCACAGGTCCCAGTTGCCACCAGCTGTTGTATATTAAGCAAAGTGCAGCTGCAGGATTTGGCTGAGCCTGTTATGGGATAACTAAGTAACATTACTGTGTTAGGAGCTGCCTTGATCTCATTATTTCATACTGCATTGGGGTTTTACTGCACTTCCTGCAACTCAAGGCTGTTTCAGACGTGAACTCAGGACAATATTAGAAGAATTCAGCATCGGACATTATCCTGAGTGGCCTTTCAGACATGTAACTCACAGTGGGAGATCACCCGAGTGAGAAGTGCCCTCAGGTGTGAAAATCCGCTTGATTTCCATATGCGACCAGCGTGCACAAGAGGCACAACCTGTTATAACATTTTTAATTCGCACATACACCCACTCCTCAAAAAGTCAGAATAATGTCACAATTCCCCTGAATGTCTGAAAGGGGCTTAACTCTCATGAGCGGATGTGAACTTGTAAGCTTATAACCATGTGATAAGTTTAAGGGACGTGACAATTGGCCTCTGCTTTTTAGTGAACTGTTATCACCTCTATTTCTTAAAACTCTGTGGGCTAAACTTCATCAAACAAGGCCATTGCCTCAAATGCAATGTTTTCCTGGCCCCTTTGTCTTTAACATGACTTAATACTTTTATAGAAGTAGGTTAAGTGCTTTGTGCCAACACATAGTGCCACACAGCATCCATGCATTAATCTGACCACACACAAGTGTCCCGTAGTGAATTCTAAGAGAGCAACGAAAACTCTCCCAGACTACTGAGAAAAAAAATTTGGTTTGTCAATGGTATATGTGTGTGTTTGATGTGTTTTGTGTGACTAGGCGAAAGTGTGTTCAGTATATAACAAGTGCTTTTTGACAGTAATTGTTTGGGATTTAGGTGGCAGCTGTGGGACAGCTCAGGGGCAGAAAGGTAATATTTTGACCCTCCCAACCCTTTGGGTTCTGATTAGACTGTGTCCAGGCTGTGTGGAGAAACATTTGAAACAGAATCTTTTTCACTCAGTTTAGCTTCTATCCATATATACTCGCCACCACCACAAACAGCTTTTCAAAGTTGTTGGATGAAATATGTTTAAAATGACCCACAGATAAAAGTCATTAAAGCCGAACATAGATTCAGTATGTATCTGAACTGTAACACACTAATTACGTAAGTAATATTGCAGTATAGTCCTTAAACAAAGAGTAGTTAGTGTCCCAAGACTCTTTATTGCCACTAACTCAAAATAACAACTCCCTATCACCTTGTTTGTCTTTTTTCTTCAGTCTGTATCAGACTGCCCTTCACTGCTAACAATTGTGACATGATGTCTGGCATTGCTTCAGATCATAAAGTCTTCTACAGCTATCTAAAAATTTCACCCTTGAATTTTCCATCTTTACTTTTGATTGCATATTGTCTGGTTCAGTCACCTGGCTTTACTCCTCTGCCTCTGTATTGGCTGCATGCTTGTTAGTCTGCCTCCCTCTCAGCCCTGTAGTTGGCTCAATAGGAGGGTATAAATACTTTTTTACAGGCTTCCCTCCAGTATCTTTCTTTACTTCATCCTGTCCTTCATATCCTTCCCTCAGCTTGATTCTTCTTTCGTCTGCCTTCCTTCCTTTCAAGAGTGTTTTTTCTTTATTGAGAAAAACATGTAGGAGGTTACACAAAGGATAATAAACATGCTCTCTCTCTCTCTGTATATATACATATATATATGTATACACACACACACACACAGACACATACCACACACACATATATTCTATATATTCTTGTGTTTCAGATAGCATAGGGCAACAATGGTCTGCACTACCTAACATTTGCTGCCTTGTACTTCACTTGTAAGTCGCATTGGATAAAAGCGTCTGCTAAATGACTAAATGTAAATGTACCTAACTGCACACTAGAGCAGCATGTGGGGATGTCATCAGTGGTTATGATTCTTGTGGACAATGGAGTAGTGTTTAATGGCAGTTTTACAGTGATAAACCCGCAGGGCACAAGTATGGAGTGAGGAGCGTGTGGCTCACATACAGGCCTGGGGGCTGCACTTTGTCCATGATTGTGGGGTATGTGGGGGGTGGGGTGTATCAGAATCTGCTTTAGCCGTTATAGCAATCTGGGTCAGCCAGGGCTGAGAGAAAGCAATAGAGAGAGAGAGTGGCTGACCTCATTGCTCCTGCATTATCATTATTTTCCCAGTCAGTAACTATCCTGGAACTAAGGGAGACTATGCACCAAGAAACATGTATGATTCCCCATGTGAGAACACGTGTATATACACACCCACCCACACACACACACACACACACACACACACACACACACACACACACACACACAAACACAAACACACACTTACCTAGGGGAGAGGAAATATAAATATGACAGGTCTGCACTGAAAGGTCAAAGGTCACCATTACAAATGGCTCAGTCTCACATTTAGACATGCAACAGGGGTACTAATCACACTCACACACAGACATACACAGTGACCTTTAATCCCTCTCTTGTTCTGTGTTACATGATCACACATCTCACAGATTGGGGTGTCATTTGCAGCTATGCAGTCGGCCCCATTTTCTCACCATTTAAGTGTTTCCTCTCTAATCTCTCAGGCTCTGTGCATGAGCAAAACTTCACTAAAGTAAATAGAAAATGTGCCACCACTTCAACAGCACATCTGTTTAGATCTCTACACCATGAACCATCAACCTTTTCCTCCTTTTTGGCTTGCTGGCACTCCCTCCCTTTTCTTTTGCTCCATTTCTCTTGAGCCCATATCTCCGTCCCAAGCGCTGAACTCTGGCCAGTTACTGTTAAAGGAATCAGATTTGCATTGATTACATTAAGATTCTCCAGATGTTCATAGTCAGAGATCTGACACCTCTGTCCCATAACTGTCTCATCTTGGGGAGCACCACGGCCCGAGGCTATGTGTTGTCAGAGCTTTAGGGAATGCTGTATCTCAACAAAGCACAAGCAGACGTCTGGAATGAACTTGGATTGGGTTCAAAGCAAATGAGGTGTGAGCTTTAAAGAAAAATATAGCTGAGTTGGACAGGAGGACAAGAAGAAAAAGACAGAGGCGGTGGATGCATATGAGTGATAAAAGAAATAAATGAGCTATACCGAAATGTGTTTAAGAATAATGAAGTGAAACTAGAGATAGGAATCTTGACAGAAAGAAGAAGAAATTCTGAATTCCCTGGACTCTGACTGGTACATCTGTTTAATCTCTTCTTTACAAGTTTTGGTCCTTTCTACATGGTCACAGGAAGTAACCACCCCTGGGACTTCAGACGCGAATGTGATCTTTATAATAAGCCCTGACACTGTCTTCCACTACCAACATTCTCTTTAAAAGTCCCTTCAGGCCTCAGTTTCAAGGCTTTTAAAAAGTGTGATGCATAATGCCAAGAGTCAATGTTGTATTATTGGTTACTGTTAGATCAGAAGTTCTTATCTTGTGGAGGACTAATGGCCTTGAGAAGACTAATGGTTTCACATCCTGCATGTGGTTAGGTTTAGGCAACATAACCACTTTCCTAAAGGTCAAGGAAAGAGTGTCCTGTTTTGTGCTTATAGTCACTGTTGACTTTTGATCTTTAACTAACAATGCAGGGGTCCTAAAATGTCCCTAAATCTTATTAACATTTTCAAATTAAGACTAAGCACAAAGCACAGCTGAAAGCGACAAATTGGATTTCTTCATCTGGGTGTGCAATGACAACAGTGGCTCATTTAAAAGTGTATCTATAAAGCTCAGATTTCCCCATTAATGGTTTCTCAGGTTTCACACCCTCTGCCTTTTAGTATTGATGAAGGCTGATCACTTTAGTTTGCATATGTTCATAAACCAGTTCAAATTGGTTTATGAACAATCTCTGAATTTGTTTGAAATCCATCAAAAAGTGTTTGACCAAAAGTGGTAGTGAAACTAAAAACAAAGTAAATAAAATAAGTACTGACCTTTTGCAACTTTGCTGATCAGATCATAAAAAACATTTCCTGAATAAATTGGTATAAAACATCATGCAGGCAGTTTTCCTAAATGTTTATTATAAATTATAATTATATAAACATACTTCTTAGTAGACCAAAAAACTGCTATAAGATCCTTACTCATAGGGATGTGTAAGGATGTGTTTATGACAAATATTTGTGGTGAAGGTTATTGTTAAGCAATAGATATACCGTAGTACTCAGGTTACAGTTTTGAAAAGCAAAAGTTTCAGAGAGGTTTGAGAAAGGTTCAGATTTATGCAAATGTCCTTTGACATGTGGGAGCCTGAAAACAGCTGAGCAGCTTGTTTTGAATTAATGTGAGCAGATAAGCTATTAGCCCCGACTCAAATAAATGAAGTTGCAGCTGCTGACAAGGGGTAAACTCGGCACTGAGGCTAGAAATGTGATCTCATGTTTCCATCAGATTGTCCTTTCAGCCCATTCCAGACCTACTTGTGTGTTGTTGTAACGTCAAACCACATATCAGTGCAACAGATCCAGTAGAGACCACATTCCTAAAGACTAAAAACTGTAAATAATTATTAAGGTTTTTTTTTTTGTTTTAAATAAACACTTTTCAGTTCATTTCCATTGCTGCTGGACTGTGCACAGACATGCACATGACTTTCTGTTAAATTCTTATTTGTTTTGTACAATCATCCTCTCTTGAGAACTGAGAAACAATAAGCTACATGGGGAAACGGACTGAAAGACAAAGAAATATAACGAGAGATGAAAGATGACAAGCAAGAAAGCAACTGCGGGGATTTAAAACACCAGGCAAAAATGCTGGTCAGTTAGGTATCTGAAAACAAAAAGCCATTGGCGTCAGCTTCTGGTTTAGACTCTTTACTATCTAAAACCCCTGCATTCTTTTAGCTTCATCTCGAGATGGAGGAAGACAAGCATTGGAGAATCCCTGCTATTTGTAAACATGGACAGCCAGAGGAATGTGAGCTATGGGAGTTTTAGATTAGGAATTGTTTACACACGCATGCAACTGTATATAAACCCTCCACTCCACACCACATACACACACACACACATAACAATGTAGTGCAAACAATCTGCCACTTTTGGGGCATGTGTGTGCCTGACTTCATTCTTTTTCATATTTGTCTCGGAGTAAGTGTAATTTTTGTGGCGCTACTTCGCTGATAATGGAAATGTGTAATCTGGACTCACTTGGTGGAGATTCAATTTTTTCACACAGTTAAAGAAGAGAGGATACTTGTTGACTCAATGTACTAATTATACTGTACTTTTGTAAGTACATTCCTGCAGTTGACTGGCAACATTGAAGCAACAGAGACACCATTCACAGCTAGTAAACTGTGTGAAGTCTGTTGCTCTGCACAGATGTGGCATCATGTTGTCAGTAGTCATTTTGCAAATCACCTTTATTATGAGTTATTGGATTATTCACGAATGCATTGTTACATCACCACATTATTCCGCTGTAATTTTATCGAACCATAATGGAATGTACTAGTAATGTAATTACTTTATTTAGACATCTAAAATACCAGGGGACCAAGTGAAACTATTAGATTCCATATACAGCACAATTCTACTGGCACAGTTAAAATGACTTAACAACTTTGGAAGTGAATGTACAACATGTTAAAGTATCTATAACTATAAAAGAACTAACAGTTTGCTGCAATCCTCTCCACTCCACACAAAACAACCTTTTGTTTCTAATAGTAGCTGAAATATGAAGTAGGAGACATTTCTAACACACAACTGTGGATGCAACATATGGTGGATCCCAGGATGTGCCTTTTTATTAAATAATTTCACCCATTTATAGTAACAATATATTTCATTTAGACTGCTTATTACATAATTAAGTACTCAGTTGAATATTAGTTGCTGCTGGCTGTGTATATTCTTCAGCTGGAACCATTTTGAAATTGCAAACTGAACCAAATTGTTCCATGGTACCTACAAAGTGGGACAATAGCTTTGGAAGTTAAGCTGAATGAAAATTAACTCACTAATGACTTGAGTGTATGTGAATGTGAAGCCAGTGCACTCTCATTAATTTCAGTCTCGGCCTCTCTGGGGCTTTCTAAATGATCCCCTCATAGTGTCATCGTGAAGATCTATATTCAGATGAGCACAACACCTGGGATGCTGCTCACCGGTTGAATCATATGATGGTTTTACCTCCTGGGCATTTTAGTTCCTCATTCATGCACTCTCCCAACCACCAATCAACCGTTTGCCCCCAGGTCACACAGGAAGCAATTTTGCCCCGCTGGGCAGCAGAGCATGCCCAGGATGTCAAGCCACTCATACCACAGGGATGGGAAGTGCCCTTACATGCCTTTCCCCAGAGATATGAAGGGATGACACATGTGTGAAGAGAAAAAGACAAAGAGAAATTTAAAACATCAGAGTTTTACAGCTGAAGAATTTACAACATCTGCATGAGCCAGGACCTCGAGGATGTTGGGCAATAGTGGCTGTGTTCAAGTTGAGTCACAAACTAAAACACTGATAATGGGCCATTTATTTTCAGTGACTAAAAGAATGAAGCACCCAGATACGTGGAGTCAGTGAAGTAACAGATATGAAATTTGAGGATGTGCAGTTAAGGTTGGATGTTACGTTTCCAACTGTGGCTCCTGAGAGGAAAGAGGAAATAATTTCACAACCAAGAGCTTCACAAAATGAGCTTCCAGTTTTTGCCCCATTTGCCCCATTAGCCAACCCCTAGGAGAGATCATAGGAGTAAGTATCTTGAATGTGGCCCCATCCTAGCCTAGCCCTCCACCAAATAAGACCTCATAAATAAAGAGAAGATGTAAGTAAGTCTAAAATGAGGGGAGTTGGGTAGTAGGTTGTTAAAGGGTTATCTTACTGTGATTAGACCAGATAAAAAAATCCAGACTGTTGTGTTAAACTGGGCTACAAACAAGATATATACAGTGATAATTTTGTAATTGATAAAATATTGAATCTGATCCAGGTGCTTTTTGTCCAGGTGTTTCAGGTACAATCTGCTCCACTTTTTTTTGCAATGACAATTATATGAATACTCCTTCACCAATTATTACAACACACTAACACATGAATACAACAAACTCATCTGAGAAAGATGTAGAGATATGTTTTAGTTACAGGGTTAGTTACAGGGAGTTACACCATTTCCCAATCTAATGCCCCACTAACTTTTGCCAGTTGCCAGAAAATAACAGTTTTCATCCAGCAACAGTCCAGCTGAATTGCTGAAGAGATGATGTCGGAACAACAGTGGCAAACCAATGCTTTTGTGGTTGTAAGCTTTGAAGTGAGCTACTTTCAAGACTAAGCAATCTCTATCTATTTTCTCTCTTTTTCTCTCGCTCTTTACATTCCTGCTTGAGCAGATTAATCACACATGCCAATAAGAATACTGGCTGAGCTGGCTGAGTTTGAAGAGTCCCATGCACGTCACTTTTGGGAAAAAAACATGTAACTCCAAGTTTTAAGCTGACCTGACATTTTATGGAATCAGATGAATGTTGGCTCTGATTTGGTTAAAATATATGTTATTTTACATGTTATGTCCAAAGCTGTGTTAAAGAGACTGCTATGATATTAAACTGAATTTTACTGGAGACCAGACATGCAATAAAGTATACAATAATGCATCTTCCACTTAAATGTGTCTTTATTTTATTACCTTTTCCCCCATCTTGTTCTACTTGCATTGTACACCCATATTGTTTGAATAAAATGAAATGTCACTGCACAAACAATAGCAGGAGCTCCAAGCTGATGGTCAGTGTGAGCTCCTCATCACGGTCGATTGACAGCTGTACAGTGTGAGCAGACACACTGTACACAATTAATAAGAGTTGGACAGTGTCTGCCTGGCTTTGCTCTATTTCTTTTCAATTCTCTAAAAACTGTTTCCAAACATAGCTTAGTTTGTTTTCTGCAAGTATTCCCCATAGCAAATGATGTTTTCCCAGGGCCCTCAACAGTCCAGCTGTGGGAGCACGGGAAATCACACATCATTTGACAGGAAGTTCCATTGACACACACACCACCAAGTCAGGAAGCTCTGCCAGGCTTGGCTTGCCTATTCATTCATAAATCTTGACACACAAACACACACATGCACAGAGCATAACCAGTGCACCAAGCAGATGAACTACTGAGTGTCAATCAGACATGCGGTAACTTCGGAGAGGATATGAAAAGGTCATAGGTCAAATGAGAGCTGGGTTTACTTTGGGATCTGTGGGGGTGGTTTTAGGGGTTCACACAAAAATAGGAATAGGATCATCCTTGAACTTTGCATGTGTCCTCCTCATCCTACGTTGGAGCTGATATAAGCCATAAAGTGTAGAGGAATTTCCTGGAAAGATGCAGATCAGATGTCTCAAAGGCTGAATGAAGCCGAATGTTTCAGGTTCCTTTCTCTGATTCTCTCTTACACAAAGAGCAAGTAAATGTTTAAGGTGACCCCTAGGATGAAAGACAGGACAGTTGATCATCATAATAAAAAGATTCGTATTCTAAGAGCCCTTTAAAAGTTAGAGCACATTTGGGAACTATTCACCATTTTATTTTGATTAGAGTCAGACCAACAATGAAAGCAGACCATGAAGGACACATATTAAAAAATAACCTCCAGTAGTGACAAAAAAACGTCTTTCCAAATCTTGTGGAACTACGTACATTCTTAATGACATACATACAGAACCTTTTTAAAATGTGATACAAAACATATTTTCCACATGAGCCTGATTTTGTGGAAAGAAAGGCTATTAAGACAGACAGTATGAAGTGTAGCGCAAACATCCGATGAGAGACGTGCCTGACTGGGCTTGCGCTTCACATGGCCTTCAGTCTTAGGTAATGAATGAGTCTTTATGTCTCTATGAGTGTACAGTATGTGTGACTACATACTTGTACTGCCTGTTTCAGTGAGTTACAAGTTTAAATGGAGGAAAGGAGTTTCTTGTCAATTACAGGAAGTATGACAGGGCTAAAGATGGGAAACAAAGAGAAGGGCTCACTACATCATTATCATGACTTATCCTGGCAGGATTATACACTCACTGTGTGTATTAGCAAAAAAGCATTCCTCTCTTTATGCCTACTAAAAAAGTACACCCTCAAAAAAAAATTAATAAAAAAATATCACAATAGATGAGTAGAACCAGAGACATGTATTTTCTAAATCCATGGATTTTTCTTTCTGGTAAAAACCAGGCACCTACAGTACACAGAATGTTTGAACTTGATAAACAATTTACCTACAATTTGATGTGGGGGGTTTTATGCTAGTTGCGGTTAATATTGCTTCAGGTGAAAATGAGGAGCTCACTTGTTTCTGTTTCCAAACCGCCAAATTTAATTTTGTTTATTCAAAGTCTTATTCCTGAACCAAAACAGACTCCTGTGTTACTTAAGGGAATTTTGTCAGACTTTACTGGCTCCCTCGAGGGCCAAAAGAGTTTTATGCAACTTTTTTACATATTCACACAAGGGATATTGGAATCTATCTTGGCCAGAATGTACAGGTTCTATGGAGATGACTTAATAATTGATTTTTCATTTAAAAACAAAATCTTCAGGTAAACTTAAGTAAACACTGTTATCATCAATTCCAAAATAAATTTCATTACACACTTAATTCTGGTCACCATAGAACATCTATTGTCCAAACTTGCTTCCTCTGTCATGTCTGTCTCACATCCTTATTAGATAAAATCAGAATATAACTTATTCAAGCTTCACCCGGCTCAGAAATCCACAGCAAGATGTTTGCCAAGATCACACAAAACAATGTACCTAACATCAATTTATGTATTAAGGATTGTTTATTAAATATTAAACAATGCTACAAACCAGATAAGGCCCAGCCTATGCAGACAGGGCCCCCTGAGATCAAACCGGACACCTCTGTTTCCTCCCTAATTATGTCCCTGCCTAAACGAATTAGTATACAATATTACTATTTATTTTATTATTGTAGATGGCTTTTGCGCCTTCAATTAATGTTAGTGTAGAGAGACAGGAAATCAGGTTAGAAAGAAGGGTATGACAAGAAATGAGGGTATGACAGGCAAGGACCTGAGCCAGTGATGTTGTGGTTAAGCAGGATGTGTCTTGACTGCCAGTCAACCCCAATACCAATGTTATTACCTTTTAACCAAATGTATTGCAGTATTATCTAATGCATTGCACTTTTATCTGAAATTCGTTGGTTTGATGACTTTGTAAGTGCTATAGAAATACTAATACAATTCTTATTGAGTAAATGTGTTATTGTCATGCTGTTTTGTGACCAACCCCCCTCTGATAATAGAAAGAGAACATAATGACTCTTTTTGTGTTTCCACTGTTAAAAAGGCCACCCTATCTACTCTCAGCAACTTAAACATGCCCAGATATGGTGTGTCTCTGTGTCCACTGCCTGCTCCCCTATTTCCAGGGTCAGCAGCCTCTCCTTCGACCTCGGCTAGCTCCCTTTGACCCCTTCCACCCGGGATGCTCATCCTGTTTCCTATAGTTTCCTCTTCCCCATGGACAGGAAATGGCTGGAGCCGATGGATACACCAATCGGGAAGGAGCCGGCGGGAAGTGATCTCACTGCAACACCTGTAGCGAGGAAATAGAACAGCCCCTACAGGGAGGTGGAAGAACAGGCTGTTTTACACCAACACATACACATACATGCTCAGAAACCTAACCCACAAACACCCCCTGACTTCCCCTACAGCTGTTGGCACTGTAACCACAACACAGGAAACAGAGTGTGAGCAAAGTTTTCAGACACAAAAGCACGACTCGTCTTTGCTTATCAAGATGACTGTTCAACTTGAGCACAAACACAAACTATCTTACATATTAACTGGTGTATGTAGGCTGAAGACAGGGAACCGGAATGTTTATTTCAGCTTCACCAATGTTGTCTTTTCTCCTGCTCAGGGTTATACAGTCTGAGCTAAATGACTTCTTCATTAAAACTCTAATTTAATTTGGGCATGTGGGGCTGCAGGGAGGAGAGAGTGTGCATTTAATTGTGTTTGTGCCATTCGGATAGTCCCCCAAGTGCTGTTGATAATCTAAAAAGTTTTAATTCTATTATCTATTTAGGAAATACATTCCAGAGTCTTGATTATGTTGACGGTCACATAATTTGGGCTAACAAGGAGCATCCTCCCACCTTGTCGGGCTCATTGTTCCTCTGAATCCATGCTATCACTGGATGAAGCTGAACGTCCCCTCTGATCCCAGTGGCAGTGCAAAGCAGAAACCCTTGTTGTTCAGGAAGTTACTGCTCCCCACCAAGAAATAGTCCAGCATATAACTTCCTGTAAGACATGTTTGTTAACTTGTAGATTTTACAGATAAAACTCTGATAATTATAGAATAACTCCGCTAAAACCTATAATAATTCAACTGAAAGAAATTTGGTGTTTTTTACTGATGCATCAAGTTTTAAATTTGTGAGCTTTACAGCTGCTGATAGTGGATTGTTTTTACCCTTGACGAGAGCAACAACAGAGCAGTCCTTATGCAAAGCTAAGCTAAGTTTAGAAGACAACAACCCTTTGTCCTTAACAAATGTCCAAGCAAATGGTTGTCATATTTTCAAGCAACTGCCTGAACATTTACATAGAAATAACATTTGTCAGACAAGAAAACTGGAGATTGAATGTTGGTTTCTAACTTCAATGGGATCTTTACCTGGTGGAATAAAGGCTAAGTAAATAAAAATTCATGATAGACTCTAGATAGATCTGGCGTCCACATATTCTTGAACAAGTAGTGTACATTTTCTTGTACATGACAACAATGTTACAGTAGAGTGACTGTGACTTTAATGAACTGTGTCCTCCTCAGATGGACCTCTTTAATTCGTCTTTCAGTCAGTCAATTGCAGTGTGCAATGTGTGCTGTGCGAGAGTACAGAGCACACCCTCTGAATATGAATTGTGTGCATTAGGGACAGACTCGTGTACTTTACTGCACAGAATCACTTCTACTCACAAATGTTGAGAAAATGAAAGAGAGACACAGGCAAAAAGAGAGCCATAGTGGAGGGGGGAGGGCGGGAGGGAGATATTGGCCAGACAGATAGAGTAGCCCATTGACATACATTCTCCAGATGGAAAAAAGGAGATTTACTCCTTTTCTCTTTCTCTCTCCTGTTCTCTCTGTCCACCTCCCCCATTGACTAGTTCATTTCTGAGTCCATGTTAAACATTCTGTATTCTGCACAGGAAAAGCTTCATTTCACTAAAGTCAACTCTGTGCTTTTCACTTTTTCCTTTCAATACCTCTCATGATCTTGTTGCTCATCTTTTTTATATATGTCTTTTAGTTTCCTCAGCATTTTCACTGTAACAGATGAAGTCATTGCACAATCGAAAAAGTGCACCAACAAGCCTTCTTGATTGCAGGAATACAGATTTTTTTGTTTTATTGCTCCCCCCTAAACCCCTCTGCAGTCCCCTTCAATGATGACAGCGTAAGAACCTTTGTGATTCCTGAGATTCCAGGCAGTGATATAAAGAAATATTTGTCCACTAAAGCTTTAATTTATTAGTATGTATATATTATAAACATCTCAGTGATGTTTTTGCAATTCAAGCGATGGAGTGAAAGAATGGTGTTTTGCTGTCAAATAAAAGCGCTGCAGATATTTGTAAGATGAGTCACTTAGTGTTTTTACTTGACATTGCAGGCAGGATCAAACACTAACATAAGAAAGATGCTGCATTAGAAGAGAAGACAATTTATGTATCTATTGCTTTTGATAGCATGGCACGTTGGATTTCTATTTTACAGTACTGCAATTTTGTACCGAAGCATATGCAACTTGTTAAGAATTAATACCAACTTTCTCTTTGCAACATTAGCTCATGTAAACATATTATAGCTCTGTCACATGGGAGCCCTCACTGACCTGCTGCGGTCTGTCAGTCAACCAGCAGGATGATGAGTGAATCATTGCATTGTGGGACTTTGGCCCCTTTATCACCACAGAACATTTTCTGTCCTAAATTTAATTTTTACTGCACATACGTATATGAATGTGTGTGTTTACACTAAGTTGACAGGTTGTCTAGGGGACAAAAGAAGCCATTTTTTTCTGTAAATGCTTCTGCAAGTTGCACTTCCGTTTATGTGAAAGTTTTTGTTTATGATGAAATTGGCTTTTACAGTCTTCATCTCAGCCCTAAAGCAATAGCGACTTGGAGGCAAACAGGATGGATAGGTCAACATGTGAGACCCCCGTTCATTTCCTGTCTCCTACTGACAGTCAGCATTTGCTTCCTTCAACCACAACCATGATTGTGCCCCAACCTTGTAGCCAGTTATGCTTAACAACAATATCTCCCAATATTCTGGTGTTATTTAACCCACACCCTTGAGTTACACTAACCTTAACCAAATAGTTGCTCGTATATAAACTATGATTCTAATCAAGACAGTTTTGTTTTCAAAATAAATCACGAGTATTAACTTTGGCTACTTTTAACAATCTCCATACGGACACTCCATTCAGTTAGCTTCTTTGTCTATGCCGCAGACCTGTTGTTATCCAAACACATTAAAAACTCATGCAGACACACAGCTCCACTGAATGACATATTTCTTCATTTTAAAATGTGGAGGATTTTATAAACAACCTAATATAAATTTACAGACAGCCTGTAACTTTTTATTATTATTTTTTAATTATTACTCTACTAGATGATGTAAATCTATAG
Organism: Channa argus; assembly: GCF_033026475.1. Taxonomy (NCBI): domain Eukaryota; kingdom Metazoa; phylum Chordata; class Actinopteri; order Anabantiformes; family Channidae; genus Channa; species Channa argus. The sequence continues at coordinate 6,393,611 of NC_090212.1, forward strand.
CAGCAAAATCTCTGACTGTAATCAAGCAACTGCACTGTGTCTTCAATGAATTGCAGTTCTTTAAATATTTTTGAAGAATATTTTTGAAGATTTTTGAATATATATATATATATATATATATATATATATATATATATATATATATATATATATATATATATATATATATATATATATATATATATATCTTTGTCTTATTTATTGGTTATTTTTTGTACCAGTTTGTCTGCTTTTGTTCTGTCGTTGTGAATATGTTTTTTAATGTGACCTGCCAGGGGGGACCTTAGAAGAAATTACTTTTTTAGCCAACTCTGTTACAATGCATCAAATTACATTATAACATTTATGTTTAATATTGTACATGGTCCCATACAAATAACATATAATTATAATAGCATTATGTCCTGTGTTGTCCAGCAGATCGGTTTCAGGTCAGAGTTATACTGGAGTGCAGTGAATGATGAGTTTTGACTTTCAACTTGCAAGTCTTGGGGTTTTGATGATCTAAATTTTAGACTCATTCTGCAGTCTCTCAGCTGGACATATAATCCATTTGCTGCTTATTTAGTTCCTCCTGTAAATAAACAAAGGTCAATAAAACAGAGCAGCGGACTTGAAGCTCTCTTCCTGAGTGGGCGGATCGTCATCAAAGATGGCTGTTGGCCAACAGAAACAGAAGAGCAGGTCTACTACGTCTTCAAAACACTGCCAATATGACCAAAGGAAAGAGAAATAAGTAGTAGAGTAATCTTTCCACCTGCGTCCTCGTGTTGTGTATCTGTCACGCTATCATCAATTGCTTTAGATACCACTGCAGTGTTGTGTGCAGTCAGAAAGGTGATATTGGAATTTTTGATTTGTGTTGATATTTATCGACCGCACAACCACCCTCACCCTCCCTTTTCTCTTTGCCCTCTCTCTGCCGCCGTTTATTTTTCTCTCTCTTTCTCTCTGCCAGCTGTCGGCATTGGCAGAGTGCCACATGGGCACTTGCTGCTAAGCTAGTGACAGATGCAGCGGCAGTCAGGCAAAGAGGAGAAAAGGAGCAGGAGTTAAAAAACAGAGAGAGACTGGAAAAAAGTGAGAAAGAGTAACAGGGAGAATGAGGGAAAGGCACACAGAGAAAACAAATGAGAAGAAGAAGGATGTGTGAGACAACAGAGTGTTGGCCCTCCCCATTGTGTCAAAAGGGACACGGCCAATAATCACAGCCAGATGGGCTGTGGAGGGGCGTGGACATAGAGGGAGATTGAAACACAAGATAGCCTAGGACATTTTCAGAGTTAGGTTACAGAATAACTTTATTGTTACATTTCAATTCACAGCCTTGTGCACAGTCAATACATAAGGTTTCTAATACAATATCGTGGCTTTGAAATACTACAAGTCATTTCCCTTACATCACTCACAGAACCCATCTGTGTGGCATTTAAATTGTGTTTCCACTTTTTTCCCCCTATTAAGATTCCAGAGCCCATTCCTGAACCACTGACACAGTGAGATTACCTTGACCAGAACATGTCTGTTTCCCTCCAGCTCCAAGACAAATTGCAGGAATAATTTCTGTTTCTGAAAGAGTAATTTGTCATCCGTATAATAATATGTACATATCAAGTGTCAGGGCTCCACATTCACTCTGGGAGTCTAAGGAATCCTCACAGGACAAGAAAGTTGCTAGAAAAGAAAAAGGACCAAAAAAAAAAACATCATTAGAAACAGCCTGAGGTGCACTGTACACCCCTGCAATTTTTAGTTTTGGGATAACATGGCTTTAGTTTCTTACTCTCTTCCTTTTAGTACTTGAGGCACTCTTTCCCTCAACTTTTGCCAGCGATACCTCCACCTTTTAAACCAGAAAACAAAACACAATTTAGCATGTTTGAACAGCTTTGCTTTGCACAACACATATAAAATTACCATCAAAATGGGGAATTACGCATGACGTGTGGACTATTAATGAGTCGGTGAATATGAATAATCCTGGTCGTTAGGCCCATGACCTTGGCCAAGGCTTGCATTGGCCCAACAAAGACAAAAACACAAACACAAACAAACAGCTCATACAATGGCACGCTCCCTCCACCTTGGCTGTTCTGCCTTCATGCCATTGTTTTTCTCCCCCAGTTTCTTTGTCTGTTCTTCTACCCCCATCTGCTGCGTGTGGACATGGCCTCTCTGAGCTAATTCACTTCCTTGGACACCATCTGGTGTGTGACTTTCTACAGTAAACTGAGCCTAGCTGGCCGTCTCAGGGAGGGATGGGGCCGTTTTGTCACCTGTTCAGCATGCCGCCTTCTGCCGCCGGCATCGTCTTTCACTGGACGCTCCACACATCATCAGAGAGGGTGTGACAAAAAGGGTGTTTGTCAAGCATTAGCACTTCACTTATCTGATTTTCTGTCCTTAATGACTAACTCGTGTCTTGGAGAATCCAGGCAGTATTGTTTATACTGTATAAAGTTGTATCTGTTCTCTACCGTGAGAAAAAGTGTTAAAATGCCAAAGCTTAGACTTTAGATTTAAGAGAAAAATCTCTTAAATCTAAAGCTCTAAAGCTCTAAAGCTCTGTGCTAGTACTAAAGTATGTATATAAGGGCAAAAACACATTAAAATATGTTTATGTTCAATATTATATAGGAAATACAATTTAATTTTTTTATATAAGCTTGATGTTCCTGTAGGTTGTGTATCGATTGAGAAGCACAATTTTGCCTTTAGAGTCCTCATATACATGCTCACGTAGATTTGGAGCGTTGGTTGTGCACATTGTCAAAAATGAATGCTATGCTTTTGCAAGATGCAATCCTGCATATTGTAGGTCGGGCAGTAACAAACGATCTTGGCAGCAGGTTCAGATCACAATGATATATTGAAAAGTTTTAAGCCTATCCAGAACTACCCACATCAACATTCCCATCATTTATGTTGTTGGAGCTGTTTTCTCTGCCATTATCTCAACATTAACCTCTTAGAGTGTTGCCATGCCTTTGTTTATGTTGTAAAAGAGCAGACGTCCATGAGGAAGAAATGTGTCGGGTGAGGATAATTAGTCCTAAGTCTGCCCTGTGTGGCAAACATTTTAAGTCCCCCAGACACACACAAACTACACAAGGAGATATTTAAACAATAATGTCGGTGATGCTGCCATGCTGCTTAGGTAAACTATGCCTCCACCTTAACTTCTCTGCTAACTATTTACAAATCTACACAAATTACCAGGTTTTGTCCATTTTTGTTCAGCAACTTCCTACTTGTACAATTTTCATAAATCTAAATTTTTCATCTCATCCAAGACTAAAATGGTCTAACAAAGAAACTGAGACAATCTTCCCAACTGTTCCCCTTACATTTAATTATATATCAGGTCCCTAATCACATAAATTAATTACTAAGGACTTCATTATTGAGCATGTCAGCCTCTCAGAGGTGAACTGGGATAATAATAGCAGAACGGTTCCATTCAATTACCAAGCTCAGCAGGTGAATTTCTCATTGCACCAAGAGGCCAGACAAAGGATTACTAGCTTCTATTCTCACAGGTGATATTCAGTGTTACAGACATGTAGTAGTGTTTGTGATCTTACCAGCTCACATCACTACAAAGTAAAGCGAATATGTAACCTGGGACATTATGAATGGGTATGAAAATGAATACACTTTGAAAGAATATCTCAAGATCTGTGAAGCAGTAGAGATTCTCGACTAATCCTAATGGATGTGCTCCAGTGTGTGTGTGGGGCTTGTGGAAACAAACAGCCTGTCTCTGCTCAGTTTTCTCCCTCATTTCCAACCAGATCTATTTCTTTTTCCCTTCTCTTTGCCTTTTTGACCTTCTAGCTCTCCACCCCTGAGCAGAGTTGGATTTCTCCAAAGCTCAGCCTGGGTTCTGCCATCTGTGGCTTTTGCTTTGACCCTTTGCTATGGCTAAGGAAGTGAAGGATCTAAATCCTAGCAGGGTCTAGGAGAAGAATTGCATTGCCGCCTTACAAAATGTCTTACTGAGTGACAGACTGTCGACAGGGCAGCTGGATGAGGAGAAGAGACCTTTTCTGTAGTGTAGGGATTGGCAAAAGACAAACAGACAACACGCTGGTCTGTATGAAGCGCTCATTTAGCATACACAAAGGAAACATGTGAGTGACATATACATGTGTGCACAGATGGGCACATGCAGAAATAACTAAGCACACAGTAGCAACTGGACTCTTGCAGCTGTTGACACTGCATAAGAGGCTTGTCTGACTGTGAGAATGACCCAGTGGCAGCAATCCCTCCCGACAACGTGGGCAGAAAGAGACTGCTGAATATCTATCAGCAGAGACCTCAGCACTGTCGCCCTCCTTCTCCCCTCCCTCCTGCTGTCTTTTAGGAGCCTTATAGTAGCCCTCCACCTACCCTCTAGGCAAGCAGCCTGTCGCTGCATTGCACTTTCTTCCCTTTAATCTTTTTTTAACAGGGCCAGCAGAGTGCAATTTATGACACTGTTTACTTGTTGGACCCCATTTTAGACTCTGGCTGGGTTTCAATGTGAGACTGTAATCAACATTTAATGTCGTTACCATAGTCGTGTTGTTGTGGATAAAATAGAAATATTACTTTGCATTGTTTCTCCAAAGTGATTGCTGTTATAATGGTTGTGCATAAGTTGGTAGAATAGCATTGAAAAGTATTACTGACCTCAAATTCCCTGTGTATTTAAAAAAAAAGAAAAACCACAAGATTTTGAGACGTTTTCAATAGCATCTATTTTCTCTTTTTCCATTCATTATCCCCTGTCCATTTCTCTCCACATGCTGTGGGTTTGCAGAGCAATGGGAAAAATGTGTGCCTTTCTTGCTGTGGTGACACATCACTGATTTATACAGTAATAGTGTATAAATGGAGCGCTTTCCTCTTTATTCTACTCACTGAGAACAAATGTAAAAAAGTGTTATGCATTGCCTTAGAGTAACTCATTCAGCCTCTACCCCTAGTGTCTTCAGCGATCATTCTCCCTGCTCATTTAGTCCAGTCAATCCATATGGGGAATTAATGTACAGCTGATGCTTAGCTCATTCAAACTCAGCCATGTCAGGAATAACAGTAAGACGTCCTGATATGGCCTTTTCTGACATGATGAATGGATTGGTTGATTTGGCAGACACTGCCTAGGCCAAGTGTGTTTGTATGTGCGCTCGTGTGTGTGACGTCACATGCCCTCTAGGGAGGAGATTGGTGGGGTGGGTGCTGATGTGCTCTGGTGTGGCAATTTAGCAGCTGAGGAAAGCTAAAGCACAGGGATGTTCTCCATCTGTCAGCTTGGCCCACTCTAAAGTGGCCATCACTCAGAATTGATTAGCCACGAGCCCATTAGCCCCCTGGCTTTTTCTCTCTTTCCACTTCTTTTTTTCACTCTCTCTATCTTCTGCCTGCCCATCAATCGTTCTCCCTTTCACTCAAAACCATCTCTTTCTATTCTAAGTGCCTCCCTTTATCAGTCATCTTTCCTTCCTGAACTGTCCTGGACCTCCACATCATACCACATCTGAACATCTCTTTTTGTGCTCTTCTTATACTTTTCTTTTTCACTGTTTCTTTCCCCTTCTTGAACCCACAAGTGCATCACATCATCCTCGTCATCGCTTTTCTCTCATTTGATCAACTCTTTAACTTGACGGGAACCAAAAATATCTAAGTGCAAATATCTATTCAGCACTAGAGAATACTAGACAACCATAACTATTCTGCTGTCATGACAACACAATGCTCTGGGGCATTGTGTTGTAGGCCACTAATCTGCCCATCCATTTAGGTCAGCGCTGTGTGGGTGTGATGTAGAGTAGAGGTATACACTGATGAGCCACAACCTTAAAACCACCCCGTGGACAGGGGTCACCATGGGCACTCTGACCCCATATGTTGCAAGCTGTAATACACCTGTTGATTATGGTGGTATTAGTGTTGTGGCTCACTGCTGCAGACACGGTGAAGCGATGGACTTTCTCTTTGGACGTGAAATTTTGGAGATGCTCACTAACATTACATTCATAGTGATCACAGAGGTCTGGGGCAGCTGTTGTTGTTTTTAAAGTGATCAAACAAAGACTTTTTGGATATTTAGCATGTAGGTGCAAAAATATCCTTGTCTGAAACACTAGCAGGAGCCTGTGCTTTAAAGTCTGGTTAGCATGCTGATGTTTAACTCAAAGTACAACCGCCCCCAAGTGTAGCCAAGTTATGCTGTTATTAACTGGAGAATCCTTGACATAGAAAGTTACTGTGATGATAATTCAAGATTCACTTTTTTATTTTTCGTGGTACCACTAGTGCTGATGATGGCTAAATGTATGAGGTAAAAATATCCCTTCATAGTTTTCTTCTACATTACTGGGCGTTCACTGTTTTGCAGCCATGATAGGTCAAGGATGACCTAAGCATTGACAGGACGGGGCAGAATGCTCTCATCTGAGGAGGTGACCCTGTTGGTGCACGTGCTTTCTGACAAGTCTAATGGCCTCTCTGTTAAGATGTGGCCTTGGTGACATGCAAGCAGGGTGACAGTGTGAGGAGAGCTCCTGACTGTGGCTCCATGCCAGGGTTCTGATAAGCCAGCAGATTGCTGATTGAGTATTAACAGTCTGTCATCTGCTTCTCCCAGAGTGCTGACAACCAACTTCTAATTGAGGAGACCTCTCAACAAGCACAATCCTAACAAACACACATGCTGGGAGATATGCTTGTAATTCCTAAACAGCCCATCTGTAAGGGTCACTTACACCAGGGTTGGGTGGAGGCGACAATAGCCTGCACTTAGACTTGAAGGTACATCGGAGAAGCCAGTGTTTCCAGGGAAGACCACACAGCGATGGCGCATGTCTCTCCATGTAGTCCCCACCTCCTGATACCTCTGGGGGCTCCACCAGTATCCACCCTTCCCCTGGTGTGGGGTGGAGAATTTGGGCAGCTCTTGTCTCCAGTAGCGCCTCACATACAGGGGCTCGTACACGCTCAGGCAAGGCTTCCTTAATGAGGGTGACGGCGGAGCACAGGACAAAAAGAAGGAAGCAGAGGTAGAAAATCAATGCAAGCTATGCAGACTCAGTGTACTTACTTCCTATAGTGGTGTCACCCTATTTAATCATAGACATAAAAGCACAATTACTTAAATGTTTTAGTCTAGTTTAAGAAATTGTAGGTTGATGCTTATGTTTATGAATACAGTTTTAACTACAGGAGACAGTATGTCTTTCCAGTATGACTCATATGCCAGCTCCCTATTTTCTACTGTCTTTTCTAGTGAATTTTCACTTCCAGGAATTAACCCAGTACATATGCAAACAAGCATTAGCAGTGTTGCCACAGTGCCAACTCAAGCTAGTGATTTACCTCACCTCACGTCTCTCATTAACCACATAGGACCTGCAATAAACTGGCCTGTGTTATATTGGTAGCAAAGAGGATTAGAGGTAGAAACAGGAGCTGAAGGACAAGAAAAGAGGACATGTGAAGAGAAAGGGGATATATGTGAGTGACTACTACCAACAATCAAAAAAGTCTGGTTAAGGCTATTTATTTATATTCGACTTTTTATGAATGTAGTACTGTGACCAAGGACTAGGTAACATTAAAGGGATAACTAGTGATACGACGTATTGAAAGAGACACACTCTCTTTCTTTTCAGATACACGCGCACAAACACACGCACACACATGCACACACATCCTTCCTTCCCTCCATCTCCTCCTGTTGAGGTAGGCTCAGTCCATCTATTTCCACCTGAGGCAAAGCAGAAAGCAATAATAAAACCATGGTCAAAAAATAAATAAAAACGGCATGGCAGTTTTGGCGTGAACTGTGTTTTGTGTGTTTTAACGGCCACAGTCTCAGAAGGCACTGACTAGATTCCAGAATTATTGCTTGAAAAGTGCAGAAATACACACACGGCAGCGTTTCCTGCGTTGTTTCTGAGCACATTTGTGGATGCATGGACACATACTCTGCATGAGTGAGTGTGGATGTGTACGTGTGTGTGTGACCATGTTGTGATGATATATCCAGGGTATCTGATTTCAGCAGGCCTCTAATGAACTCACTGATGTGTTTTTGTGAAAATCTCTACCAATCCCACCAGGAGTAACAGTAATCAGACAGCAATCAAATGCACTCTGAACCGCATCCATCTTTCATTCCTTCCTCCTGTTGCTCTACCTGCATCCTATTCTATTCTTTCAGCTCACCCAGGGTGAAAATGACAGGCATTCTTACAGCTGACATGATGAGATGCATGTTTCACTTCAGGTGGAGACAAAAACAAATAAACAAACAAACAAAAAAACTAGTGTGTATATATATATATATATATATATATATATATATATATATACACACACACACACACACTAGTTTTGTGGCTGTCACTCCATTTCAAGCAGGGTGGTTGAGGCATGGAAGAACTAAAACAACCATAAATCTTGTAGCAGCATTTTGTCTGTAAATGTCTGCAAATGTTTGTTTTTTTTTAAATGGTTTTAACCACCCTGGCCACAAATGTAAAGTGTTGCAGTAGGATTCTGTAGTGAGAAAGTAGACCAACATATTGACAGCCACTGCTGAAAGATCTGCCTCACTGACACCTACTGAACAAACATCTGAGTCGTGTCACCACTCACCACACACTTGGTCAGTAAAGCACATCGACCTTGTTGAAAACAACCTCATGTGCTCAGTTCCATATACAAAGAGTTGGTGTAATCACTACTGCAAATGGTAAACAAGATTCCATATATGGCTTACCTCAAGATGTAATTAGCCACATATTCAGCAGTTTCAGGATACATGGCTGCCTGTGGTGTCTTGATTCCTCACCGTAGCCAGCTTGAGCACTTATTATGAAGTATTTTCATTTGTGCCTATCGCTACATGGGTGTGTTTTTTGGTCATACCAAAGCAGTGGTATGAGTGTGTGTCCCTGTTTTAGCAACCAGAATCCCCGCAGGTAAAATCAGCTTGAGCACATCTTGACTAAAATAGCCTGTCAGTGCTCTGTGGTTGGATCAGAGAAAGCCATGTAGGGACTAGGACTGCGGATCCTAAGGGCCTAAACATGATTGCTGCAGCGGATGCTGCGTGAGCTTCCCTGAGAGGGGGGGTGTGCTGTCGGCAAAAATCAGTGCGTTCATACTGTGTGAAAGTCCTGTTTTCGTTGTTGTTGTTGTTGCGCTGCGACACTGTACTTAGTGCTTTGGACAAATTTACTGCTGTAGAAGAAGAAAGCAAATGCTTTAGTTCTCTACAGCTATTAACATTACAGTTTACCGTACATTAACATTGTACAATGCGTGTGCTGATCCTCCAGCTTTTATTTATTATTTTTACATCTGTGGTCCCTTTGACCAATAGGTCAATCATCTACAACGAGGTGCCCGCTAGAGCGAGATGAAGTTTCAAAAAATGAATGACTAACTCATGACTAACACTGGACCTGTGCTGAGCCCTTATGCTGGGCGAGAGCAGAATTTTAAGTCCAACTTTAGGCAGGTTTGAATTCAGGCTAAAAGATCATCTGAAAACTTCCTGTATTATTCCCAATCCAAGCTTTTAGGTATTTGTTTCTTGCGACATCCCAAATATGAGGAGAATTCATGACCTAATGATGTCTTAGTAATTGTCCCCCAACTTTGCATTGTGACTAGGCCTAATACACATCGGAAATGAAAAGGGGTTTTAGATTTAATGCACTGTAATCCGACTCAATGGGATTACATTCTAAAAACAATCAAAAGTGATTGCGGTGACATGCAGTAGATGGGACTTATTTCTCTGGCCTCCATCCCGTTAAGTATTCACAAAAGTCCATGTTTCACAATTGAAAGAAGTTGTATAGGATGGCTTCAATAACGCTGAATTCTTTGGCTGCATGTCAAAACAGAATCAAGTCTGTCTTTTGAAGAGAGCAGCTCTGCTGGAGGAGAAAACATAAGCTTGTCATACAGTGCTTTTTTGCCTCATTAAATCTGCAGACGTGCCCTAGTTTTCCTTTTCCTCCTCCATTGGACTCCCATGCTAGTGAGCAGATTTGGTAGAGGATGAGAGTGGGGGTGTTTCATTAAATATCTATGCACCCTCTGCCTTTCTGCAGTGTTACTCGACATAATGTAAGCATGTAGTGCATGAGGTACAGTACATATTGTGTGTGTGTGTGTTTCCATGAGCCATAGTGTATCTCTGCTTTTTGGATTACTTCTCCATCCTGTTGTGGTTCAGGCAGCCAGCCCGCTCTCCTCTATCTCCACAAACACACTGATAAGCATGTCCTTCTAACCTTCCCCCATTCTTTTATTTTCCCTGCAGTCCTCCCTAGTGTGACACTGAACGGCCCACAATTCTTTCTCTACCACACCCATCCCCTCCCCCTCCCCTCTTTTTTTTCTCTCCATCATAGTCCAAAAGCTGTCAAAACACTGCGCTGCATTCTCAATATCAAAGCCTCCTGAAAAACACGAGGCCTGTGTAGAGCGACTTGCACTGAACTGCAGCGTGATGCAGAAACATGCCGTCGTGTTTTGACTCTGCCAACTAGCGTTAAAATAAAATATTCACTAAATTCACTAAATTCACTATATTCACAATAAACACTTTCACTCTAGCACAACATGGATGTTCTTTTATGGTTTCATCATATTAACTACAGTAGAACAGGATCTCTCCAAAAGTAAAAAAAAAAAAAAAAACAGAAGAGTAAAGTCACTGAGACAGACAGAAGAAACCTGGCAGCTTGTTGTGTCAGGTAAAGGCTGATGGAAACACCACGGTTTTTCACAGCTTCCTGGCACACAGGCACTAAAGTACCCATTATCTGCTGCAATATTGCCTGGAGTTTTTGAAATGAGACAGAGTAGGAAAACAAAACTGTTGAGGAACTGCTGAGGTCAATTTCGGTATGTATTTCAAAAATAGAAGAAAACCACAAAAATTCTCAGCATGTGTCCATGTTATAGGGCTACATATCTTCCTTTTTGTTTAAATCTATTCCTTTTTTAATTATTCATATTTTGTTTTGTTTTTAGCCACAAGACTGATGTGCCAGTGTCATCCAGCCAGTGGACAACTTTAGACCTAGTTCTTTGACATTAGTCTTAGTGTGTTATGGCCCCCAAAAGTAGCTTCAGAGTTGGAAAGTATTTATTGAAAGGACACTGAGATACTTGACAAGGAACTTATCTGTCCACTCATGTAAAAATTCATGCCAATAGGATTCCTGCAACCCATTACAATCCATGGGGCCAATCAGTTGCCACAGCTGACCGCAGAACTGCAGGCCTTTTCTCTCTTAGTACTGAGTAAAAAAACAGCTTGCTGGAAAATGTTTATCACTGTCATGACTTTAGGAACATTTTAGGTGAGCGATGACCAAAGTCTATTTTAATAAATAGTGCAGCTTAAACACACAGTTAATCATGGGAGCTAACATAATTTTAAGGCAAAGATCACCAAAGGGATAAAAATATTGCATATAGTGCAAAAAACGTCATGTGCACAAACAAGTTTTCATAAACCTTACTTCCCCATAAAAGTTTAAAGAAAGATTTACACAGAAATCAGACGTTCAGTAAGAAATAAGCTTGCACAAATGTAGGTTTTTCAAAAAGGAGGGTTTTGTAAACCCCTAAACCAAATACTGTCTGCTGGCTTATTTGGCATCTAAAAAGTCAGGATTATTTTCTACAAATAACCATTTAAAACGGCGGACAGGGACACAGTGCTTTACTTACAAATGCTATCCAGCACAATAAATCAGACAAGTAGTAATTTCTCTAAACAGAACCTTAAAAAGCTGCTAATCACCACACAAAACAGAGTGGTTGTATACTTTTGGTGACTAGAAGAGACAACACATGAGGCAGATAAAACAGATATGTAAAGACCTCTAGTTATTATTTTCTGTCAGAATACAACTGCTGTTGACAGGATTATAACTACAATAAATGCTGTCTTATAATGTCATGTTAGGGGAAAATGTGGTGGACAAATTGAGTTATCTCATTTACAGTGATGGATTACGTTAATCAATGCAGCAGTATGTCTCTGCAAGCTGTTGTAATTGATTTTTTTAAAAACTGGGGCCTGTCATTTCCTCAGTGTGAGTTCAAGTTGCAAAAGAAGAGAAAGTTTGAATCTCTGAATATGGCAACTATGGAAAAAACATTCATGTCATATTGCCACTCATAGTGTTACAAGCTGTCTGTAATAGAACATGAATGTGTCTGTGTGTGTGTGTATGTGTGTGTGTGTGTGTGTGTGTGTGTGCATGTTTGCATGCCCTTCTTCTATCTCTGCCACAATTACATCTTAGAACGGATTACTATGTGACAACACAAAAAAAGAATCGAAACCGTACCTTTTTAGTACATTGTGAAACTGCTTCACTTCACTGTGATTAATTGAACACATTTGATAGAGGGAATCAGCACTGTTTGGGGCAGACATTGTTGGAAAACAAGCAGGACGGTGGACGGTGGTTGCCTACTCCTGATTTAGATTATATGTGCAAGGGTAAGCCACAAAGACCTCGGGTAAACCAGCACATAACCACCATTCCCTGTTTCAGAGCTGTCAACCATCTCATTGAAACTGATAGATGATAGCTGCCTTTAAGCTGTCAGAAGAGCTTCACTCCTCCCTGCAGCCACCATCAGGTGCAGTACCAAAAAGCTGAGTCAAACCCTATTCGCCTAGCAGGCGAGAGGTCACACAGACTCCTCCTCTAGCGCTTGCCAATCAGACAATCTATCACCAGGCAAACCTGTGTGCAAAGACAGAGGGTGGGCGGGCTAAGTGTATCTATGACATGACTGTGTTTATGTATGAGTGTTTGTGACACACAATTGTACAGTCTGATGGAATTTCATGCTGCTTCTTGTACAGTGGAATGAGTGCCAGGCAGTCAGATGTGTTAACGGTAATGTAGCTATAATGACTAACAGAAACCTACTCTTAAGCTCTGTCACTCAGCCGTCTCTGACTTACCACACACTGTGCTTCCCTCAGCCCTCAACAATGAGCGTTCTTGTGAAATACAGGCGAAATGTCAGTCACCAACAAATGAGTAAAGTCTCCTTCTCTTTTACAGTTTCTTTTGCACTTGTGTACTCTTTTAACGTCCCCACTAAAAATAAAGCAACCGAAAACCGAAAGCAAAAGGGGGAAGTGCTTTTCTTGTCCATCAGTATGGTGGCATTTCAGGTTTATGTGGTAAGTGCTAAAAAAATCCCCTACCTTCCCAGCTATCATTATGACAAAGATGGGTAAATATCCAGCTACCACTAAGAGTAAAAAGTCCCTAGTTTAACAGGGGTTTACAGACCATTTAATCATTCCTTGTTGTATCAGAGGAGGAGACAGACAGGGACAGAAAGCACACAGTGGCTTACCAAAATCCCCAAATCCCAAATGCCAATTTTTAAATACGTGCTTCAAGAGCAAAACGTCCCAGTGTTAGAAGGACCTATGGATTTCACCACTTTCAGGTCAGTGATGTCATGATTTTAAATTGGAAAGATTCTCAGCAATGGAAACACATTGATCCTCATATTATATTTAGGTCTGAGCTTCCTATAGCAGACAGTAGATTAGGACTTTAAAGGAAATGTGCTCCCAAGAGTCAGTAACATAGTAAGGCCTAGTAGCATCTAGGCTAAACAGTCAAGTCTAGTGAAGGCTTAGCCATGGGAGTTTTTGTTGAGTCTTACTGGGGCCGCTGGGACAGGATTTTATCTACATCACTAAAGCTGTAAACGTGGCCTCCTGTTGTGCTCCCTGGGAGTTTTTGTGGGAAGCTCTCCAGTTGTCTTGTTAGTCAAAGTTTGTTAACCACCATTTGAAAGACAAACGATTCATCAATGTCGTGTTGAGGAGTGGGTTGAGTTTTTTTTTTTCCTAATGAAAAATCAAACAGCACTGAATGGAAAAGAGGCCAACATTGAGCTGATAAAAGGTTTTCTTCTAAAAACAGCTTTGTGAGGAGCAAACTTAAAGGCAGGGTTGCCCTTCAAGAGCTGGCTCATTTATGATGTCTCTCTTGGTGGTTTAGACTTCATTCAATCAGCAGAACCACAACAGGGGACGCACACACACAACCACACACACAAATTCATTGTGCTCCCCCCACCCTCTACTTATGTAGATTACGGCTTGAAAAGACTGACAACCTGCCCATGAATATGCATTAAAAAAGTGTGTTAAGGTTATACTTTGACCTTTTGGAAAATACAGAGATTTGTGTCATTGCTGAGAATTAGATGAAAGGATTGATATCAATTTTGTGTCAGAAGAATTCTGCCACTGCTAGTCAGCCTAGCTTAGGATAAAGCCTGTAAAGAGGGGGGGGGGTGGCTAGCTTTTGCCCAGCCAACAGTTTTGGACAAAACCACAATTTAATATTTTAGATTTTGGCTAACTGTTAGTATTAATTGTTGGTGGTTTAAGTGATTTAAACAAAGAAAACATTGAACTTTCCATTCATTTTCATAAAGATTATTACCTGGTTGTGCTTAACAAGGAGAAAAATGCTAAGCAGACTGAAAAGCTGATTCTGATTTCAAATTCAAATTTGAATTTATCAACACATGAGAGCCTCTTTACCTTATCTACTGCATAATTTCTACTTTTAACTTTTAACTTTTAGCCATCAACAGTAGTCAGGTTTACATGTACAAAACTCAGTCCTACAACACAGTGCATGTGTGCTGGCACGTACACACAATGCTGACTATACTGTCAAGTCATCATAAATTATCTGAAGTGGGACTCAATAAGAAACAGAAGCTTAAAGCTTGACTGCAGCACATTTTTTATTTACAACACAAGACTAAGACACAGCTGCTGCACATCCTCTTCAGCATATCAGCTGGATGGAGTGATGGGGCCACAGTACATTTGCTGAAAGCTGCTTTGTTTTGTGTGAGTGTGCGCAAGTGTGTCAACGTGTGTAAATAGGATGTTGCTTTAGAGCCATCCAGCCATCTCTCAGCCATTGGGTAAAAGCTCCACGCACTGATGTCACCTCTTGGCAGGACTTTGTGATCTTTGAACCTTATCAGCAGCTACCCAATCACCTCACAGGGTTTTGACCTGTGGCACTGATGTCATGCAGCAGGCAATGCAAACAAGTGGACTGGTGGGGCGTGTGTTTGTGTGAGTTTGGGGGTGGCAGCTATACTGCAGGACTGTTTACAGAACTTGCCTGGTGTTGGGGCAGAACAAACAGCCTGCCAGCTGTGACACTGTTGATTTTTCACTGGACAAGCTGTATATATAGTGCATTCACTGGAGGCTGTGCGCAAAGTTACTATGGCAATGTTTTTTATGGTTACTACCAACTGCAAACTTTTCAAGATGTCCTGTCTTGAATTTGACCTCAACCTTTTTTAATATTGCCATTTTTACTTTTGACTTCAACAGTTGAACCAACGACAGCTGATAAAAATACATTTCCATACTAACAATACCAAAGAACCTCTCCTCTCCTCACTGCTGAGTGTGCCACTTCCTGACACACACATGACTCACTTGCACAGCAGTCATGCATTGCTGCGTGTAATTACATAGTTTGGAGTTGAATATGTGAAACTCCGACAACAGCATAGCTGAGAGGTGTTAGAGCTGGAATATCTTCAACATTAAAAGTGTTAATATGTTTGTTACTGAGACTGTGAACTTGGTAGGACAAATTACTCCCCAAGTTACACTACTTAGTTTATGGCTTCTCTACTATTGATGTCTTGTGTGGCTTGTCACTAAACTGGTTTTGAGGTGTAAACCCTGTACAGATGTAACCAGAACATTGCAGAGGTCTCAGGGAAATCCCTAATGTGCTAGTTGTGACAAATAGAAAACTCTACACACAGAACTACTGCAATATATTACACACTGGTTGCTTGAGGTCAACATCAACGAGTGAATGATAAATGCTTCCTGACGAAGCCTGTGAACTCTCCCCACACTTTCTTACTAGTCACTCTTGTTATGCATCATAAAATACATGCAAAGCACCACTGTTTGTACACCACTCTAACTGTGGAGAGCATTTGGGCCCTCCTACATATGAAGGACTAGCAGCAGTTGTTCCTCCAGGATGTTGGCACTGTGAGCTCTAAGGAGACAGAGGAGAACCACAGTCTTTGGGTTTGGACACCGTCACTGTTCTTGCTAGCTATTCCATAGTGTTCCACTTTGGCAAGTCCTAGTGCCTGCAGTTTTTTTTTTATTCTTGGAATGATTAGTAAACCAGAGTCTTATGACCTTGAGTTTGTGTTAGTTGGCAATAGCAGAATGCTATCTGTGGTGTTGAAAGTACAGTTGTATAGGCTGTGCTGTACTTCACCAAATTCCTGTACAATAAACAGTACTATCATTACAGCTTTAATATACTATACTAGAATTTATTTTAAGTCCAAGTGAAATTAAATTTTATTTTTGTGGAGAAATCAGCCTTAGCATGACAAATGTATTTACAGGGTACATGAGTTGTAATTATCAATTTTCATTTATACGGAAAGGTTAGGCTATATTTTTTAAATGTATAAACTGGTAGGATAGTTGTGAAGGAGCAATGGAAGACAAAACCCCTTTTCAGATTTGAGATATGTATCATTGCTGTCTTAAACAATTGAAGTGACAGTTTTTTGTAATTTAGACATGGATCACTTTTAAGTTAATGTTCCACAACCATAACTGAGAAAGCCATCACTGTCACATGGTATGTGTGATATGCCTGCTATATTTGTGATATGTGCAAGATTATTTTAGTTTCAGTTTTAATTAAAGTCATTTCTGAGGACAAAACTGGACCAGTGTGATGACCTATGATTATGGAGTTCACCATTTTAACACTACACCTCATTAAAACTATTTTTTAGACTGGCAAAGCATCTTAGAAGATTGTAAATGGCAAGACAGTGAATAAAATTTGAAACTATTTAACACTTCATGCATGGGCATTAACAATATAACATGTTTTCAATAAAAATCCTGTGTTTAACTACAAACATTATTAACATACAAATTAATTTATTCGCACAGTCCACAGAGTTTCAAGGTATGCGCAGTAATATAGTCTTCACATACTTAAGTATGTGAAATAACAGTAGCATATGTATTTGGTTAACTAGTGCAATTTTGGATGCTTGCAAAATAGAAGGGCAAGGGTGTAAAAAGGACATAAATTACAATTTTATGACTGAAAATGTAATTTTAAGGTATATTTTTTAACCAACGAGGGAAAAAACAGAGGGAATCAAAGGCATAATTGGAATGCATCAGTTAAAAATAAAAATCCCCATGAGTTTTAGATATCAATGGGCCTTTGAAGTCTTTCACAGTTGGATTTACCGATTTGTTCTGCTGTGGATCTCAGATACATCCTCTGTATGTTTATGAAATACAACATTCATAGAAATCGAACATAGAAACTCACTATCAAAGAACATAATCTGATTTTCTGATGTAAATCAAATTTTAAAAACAGGTTAAATTCTTAAACTTGTGGAAATAAAACACCTTAAAATTGACAAAAAACTGTGTGAAAGGTAATATCTGCCACGCCTTGTTAATGCATTATTTTTTAGGGTCTACTGACCTTTTGGTTAGTGGTAGGTTAGAAATGAAAGATACCAATCAGTGTCCATTCAATTATCCCTAAACAACTGATAGTACAGATACTGTTTAAGCCTGATGTTATGGGCATGTTAACCAGTACAAGGTTTGTGAAGGGCTTCTCTCACAGTTTTCAGCCCACAAAGAAGGGACCCGGGCGAATCAAGGAAAAAATGCATGCCAGAGAAGCCTGCACCTGGCAACCCAAATATTAAAATGCTATTAAGGTTTTATTTTGCCCTATAAAGACACTGGCTTCCTGTTTTACCAGTCTTGCCAACCATGAGAAATGTGTGCTGAGGATTCCTTTCCTTTCCACTCCTCTGTGTGTTAAACGGTCCTGAATCATTAGGATGAGTAAAGTGTCTATAAACTCATCTGCTTTTACAGCGTGTCTTTAAAAGCAACAGGGATTGAGCTGTTTCAGTGCGTTTTATGGACTCCCTTACCCCATGGACAAGGCAGTTCAAATGAGGAGAAAGCATTGACCAGTGGTGCATTTTGATTGTCAGACTCTTGTATACTGTATAATGGACACTTATACGGTTCAAAGAAAAAACAGCCATCAAGATTTCCAACATATGTCTCCGCACATGAACCATGACCCTACCAACAAATGTCATCAGACTCTGATTCAATCTTATGTTATACACTGTATGTAATGTACCCCCAAACCAGTGTGATAAGACAAATACAAATGTCTCCTATGTTAAATAATGTTTTGTCAGTGCTTAACTTTGGCAGAATGTGTGTGTTGATGAACTCCTCTTACTCTGGCTTGTAAGGTTATAGTGAAGGTTAAGGATTTGTAAGTCACATCTGGTCTACTGTCTACTTGTAGCAACAAAATGTTTGCCTGTGTTATTCTGTAACCAAGAATGAGTCTTTTCCATATGGTAAACTTAAGTGTTTCTGTTTCACATTCACATATTAACTGTTTGTTTGGGTAGATTTTGTCTTCTTTATCTATCCTGTTTTAAAGCCAACGAGCGTATTCTTAGGAAGAAAACACCAATCTACAGGTGCCTCCTAAGTTCAGAGGCCCTGCAGTGATTAGAAATGTTCAAAGTCTCAGAAACTACATGTTACAAACCTCTTCTGGACTGATAAAGAAAAGAAAAGAAAAAAAAAAGGAAATTATAATTTTAGTAGAGGCCCACAAGCCCAGCCACAACTTGAACAGCAGGACTTCCACTCGTCAGGATCTTCATTACTCTTTTTTTAATTTTCCCGCCTTCTGTTTCCACGGGCACACACAATTGCTCACAGAGGTGCCAGCTTGCAAAAGCAACACAAAGGAAAAGAAAGAAGGTTTGTGTAAAGTCTGATCCTGGGGAGTTGGAAAAAAAACGGTCGGCTGAGGTTTCTCTCTCTCTTTTGGTTCCTCGCTCTCTTTGTGCCTGTCCGACAGCCCTGTTTCTTGATGAAAATGTCCCGCTGGATGAGGGCATTAGATGCCTGTTCTAATCCCGTGTAATTTCCCACAATCCCCTTTCCTTGCAACCTGCCAAGGAGGCCTTCGGCGCGCCGCTGAGCTCCTAGCTGCTGGCTTTGGTGTTCCCACACCCCTGTTCAAACAGTGTTTCCTCTGCTGGCAGAGAAGAAATAAGACACCCCCTCTCTCCTTGCCTCCTCCCTTTCATCTTTGTTTTCCTCAGAGCCAAAGCAGCAGCAGAAACTAGCGGCCTACTGATAACTATGTCCTTTGAGTTTGACCTTTGGCAAAATTGAGTCACAGAAGAGGCAACACAAGATAGAGACATATTTTAGTCATTAGCAGAATTACAACTTTGTACACTGCTGGTTGACCCAAATCACATCTGTTAGTGTGGTCTTGTTGCATTGTTGTTCTTCAATAGCTAACACTGTATTTATGTGCAAGGCTTTGTGCATTTGTCATAATCCCGTACAATAACCTTCTTACGTAAAATGCTTTATGATCATCTATTTTATTGTTAGGCCAAAGTTCAACCAGGGAATGAGCTGGGTGGCACACTGTTTGCACTCTTGTCCAAATGTCTGTTTCAGGAGCATGCAGTACAAGTGATAAACCTGATACAAATATAGTCTCAATAGTTGTGTACTGTAAAGCTGGTGATGAA
Source organism: Channa argus (assembly GCF_033026475.1). Classification (NCBI taxonomy): domain Eukaryota; kingdom Metazoa; phylum Chordata; class Actinopteri; order Anabantiformes; family Channidae; genus Channa; species Channa argus. Next base: position 6,413,345 of record NC_090212.1, read on the forward strand.
AGGGGATTTAGATAAAACATGACTGTGCAAAAAGCATGGTGGTTGCTCATCAGTGACCCTTTCATAGAACGTTATCCATGCACACACTCCAGGGACTTTGACTTAAGTATTTTATTCAAGTTGGCACCTCCAGCCCGGTCCAAGACATATGCATATGTTTAACGCTGAGTTGGTGTGGATGGAAACATGAAGAATTCAGTTTCACTTTATTTTGAATTCCTCTTTCTGTGTTTAGCCGATATGTACGTAGGTCAATTGAAAAATAAAATGTTAAGAAAAATAATATTTTAAGTGCCTAAAGTTCCCTAACCACTGTCAATAAACCACTGTTGAGTGTAAAAATGCAGTGTAGTTTGTTCTGCAAAGACGTACTGTAACATACTGTACTGGTGCTGCACTTAGTGCTGCTTTGAGCTAAATGCTAACGGCATCATGCTTAAAATACTACCATGCTGCTGTTTACTAAATGATGTTTAGACCATGTCCATCATCTCAATTCAATATGTCAGCATGCTAAAAAAAATTTAAGCTGAGGCAAATGAGAGTTTGTTAAGTTTAAAATAAAAGATGTCCTCTGGATACCAGGCATGTTCCAAATCTAATATAAAAAAAAAATATAATAACTAATTTACATTTCAGTCAAAACTGCAAATGTCAAACTCATATTGATGCAGGAGAGAAAGTCAGGGCATCATCATCTAATTCATCTTCTGCAAAGCACAAACATTCTTATGAAACATTTTGTCAACATGGTCAGTTTAGGTGTTTAGGTGGTGTAATGATTGACAGACAGACATTTGCATTCACTGAGCTGGTCTGTACCACTGCTATGACTAAAAATGTATGACAATACATTTTTTGATACATGTTGCACAAGCTCAAGTGTGTAATTATATAATGAACTCACCTTTTGTTTAATCAAGTTAACTTGAATTTAGCCTGAAAATATAATATAAAAAATGTCAACCTGCATAAGGATTCTCTGTTTGTTTGTGACTGAAAACCCATATCTAATGAAACAATGTTGCAGAGTTGCTCATGTAAATATGCTTCCCTCACAGTTATTATTAGAACACACACAAAACTGAGAGTCACACACAGGTGTGTGTTTTAACCTGCACATCACAATTATGTGATGACTGCCTTACCAATTGAGCTATAGCCGCCCATGTGGGTGTGTGCGTGCGTGTGTGTGTGTGTATGTGTGTGTGTGTGTGTGGGGGGGGGGGGGTATGAGTTTGTGTGCGTGGGTGTGTGCATTTCTCTAACTGTCTGGCATTTGTATGTGAGCATAACCAAATTCCTACTCTTAAACATTCCAGGTCATGTATTCCGGCTGCTTGTCTGTCTGCGTGTGTAAGCAAGTGGTTATTTGTGCATGTGTTTTGATCTCAGTGGCAGCCAGTGACACCTCTGCTGCCTTTGTACTTTTCTGCAGCTGTAAACACAGAGGTGACTGTGCCGTGTCACACTCTGTGTGCTGCTCTGTGCATTACATACTAACACATCCCCCTCAGTTAAAACCGGACTGAAAACAATTTATCTATAGCTACTGTAAATGCAAACAGAAGTTATTGTTTTGTCATTTCTTGAGCTTCTATCATTCTATAATTAGTCTTTTAATCACAGACAGTAATCCACTGAATGCGGATTAGTAATTATACAGAAAATTATGGAGGGATTACAAAACCATTTTAGGAGGCCTGCATCACAGTCCTGACCATATTCTAACCTTTGTTGCTGCGTGTAAATAAACTGCAGGAAATAGTTTAAATGATATTGCTGGCAAGTGTTACCAGACCAGTGTCCAGCTCTGTGCTTCCCATAGTTATTTTTAATGACTTCAATAACAAAAATAAACAATAATGCAGACATTTCCAAAGAGTGTGGTTATTGTAGGGTATTAGATTTTAATCTGTTTATCTATTTAACCACAGTGTCACGCAAGTCTAACTAAAATAAAATATCTCTGTTGCTATTAAAGGAGTGTATATATACTGGTGTTTATTTTGAGCTGTAAATTTATTTGGTTACAAATTAAAAGAATAAAATTATAAATATGGAATAGAATAAGTTTTCATTGTCTTCTGAAGAGACCGTCACTTGACCTAACTTGCTAGTGAACCACTTTCTGAGTGAACGCTTACAGTAACTAAGGATGCCCAAATCAAGTTTGTGTGGCCCCAATGCTGATCCAAGTCCTTTAATGTTTTGTATCTTTCAATACTGAACCAGTTACTTACAGTAAATGATAAATGATCGATCAATATGTATGATTGATACATATATTTATTCACACAATATGAATAAATATATATCTGACATATGGAAATAACGTATTCTTAATCACACATTGAGACTTTTTAAATTTCTGCATCTACCTTAACTGAATACTGAAGAGTCCAGCTTTTGACAAAAATAGTCTTTATCTTCCTTGGAAAATGTTTGTTAAATGTCCTTTTTCAAGAAAAGAGACTTTAAGTTTCTATTTAACTATGTAGTAATTTTCTGGAAGTTGTCTATATATCACTCACCGGAAGAGAAATGCTGCAATTTCACAACAGAATTTGAAGCTTTAAAAACATGGCCTTACTGTGCTGGATTGAGCAATCCTACATGATAGACATCTGTACATCAATAGAGGATAAGTCTGACTGTCCAGACTCCCTCACCAGTCACCAGAAGCAACCTCAGCCAATTGCGGACAAGCTGAATGAACAACACTCACTTGACACTGCAGGAGCTGACTCAAGTAAAGAAAGTCTACTCTGGAGCAAGTTCACTGTCACTTCCCCCTTTTTCTTCAGATTTTGCTTTCTTTAGACATTTAAGAAAATTTGGAGCTCAGCAAAATCTTAATGTGGTGCTTTCATGTCCTTCAAGATTGCTCCACCTGTGGAATGAAACTGAAATACAGAGTGTTCACATTGGTAATTTGGCAATCTCACAGTTGTTGGTTCAATCCCCGGCTCCTCCGGTCACATGTCGAAGTGTCCTTGAGCAAGACACTGAACCCCAGCTTAGTTGCTCCCAGTGAGTGTTGGCCAGCTGCATAGCAGCTCGCCCATCGGTGTATGAGTGTGTGTGATTGTGAGTGTGAATGGGTGAATAAGAAACAGTGTAAAGCGCTTTGAGTACCAATAGATTGAAAAGAGCTATATAAGTGCAGACCATTTACCATTTAATTTGAAAACTGAATTGTTATAGTCCCCAGAGGGAGGAAACTATTTATGCAGCACAAAAATGTTTGTACTGCTCAACAACAACTACTACTACAACTACTCAAAGAATTTTTTGATTCACAGCAGATCTACAGTATAAATTTTGTTTTCACCATGTTGAATGTTTCCTTCACTTTGGATTTATACCCGACACATTTCACATACCATAAAGCTCACGCGATGTGCAGCTCTGTTAAAAGGGCTGTTCTAGCTGCACTGTGGGAAGTCATCCTTGTAAGATGTGGAGATAGCTGAGTTCGTTGCACAGCCATCGTGTCTGCTGTGCAACTGTAAATCATTGAAACCACATGAGCATTGTGATTGAACCAGGCTCCACATGTAAATCTTGTTCAGCGCCAGCTGTACAGCTGGCACGTGGGACACTCTTAGAGATATCAGTGATGTGGGAAATTTCTCATTTTGGATGAGGGGAAGGAATTATACTAAATTCTGTGATCAAGACCCCTCTGTGCAACCCCACCCTTCATTATGTTCTTCTGCGAAATGATGGTGATGATTGCAGCAATGGCCTGTGTCTGTGGTCAGTCAGAACAACAAAGAAACACAGGGAAGCTTGAGCTGGCTCTATTAACTCATCTTCAGGGCTGGATGTTCTGCCACCAGCTTCTAATGTGAACTAACAATGATCATCACTTTGACAGGATTTCCACACTACTGACACTCTGTGTTATGAAAAATAATATTTTATTGCATAGCTTTGCTTTGGAGGTAAACTGATTGAAATCCATAAATGAAAGATCCATCAAGCCGTGACAAATTTTGACCCACAAAAAAAAAAATCAAACCACCCTCTCATTCAGTCACATTTTATCGTCTCCATCCTATCGTCTCCATCCTGAATTTTGTGACATCATTTCGAGCCCAATTTCCAACTTCCAAGGTAAAAGGAATATACCATTAAAGCTCTGCGATGCTGTTTGCTGTCTTTGCGATGTGTGGTATGTCTCTGACACTCTCTATCTGCACACTGATTCTGTGTCTCCTTTGCTCCCTCTGTTAATGAAGCCAACAGAGGTCAGAGGGTTCAGATGCTCAGCAGCATCGCCTGTTATGTCACTGTTCACACATGCACACAGAAACTAAAAACCTCGAAACCTAATAAAACACAAAAATGCATCAAACCATTCATACATACAAATAAGTAGGAAAGATCCATCTGACCTCCTGCTGGCAATGCCACTTAAAGCTTCTGGTCATCGTACAGAAGAGATTGACTAGAATCTGTCTGTGTGTAATGGAATGAATAGGTCTGTCAGTGCTCCAATAAATAGTGCTGTCCCCTTGCAGAGAGACTGAGGGAGTCTGGTGTGATGAATAAAGGTCTATGCCAGGATTCCTTCGCAACAGTGAAGCTGTGGTGTGGCAAGTATTAAAGGGATACACAATGTATACCTCACAATGGGCAGGTGTTTTTCCTCTAGCCTGGGGCAGCATAATGAGAACCGTATTTGTTACTTAAGCATCTAAGGCTGTAAACACACAGGGATTCGTTTCTCTACTAATTATGATGTGAATCGTTTTTCTACCTCTGGCAAATTATAGGCTAATAAAAATTGGATTTTTTTTTTTCAGGTATGACACAATTAACTGGGAAACAAATGTATGGAATATAGAAAACATGTGGCTAATATTTGAGTGTAGTTTTACGGTTTTAAACTTGAATATTTGTTGTCATTCCCTGTAAGTGGGGTTTCACTTAAATAGAATAAGCAGCAGCAGTAGAAAATGCTAACTAACTCTATCCACTGCCCGGAAAACTGTCTGGAGGTAAAAGCACAAACGTATATTAAAGCTGAAATTTGGTAGCATCAGAATAGACTGAGATTAATAGCACTTAAAGAAAGAAAAAAAACAACAAAATTCATGTTCCTTTTTAAGGGTCTAATTATAAAAGACAAAACTCAACAGAAAATAAAATGTGGAACATCCAGACAGCAAATGATTACACAACCCTCCACCCTTCAACATGTGGCAATATAAATTAGAGACTCTAAAATCTTATCTAGAAGGTTTGAAAGTGTGACTCAATTGGCAGCTCACTAGGCATAACAAAAAACTCCAAAAGTAAGTTTATAGAAAATTGCCTAGAAATTGGTGCAAAAATATACATACATTATATACATACATTATTACATTATATTACATAATATTTAAAAAAGAGACACAGACTTCCAAACTGAGTTATACAAAAGTCATTATCAGTTTATATTAATTGCCTTATATAAAGATTATTGGTTAAATGGAGAAAAACTGCATTTAATCAAGAAGGGACTTGTGGGTTCTAATAGAGGAATTCAGCAGCTCTCTATAAAAACATGTGACAGGCTTTTACTGGCCTCATTAATATTTATTTTTTATATCCTATTAATGTTGCACCATTTATCAAATAACATGTCCCTCCCTACCAAATTAAATCTTTGGCTGCCCTCCATTTTGGGGCCTAATCTTAATTGGTAACGGCTGCGGGGGAGATTGGGGTATGAGAGAAATAAAATGTTCGAAAAGGATAGAGTGAAAGAAAAGAAATAGTGAGACCGAGGGATGACAATGTAACATATCAAACAAGCACGAGTGCAGCTGCATCCTGGACTGCGTAAGACATTCTTTAAATGGAGGGCTGGCAGTATTTGTGTGATTACATACATTGTTTATGCAAGGGCAAGGTCAAAGGTCAGAGTAGGAGACCCCTTTATGATATGATCAGGGTTGGAACCAGGACAAATCTGATTAGGTACTGAATGCTTAGGACAGACAGCAACACAAACAGAGATAAGTGAGGGGAGAGAGACCCCCAGCATGTCAGCATCCAGACCAAGCAACAGAAAAAACAGGATGGACATTAGGGTTTGGTTTTGGTTGATATTGTAATAATCCTTTTTTATTGAAGTCAGCCGAATGTCTGCTCATATCTTCTGTCTTCAGTTGCATTCACCAATGGAAACTGGTAAAGTATTTATTGACGGCCTCATTTCCTGAACAAAATATGAGCAGTATGTTAATCTGCATTGCTGATTTAAGTTAAATTGTGTGAAATCTAAGTGAACACTCCTTACTCCTAAAACAGCGTCCACCACCACTCAAAATAATCTTCTTTAAAACTTATTTTAGTTGCCTAACCTGTTGCACTCAGTAGAAGCATCATGCATTTCATTAGTAAAGTTAGCTCATGTTACCAGGTCTGGAAATTCATGCATTCATTTACAATTTCACCATCACTGAAGGTAACTTAATGTTAACATTTTTGTGACCATCCCTTCCAGCAGTTTTCTTCAGTGGTAGGTTTGTAATAGTAAGTTAGTGCAGAATAACTGTCAAGTGTCTGAACCATAATAACTAATGTTTTGGTTACTTCACCGAAGTTGGCATCTTGAGGCATAACATCTGGCTGGTTAGCTATTAAACCCACTATTATCTTAGTTTGAATCATATGTGCTGGTCAGGTAAGCAGCACTATAGTTTTTTAACTACAATAACTAAGACACTGGTGAATGAAAACAATAAAGCTGTGATACGACACCAAAAAATAAACTGAAAGACATTGAAAATCAGGACAACTTCAGACTGCTCAGAAGCAAGAAATGTAGGAATGTGCAACACATGGGAGAATACATTTCTTCTTTTTTGTTGGCTGAAACTACCAATACTCAAATTAATCAGTCTAATCTGCTTTTATTTACACAGCCCAATATCACAAATAACAAATTTGCCTCATGGGGCTTCACAATATGAACAACATATGGCATCCTCAATTCTTAGACTGTAAAATTGCTGAAGGACAAACTGGAAAGAACAATGGAAAGAAACCCCTTGACTAATTGTCAAGCATGCACCAAGATTAACAGTATCCCACGCCAATAGAATTAAGATGCTGGAAAATTTCACTCAACATCTTTAGGGTTTTTAGTTTTCATTCTGTCAAACCCTGATGCACGCCACCCTGCCTGAAGAAGCTCTTAACCAAACATAATCATTTTATAGTGCAATTTCCACTGGATAGTGTCCCACAGTGGCCCTTAACACTGGGGTTTCTCCACTGTGTGTAGAATAAATGCCTAAGTGTGTGTATATTGTCATTGTTTGACAGTATAAGAGTGTCAGATACAATTCAGGATATAAGAGAAAGGCTTAAGGGCAGCTTCAGAGTAAACATTACACACTACCAGCTGCAACATATTGATGTGCTTTATATCTCTGGCTTGTCTGTGTGTGTGCAATGATGTGTGTGTTTTGGAGGGGTCTCCTCAATCTTCTGTTTCATATTACCCTTAGACCTTTCTGAAGTCATGACTGACAGTTTTTGTTGCGCAAAAGGAAAACAGCATTAAGGCCCGTGTTTTTAAATCAAACTATTATTCCAGTATATGAGCTTCAGCTCAGCTTAACAGCTGATTACATTCTATCACACTACCTTTAATGGAAGAGAATTTGTGAGCTAGCTATAACTCGGCCCTGTCTTGTCCTGGCAGATGCACACCGCAGCAGCTTGTGTTAGCCACCATCTGCTTTGAATTGTGAAAATTTGAGACATGGCTGTGGCCAGGAGGAGGAGGAGGGGGCTAAGGCCTCATCTGGATCTAATGGTCGATAAGAGAAAACTGAGCCATCTTGAAAAAAGCCTGAAGGGCTCATCCCAGAGATGGTCAATAAAGGAAGGCAGGGGGAAAATGAGGGGTCACTTTTGTATCTGACTATTACTGTTTGAGATATTCAAAAGGGAATGATTTTTTATTATTAGAATGTGTAAATGATAGGCAATCAAGTGCATTGCCAGCTTCTGGAAGACTTCTGTTTGAATGTGCAATATTGTTCTCCACTCCTTAAATTAACAAAGAGCTTACAGCAGGAAAAACAATATCGCTGCTAGAACAGAGTTAAAATATCCTCAAATTAATTTGCTGTCTGGTTTATACAGTGTAATAGATTCACAGTCTAATAGCTCGCTAGAATAAACACGTTCCTCTTCTATTCAACAACAAGTTATCTACAACTCTGCCAAGTAATTCTCCTTTTTTAATGGTCATGGCTTTGGAAATGAACAAATAAGCATGAGGAAATGGGGACAGTGGCCATTGCACAGCCTCATCAGTGGGGAAAACTATTTATCAGTTGAAAATTTCATCTCCATTAGTCAGCATTACCCTGCTGCCTCAGCTGAGTCCACAGAGCAATGGCCCATAGATAGAGCCCTTTCGCTGGCGTTACTAAATGCAGCTTGCCCAAGACCATGCTGCAATACCTCACTCACTGGCTGGCAGCATGCCACAGGGACAGATAGGCTCCTCTCTGAGGCTGCCAGACTAACTCATCACATCAGAAGCATCATCCTTCTGACATTTATTCACACCTTGTGGAATGGCAAACAGTGTGATTTGTGTCATTATCTCATAGATGGACAACAGTGAGGATGAAAACGAGGCCTTCTGTGCATGTGGATGTGTTGTTTCACAGGATCCACTCTGTCAGCTCATGACAGGCCTGACCATCAGGGGCAGGGAGCTCTGGTTGTGCTGTTGGGACAAAGGAGGGGAACATTCCTGACAGGTCAAAGGGCCAAATGCCCCACTTCCTGCCACTTGGGCCGATGGGATTGCAGGAGTTTGAAAGGGGCGGACATTGGTAGATTTGTTGCAGCTGTGACCAGCCCTCTTCTCCACCCATCCTGGTCTTCACATTTTCTTTGCTCCTGCTTGGAAATATTAGCCAGGGCGAGCTTATGGGTTTTGTGAGTATCCTCTTTCTACCTTCTGCTTCATCTTGATCTCCCAGCAGCATCAATCAAGTTTCCCTTGGCTTGAGTGCTCAGACTGTGGATCCCCCTCGGCCACCTTTTTGGTAGAGCGAGTCCTCCTGCCTGGTTGCTGTCTCACACAGGGCCTCCCGGTGCCATCCAATCCCTACTGAGCTGCTGCGGATGGAGGTGCTTTATTGGTGGCCCCTGTGTTTGTTTTTCCTTTCACTGCTGTTGGTTCTGCTAAGCACCCTGCTTAGGTACTTAGCTGCCGAGGGATGCATTTGTGTGTGCACGCGTATGTGCAAATGTGTATGGGGTCCCTGGACTCCAACCCACAAGCAAACCCATGTATATTTGTGATTTATGTGCAATAAACTTAAAGACTGACATTTTCAAAATGGTTAAAGTGGGAGGCGTTCAGGTTTTATTGAAATAGCCTGTTGTAATAGAAAATCCATGGAGCGTGACTAATTCGATTTAGCTGACAAAGCTGGCTCACTCACTCCAATAGCAGGACTAAGGCTATGGCTGTGTATCTGCCATAGAGTGCCAGTGCTCTAGCAGAAGTGCTAATGTCATCATTTGACACATGCTGCCCTAAAAAGGTTTCCAGAGCAGGTGGCGAGGGCTTGGCCTCCATCAGGGTGAATTCACACATAAAACCTGAATTCCAAAGAAGATGTGTAGCTATAAATAAAAACAAAATGCAATTACTTGTAAATTTCATAAACCCGTATTTTATTCACAACAGAACATAAACAACATATCAGATGTTGAAACTGAGAAATATTAACATTTCATGGAAAATATGAGCTCATTTTGAATTTGAGGGCAGTAAAACATCTCAAAAAAGTTGGAAGAGGGTGATGTGTACCATTGTGCAGAATCCCCTCTTGTCTGATGCAGGATTCTAGCTGCTCAACATTCATGGGCCTTTGTTGCTGGATTTGTTGTTTTATGATGAGCTAAATGTTCCTATTAGTGAAAGGTCTGGACTGCAGGCAGGCTAGTTCAGTACCCAGATTCTTCTCCTGTGAAGCCATGCTGTTGTGATGGATGCAGTATGTGGTTTTGCATTGTCTTGCTGAAATACGCAAGGTCTTCCCTGAAAGAGACATTGTCTGCATATATTGCTCTAAAACCTTTATGTATTTTTCAACATTGATAGTGTCTTTCTAGATGTGTAAGCTGCCCACACCATAGGCACTAATATACCCCCATACCATCAGAGACGTGGGCTTTTGAACTGTCTGCTGATAAAAAGCTGGATAGTCCCTCTTCTCTTTCCTAGAATTTAAAATTTTGATTCATCTGACAACAGAACAGTTTTCCATTTTGCCTCAGACCATTTTAAATTAGCTTTGGCCCAGAGAACACGGCAGCATTTCTGGATTGTGTTCACATATGACTTCTTTGCATGACACGGCTTTAACTTACATTTGTGGACTGCACTTTTTTTGCTTCAACTTTTTTGAGATTGCTGCCTTAAAATTCCAAGTGACCTAATATTTTTCATGAAATGTTTCAACATATGATATGTTGTTTATGTTCTATTGTGAATAAAATATGGTTTAATGAGATGTGCAAATCATTATTTTCATTTACGTTTTCACATCTTTGCAACTTTTTTGTAATTGGCGTTGTAAAACCACACACACAAATTTGTATGAATGTGAGTACCTGCCTTCCAGCACCTGACCCCACTGACACAACCTGAGAGGCAGAACCCAGACTCACCTGTAGCCTGTGGAAGCCTCACTGAGATGTAACAGTCCTTATTTAGAACATCTGTCTCTCACAGTCGGCCAGTATTGTCAGGTTGGCGGGTTCTTACTGATGCAGTACTGACATATTTTGAACCTGCTCTTAATAAAAGATACTTAATTTCTTAGCCCTTATACGTTATATTCACTTTATTAATGTTAATACATTAGCTTTGTTGTTTTATAGATTAAATAGTAATAATTTCAAGTTGCCATCTTAATGGCCTGTTTAGAGCCTTTAAGAAAAGTGAAAGCCAAGACTCTTACTAACTGCTATTTGTAACTGCAGAAATTAATCATTAATGTTATATAAAAGGAGAATTGTATTAATTAAAGGCTGTGGTGTTATTTCAGGAACCATTAGTTTAAGTGTTGGTAAATCATAAATAATCAATATTGACACTGAAATAATAAATCAGATCTGAAGTTAATGTCTGCATTATGTCATGCTGGTGCTTCAGTAGTGGAATACAATCACTGTTCAGTACTGCAAACAGGTACAACTTGTTCATTTATAGGGCATATCTTATTAGAAAGCAGCATCTCTAAAATACATACTGAAGTTTGGTGTAAAATGTTAATTTGGAAATGGACATGAGGGCATATATGTTTAACCTCTGTAATAAATAAAGTCCCTGTCTGAACACGAACTCTCCAGTGAGACACACCAGCGAAGCAGTGTCTACCTCTGTTTACCATCACCACGTTGTTTTTTCAAAGCCTGCACAGCATCAAACTTTGATTCCCTGTCGGCAGACACTTCATTATATGGGGCACGGACGGTCAAACTAACTGCTGCCATAGAGCCGCACTCAGAGGACAGCCAATTACTGATGCATGAGTCACTTCTAAAGGAGCACTTTGAAATAATGCCAAACATGAAAAACTTTACCGTGCCTAGTGAAGCGCACTCGATACAGAAGCGCTGATGCATGTGGAGGTAAACTCATCTCTGTTATTTGGGGCTGGCTGGATGAGACACAGGAAGTGGGAGCTGACTCTGTCAGCTCTGTGTAAACACTGCGACATGCGCTTACATGCCAGCAGTCAACAAATACATTCCTGCCTCAAAAAGGAATGCAAACATGAAAACATACTTATTATCCTGGTGCACATGAAGCGTTCATGTGTGAACCTAATGTGCATAAACTCTCTGCATATATTGTCTGATGCTCTTGTTTTGTTACGCCTTCATTCAGCACCCTTCTATAATTTTGAAAGAAAAAAACTAGACGCTATAGGTCTCACCTCCTCCACAGTCCTTTGCTTTGCATCATCACTCGCCTCTTCAAATAAGAGGAGGCAGACACAAAGAAACATGTCAGGTTGTTTGGGGTTTACACATGAACAGAGCATTTTAAAAGTAGACAGAGGTTGAAAGGTCACCGGTGCCAAACAGGGATACTACAGACAGAATGAATTAGACATGGGAAAAGCTAAAGAAGAAGGGAACTTAATTTCACTGTCACACTGCACTGCTTTCCATCCCTCTGATGTTCCTTCATATGAAGGCTAGGGGAGGCAGGTGACACTCTGTCTGCCCCCTCTGCTCTCCCTTTCCTTTGCGTCTGTGGGCTCCATAGATGCCGCTCTAGTTGATGTGATGTGACATTTATTAAAGTCCAGCCTTCAGGACTGGATGATGGAAGGAAACACGATAAGAAGAAGCAGAGGAGGAGACAGAGCATAAAGTAGGAAGGTGGTCATCCCTTTAGTGTTTCTTGCAGAAAGAGTAGGAAAGAGGAAAGCAAAAAAAAAAAAAAAGGAAAAGCCTGATGTCAGATATGGATGATAAAGATATGTCAGATATGGAAATAAAAAGAGGAGTGAAAGCTAAAAGATCATCAGAAAGATTTAATGTTGGAGAGCAGGACACCAGCATTTAATTCTTAAATATGAAAAGGGCTGGAGCTGGAGGTGTGTTTAAGCTTCCTTGTGTTATTGATGAGCCTGTCAAAGCCACTCTTCATCAGGTTGTGGTAGCTAGAGAAAGGAGAGATTGAGAAAAGGAGGGAAACCGAAAAAGGGAGGCATCGTGGGTTGTTAAAATTCGATAAAGATTTGTGAAAAAGAAAAAAGGGGGGAGGGTTGCGGTGAGAGGACTAGTTCAGCTCGAGGTCTGCTGAGCCTAAAAGTGCTTTCCCTGACAGTGGTGAATAATGAGCCGAGACAGAAGAGAAGAGGAAAAGGGAAAGAGGAGTGGAAGCCAGACAGAAAACCAGACTAAAAGATGGAAGAAGAGGATGAGGACAAAGATTAAAATGAGAATATAATAATGGAGCTGAAAAGCTCAGTTATTTTTGAAAATAACTAAGATGAAAAGTGATGTGGCAGCTACTGGTCATATTCTTTAATGTGGTGCAGCCAGTTTTAATGCCCTGGATATCCCGACCATGTAAACGCAGTGTGTAATGGATTTCCACATGAACTCCACATGAAAAACGTGGGCTACATCCTTCTGATTTTTTGCTGTGTGAGGTTCTGTTTAAGCCAAGACGGTGTGTGTGACTGCACTAACGCTCACCACAAAAAACTGAGTCATCCCTTCAGCCAGTTGGCTCATCCTAGATGACCAAGAGGAACAGCAGCCCGGCAATCTGCCTGTCAGATTCAAACATGACCGTGATTATTTCTCCTGAGCGCAATCCAATTTTGTGGCGTGGAACTGGGAAATATGTGACCTATTTTTTATGTGTGCGTGTGTTTTGTTTTACACCCCTCTACACACACACACAAACACACTCACACGCATACATATACCCCCTTCTCTCCCTCATCTTCAGCTTGATATTTAGGTCACGCGGGGATGGCGTTTTCCAGGAGGAAAGGCCGAGGGCTTACTGTCCACTTGCTCCCCAGCCCCTGATATGTAATTGAAAACATACAAATGGATTAGCTGGAGAGGGTTCAATGCCAGTGAGTCTGTCAGGATTGCAGAGGCCAGTGGATTCAGACCCTGTAATACTGGGTAGGAAGAGAGAGAGAGAGAGGTAGGGGAGGAGGATGGATGATGAACAGATTCAGGGATTTAGGTTCTTGATCAGCTAGGACATGGCAAGACCAGAATTAAAATCAACTTGCATTCAGAGGGAAACATGCTAACACACAGAGGGAAACGATACACACACACATACATATACTTCTCTGGTACTGCATTCAGTATATGAAATATACTGCTAGTGGCACCATGAAAGTTAACACAAAAACACAAATCAAAGAGAAACAGACAGAGGCCAAAACCATGCACTACTTTCATAACCTTGAAGTAACCTTGTTAATTTTGATTGTTTCACATTTGTGACCATCTTTACAAGAATGAATGCAGTTCATTAAAAAAAGACTATCCTATTATTAGAAGATAAACATTCTGTAGCTTTTCAAAGTACAATTGTGTTATCATTTCAAAAACATCTTGCAATGAATCTAACCAGCACTGCAGCGCTCATCAGACTTGATGATTTGTTTATAATATACCAGCCCTCTCTCAAAGGATAACTTCAGGCATTTTTTAAAATTAATATTTTCAACAACACCCATTCAGACACTAAAGCCAACAATAAATTGCCTCTGCTCAAGGTTGATATCTTTTATTCTGGAGCCTGGATTAGCTGTGCTCCAAATGGCAACTAAAAGCATTTAGAGGCTTTTTTTTTTTTCTTTTTCCATTTTGTTTTGTGACCCAGTGGAGTGGTGTCTGGCTCATAGTTTTTGGAAAATAATGGAGGGAATGGAGCACAGATAAACAATGTAATCCAGGTTGCACACTGACAGACCATAAGTACCAACCATAAGTAGACACAATTCATAGTATAGTAGTAATAGTTTGTATGTAAGTTATTAAAAAAACACATTTTATTTTAGAAAAACAACTGACTGAACTAACTAAAGTTTTAATTAACAAATTAACAAATTTAATTAAGTGCCATGGCTCACTCTTGAGCAAGGTTATGTTAGCCTATTCTGTATTCGAATTGGGACACTCCAAGCTAACCTTTGGTCATTAACCAGTATAAGGCTGGCCAGGTCTTCGCCAGTCAGACCTTCATTCTGGCTTTCGGCGGATTCACCATTTTGAATGAGCTTTGGCTCATCAGTAAGTGAGAGCACTGTAATTAGCTTTTCAGTTAGCAAATCATTGCACGAGAAGAGACCATAGCATTAACAATGCCAAAACAACATGTACTGTTGTTGTAACTTCTTCGATTAGAAGCAGTTAAAGACTGGCTGTGGTTTGTGAGAGTGGTGTGGTGTGGTGTGACCTAGTGCCACTTGACTGCCCAGACAAAGCTGATGTGAGCTAATTCAGCAGTTGGCCTTTGTCAGCATCAGTTCTTTCACTTCAGCTTGTTTGTGTTACATTGGAGTGATGGTGCTCTTTTTTTCTCCTTTCAACAACTACTTTGGCAAGTACAGTATTGCAGCAAAAAGCAATGATAGCAACCTTTGTGAAAACAGGACCCAAGTTGGAATAAATACTGACATGTTTCTCCCTCGTCCTCACTGACACTGTGGACACACCACCAAGGTCAGCCTACCGGAATGTATTGCTCAGAGCTCCACAGTTGGCTTGGAGATGGTTGTAAAAGCGCTGACAGCTGACCTTCTCTTTGACTGATGATGGTCGAGCATGCTATTACTATGAGCTACTGGCTCAGCTGTCTGCAGGTGTATTCTGTGGTTATATGTGGATGCAAGTATGTTGTCGAATATCTTTTCAAAAACCCAAATTATAAAGGTTGCAAAAGGCAAAAATAAATAAATAAATAAAATGTTATAAAAAATATATATATATATATATATATAATAGCAGGTATAACAAAGGGAAGTTATAGAAGTAAGTGTATGAAGCAAAGTGAGACGAGCTATGGAGAGATGAGAGAGGTATACAGCAAGGACGAGATGACAGAAATAGAGGGGAGAAGTGAGTTTTGAGGGCGTGGAGGAAAAGATGAGAGAGTTGAGAAGACAAACAGGAGAATATCTAGTGAAAGAGAGGTTTAGAAAGAGAGACTGGCGTACTCAGCAAAGCAGCCGTCTCATAGACTTGCCAGCACATCCGTGACCTAGATTCTCTGCTTCTCCCTAGATCCCTTTCCCTCATGAATGTTTGATTACACCTACAACAATAGCAGTATTTACACCAAATGCTTTTTAAATTACAATTCAGCTGCAGCGGAGGAGAGAGGGAAAAAAAATCCAATGGCAGAGAGATTGATTTGAGAATTCTCACCTCTGTGGAGAGGCAAGGTTTGAGTCTCTTAAGACCAGACAGCAGTTATTGGTCCACAGTCAGGCTGTGTCTCACCCACAAACACACACAAACACACACACACTGTCTGAGCCCCAGCCAGAAAAAGACAAACATTCACCTCCACTCAAGCATGCATATGGCCACTGCTGTTGGAAATAAACCAGACATAGACTGACATGCTGGTGAATTTGTGGTAAACTGAGAAAATGGTTTGAAATGTAATACTTGAATCCTGAATCACTGTCCGAATAATTGTCCTCATTGAGGTGTGGCAGCCATCTCCCCTAACTGCCCCCCACCTCCACACCCCCCAACTTCGTCCTCTGCATCCCAAAACCAGTACAAGCCACATCCCACCGCATCAGCCGTCGCCATGGCTACTGATAAACCTCTGTCAGTGTTGCTATGGTAACCATTCTGGGAAGTTACGTCTGCCTCTATGACTGCCATGAGAAAGATAGAGAAGATCCATAGACACCACCAGACAACAAAATGGCGGCAAGATTAAACAGACGATTCTGGGCTAAGCCACATTTATCAGGCCAGACAACAAAGGATGCTGGGAAAGCACAAATGCACACAGTCACAAACACACACATGATTTCTCTCTCACTTTAAGTCATTCTCTGACTTTGTCTCAGACACACACACACACACACACATACACACATACACACACACACACACACATGCACAGCTAATCCCATTCCAGTAACCAGAGAGAACTGGTTCAGAGTCAGTAATCTGCAAAAAGCCCAGTTTTTGGACGTTGTGTGACATCCAGCTCCAAGTAGAACAAGCCACACAGCCAGCTCTTTGGCAAACACAGCCTTATTTTTAAATCGCCTGCTCAAAATACAAACTGAGATCAGTGTTTTAAACATACAGCAACATGGTTTAGGACAGACAAAGCTCTGTCAAACTAGCAGAATCTCGAACAAATTCAGTAGATGCTAAAGAATAATGTTCATCAAGTGAGTTGCTCTGTGGATTTATTTACTCCTTTGTCATGTTTGTAAAGTCAGGGCAAAAAACAAAAAGTATTCTTACACCAACAACTGTCTTCCCTATGTCTCTGCTTGTCTGTTTTCCCTCCACCACTGACCAGTGATGCCCCCCTTAAACACCCACCCCTGTCGCTCTTTGATGGAGGCCTCATCCCCTCATCACCATAGTCTGGCTCGCTCTGCCGACCAAATCATTCTGTCTACCCCCAGCACTACAGTTGCCACGGAAACCCTGGGGTGTGTGTGTGTGTGTGTGTGTGTGTGTGTGTGTTTGTGTGTGTGCGGGCGTGTGTGTGTGTGCTGCTGGGGGATTGGTTGCTGGGGGCTAGATGCTTTCCAATCAAACCTGTTACTGGGGTGTGTGTAGCCCCCCTCCATGAAAACAGGGACAGCGTGAAAGAGAGAGTGGAGGAGAGAGGGTGCCGCCTGTTGGGGCAGACTGTGTTATCATGTTATGATTATGTTTGGACAGCAAAAGGGCAAATGAGCCATACAGGACTTATTTATACTTCTATGCTTTCACAGTGCAAGTGCATCTTGGTTAAATATATTAGAAAATATTATTGGAGAATATATACATGCAGTATTGATCCAGTTCAGGTACTGTCTAGTTGTATAGTCCATATCAATACGGGACCAATTTACTGCATTTTATTAAAGGTAAATAATACCATCTAAAGATTAACAGATTATTAATATACAGATATCATCCAAATAGGTGGATGTGCTTGTGTTCCCTGCACTTGAAGTCACCAAATGGCCTGTTGTCAAATGAACTGTTCATATATCCAAGCTATCAGAAACACACAAAAGAGTGAGGGGCCAACAGGAGGAGAGCTGCTACAAGCTGTGCAGGTTGCAGGTGGAATGGTGGGAGCCTGCTGGAAAAAATAATGCACCTGAACGAACCTAATGAGTACACCATGCTGCTTTAACCATAATGTCATTTATAACTGTGGCCTGAACATGAGACTAAATTTCTTGTGTTCAACTGACATTATGTTCAGGTTTAGCCCTGTTTTGTGTTGTGGTAACCATCAGTAGCATGTGACAACTGAGGATATAAGAAGAATATTTCATGTTGTAGGTACATGTAAGGCTTTATCAATGCCCTCCATTTTTGTCCCCATTTTTCTAGCTTTGAAAAAGCATAATGACGTCACTGTTCACTGTTTTCCACCTCATGTCCATAAAAGTCTGCGGGAGATGAATGTCATCATCTGCCCAAGTCTGCAAGGGTCTCCTGGGACCCTGTGTTGACTGTGTCCATACTGTGGATAAACTGGTTAATTTTATATGTTTTTCAGCCAAATACAGCAAACAAACGAGCTCTTCTTGCTTCTAGGATTTGATTCGCAGTAAAAGAGTTGTTGGCTGCCATTGTAATTCCATCTTGCTTTGATAGATCCAGGTCCAGACCTCTAACTATTTTAAACTTTTCAAGTATTCAAGCACATCTTTCAGGACACACCAACAGGATGTGCAAATATGAAATGGAAGAAACCAGGCCATTGTTTTGCCCACCGGCCACTGTGACTAGTAGTACTCTATAGTTAATGGCCACTCAGCATTTGTGCAAACCACAATTATGAGATACTTTGAAATTGGATAGAGATTACTGGGTTAAATAGAACAATAAGAAAGAAGTCCCCCTTCATTTGTTTACTACCTACAATCATCGCAGTATGATATTATAGCGACGAGCCTTTGACAGAAGCAGATGCTACATTGGTGTCTCTTTAATGTATCTTCACAAACAAATGGAAATGATCCAGTTACAACAAAAAGAAAGGAAGTGTCTACTCTAATGACCATCCTGATTTTAACATACAGGTAAATATTCAGTGAGTTGTTTCATTAGCATGAGACAGAATATTTAGCTTTAAGCGCTTTCCAAAAACCATATCAATGTTAGCAAAAAGCATGTCACACCATGTCCATATTTTGTACAATAGGTCTACAGGTCTCATTATTGTGACAGGCCTAGCTCCAGGTTTTGTTACACCTTATATGCCACCATATATTTCTTCAGTTCTCAGCTCCACCATGTTCTCCACAGAGATGCCACACTCTGTGTTTAAGTTTTCCCTGTCTCATGGTTTTTGGACTCCTGATTCTTGTTTGTATGGACTTCTGTTATCTGTATTTTGGTCTGAGGTTTGGTTGTGTTTTTTTTTTCTTTCTTATGGTAGCCTTGTTCTTGTTCCTAAGTGTCACCGTTTTGTTTCTCATAGCTATTCCCACCCTGCTTTGTTGTGCACACATTCATTTTCTAGTAAATTACGTAGTTGTCCCTGTCCTGTTTTCTCTTACTCGCCCCAGTTATCCTTTCCCCGTCTGGTACTCAGTTCCCCCCTGGTTTATGTTTCTGTAACAATTTGTATTTTGTTCTTAGCCCAAGTCTGCATTTGCCCTCCATGTTTTTGGAGTGATTTTTCTAATGTAGTTTATTTCTCATGCCCCCTTTTCCTTTGGTTTGTTCCCCTTGTCTACCCCATCTAAGTTTCTGTATAGGTACAGGTGATCTGTCTCAGTTTCATTAGCCCTGGTTCCCTGGTATATGTTTTGTTCAAGTTCATATGTTCAGATTTTTTGGTATTTTAATTTCTCGTTAAATTCCCTGGTTTATGTGCTGAATTTGTGTTTTTGCTTTCACTGTTATTCGGCCTAGCGTCTGTTTAGATTTGTTATTCATCCCTTGTTTCTTTACCAATAAAAATACTTGCGTGTCACATCCCTCTTGCTGCATTGCTTATGGGTCCTTATACAAAACTCTGACACTTGTTTACAGTGAACACACACTGTTTGCAGGTAAAGCTCATGGGAGCTGTAGTGTCAAAATTATTTCATATTGCTTTTGGGACTGCAATTTAAAAACATTTGTATAAAATTGAGCACAGCGAAGTGGCCCTGGAAGTAAACCCTTAAATGAGGAAAATTGAATATTAAATTATTGTAGAATGTGTTAATAGTTGTTGTGATATCCTTTATTAGTATCATATAATGTTTGGTGGTTTTTATGCTCGTAAATCCTGTGACAATAAGGTAACTTGTGATGCGTGTGCTTTGGAACGAGCATCTGGAATCCCCTGCAGGAGAAGTCCTATGATGTCTGATTAACAGAGTCTTTGAGACTGAGAATAACTGAGTGGCTCTGGTCTAACTTTGTCCCTGTGGGCCAATAACAAACACTGTCTGTCTAAATCTATTGATGTTGGTGTCTGTCTCTTTGTTCTTTATCTGATCCACTTTTGCTTAGCAAACCAGGAGTTCTGCAGCCATCAATCTCTCCCTGTCTCTGTTTCTCTCCTTTTCTCTATTATCCTCTTCCTTTCTCTCTCTCTCAGGCCTGCTGCCTTTAGATACTGTATCTTCTCTATCTACTCCTGAATTACAGCAAAGCTAGTGTCCCAGAGGAGCGCTTTAGATTGCTTGCTCAGGAGAATGGGATAAGTGGAAAGAAATTGAGAAAATGAGGTTCAATAGAGAGAGGAGATGCTGTTTGCAACAAAAGATGTCTTGATGAGATGATTTATTGATCTTCAAGGTAGGGTAAAACTGCACCAAATTATTAAATGGTCTAAAGGAAATATACTGCACAGAGTAAAGGAAGTGGAGAGATTGATAAATTAGATGGCTTGACGTATCTTATTTCAACTGTTCATTCACATGTAAATCTGACAGCCCTCAAAGAAGCCACCATTATCAAACTGACTGATGCATAACATACAACTAACACACTCCACTTCCCCACCTTGCTCGATCTTGTGGGGTGAGATGACGCAGACAATAATTGCATTGTTTCTAGGCATGCAGCCTGATCACTCTGTTACAATCAGAAACCCGGCACCATCTCTCACTCGCCTGACATTCAGGAAAATTCTGTTGCTAGGAGCAACCACAGGAGGATGGAGGGAGGGTTGTGTCATAAAGATCCTCTGACTTGTCTCTGTAGCATCTCGAGTTGTTGCCCCAGAATGAAACCCGTCTGTGGTTGTGATACACACTCTGGCAGGAGTACTCTTCAGTCAGCTCTCTTGTATTTGAGAGGGGTGATAACATCAGCAACAAGTCAGTGAATCCTTATAGTAATAAAAAAATGTATTGATAGAATCCAAAAACAGAACTCACATTGCTGCTAAGAAAAGTCTAACAGTGCCATTCAAAGTGCTTTCACATACAGTATTGAATCCTGGGTGCAGGAAAAGAAACCAGCATGTCACCACCATTTCCTTTAGTCCTGGGGTCAGCTGTCAATGCCTAATCACTACATGTGAGGTATATTGTGTTAAAGAGAGGCCTTACTGTTATGACAGAACACCCACGCAAACAACTGCAGCTATGTAAAGCCTTAAATCTCTGGATAGTCAAGCAATCGGCAATATAAAAGTGGTGACAATCACAATGACATTGACACAAAAGAAGTGGAAGCATTGATAAGCATCAATCAAAAATGTCACATTGTGTCAGGTGAAGGTGACTTGACCTTCCTCAGAAACATATAAAGTGTCACTCCTGCTTTTATAGCTCATATTTTCAAACCATTCAGTATAGCAGGACCACTAAACTGATCCCAGGCGTTAAGATAGTAATTGTTTTCTCCATTCTGTTTCACCTCTGGATTGAAGCTATGATTTCCATTTGGCCACAGAGGCAAACCATGCCATATGGCCCTACACTCTGAGCCATCGAGTCAAGGAAAACCAAATTAATTCTATGCACTAAAGGATTAAACCGGCTTCTGTCAAACTAAAGCCAGTGAAAAATGTGTCGCCTTATTACACTTTCCCCATCATACCACCACAAAACAGGGCTAAACCTGAACATAACATACCAACAGCTGTTTTTGCACGAACACACACAATACTGCATGTGTTGTAATCAAATACAGTACATGCTCCAGGCACAAAATGTGGTAAAAAATACTGGACATTTAAAGATCATTAAATGTGCAACTTGTTACATCCTGTGCAAAATTGTGAATACTCCACTGAGGAAATGTGTTCTGAATTAGTATCATATATTTGTTTTATTCTTGGACATTTGCTCAGCTTCTGTTCATCATGAAATACAATTAGAGCCGGACTGCAAACAACAAATGAGGTTGCAGTGTCTGTCATGTCAGGCTGATTGATCATCCTCGATGATTTTAATGTTGTTGAAAGGAAGTATGGCCAATCATTTACATGCCAAACAAAAATGGAGTGCATGTCTGACAGTTTTTGGTTACATGTCCAGGAGGAGACATGACAAAACTCAAGTAGCGCACCCTAGAGGTAACATGACCTACAGAACGTCATCTGAACAATTTTATCCTCAGGCTGAGTGAAACCAGAGGTGTCTGTAAACAGGAGTAAGACAGGAGTAACCAATAAGAGGCCTGACTTTAGGCTTATCAATCATTCTTCTGAAGGTCATGGAGGTTATATTACACCAACATTCTCAGTTATAATGTGTCTGGCAGTGCTCGTAGTTTGCCAGTCTTCTTTAGATGTGGATAACATCTTTAGTAAATGTATGTTTTTGGTCGTATTTATTTATTTATTTCTAGCATCCGTGACCAAAAACAGCCTGCAACAAAAATATGATGGCATCAAAAATATAGGACTAAATTCCCACCATGAGCTCAACTAATGAACTACACATTAATTCTACATATGAAAGTCAAAGAATTTTCTGTGTTTCCTGCAAAGACAACCTTGCTTCTTTTGGCACATACTTTCTCCCTGCTCCTTCTGAAAATTGTAAATCCTGAGGTGGAAACGTCCAGTATGGATGCAGTTCCTAGGGGTATTCAGCTGTCTCTCGATCGCTCCATTGAGGCCATGCTCAAAGGATGCCAACATTTTACAATCCATTCAGGCCCAAACGGCTCCAGATTGTGTAATTTGATTGCAGAACAAAAACGGGGCAGCTCTGAACAACCACCTTGCAGCTGTTTAGGGCTTAAAAAACATAACACGGCTCATGTGAGTCCATTGTTTCCCACTTAGACAATGATTTGCAGCTTGTGCCCTATATCAGAGCCAGATCACAGAGGGAGCTTTGCAGAGGATGCAGATGGTATTTCTTTTCCCCTGGGAGACTGAAAGGGCCAGAAAACTAATAAGAAAGTCTAAAAGAGTTGGCCCTCAAAGCACACCCACCAGCCAATCAGTATAATCCAACCCAATGGATGGCTATAACCAAGGTTATTTGTTTTTCATTGGATCGTGTAATTGCTTCCCCACTCCCTAAAGATTGCTAGGTCCAAGGCAGCTGTGAATGGAAGGAGAGATATCTAATAGATAGATAGATAGATAGATAGATAGATAGAAAATGGGTGTTGGGCTACTTGAGTGCTTCACTGCTGAAATTAGATCTTCTGAGGTTTTGGGAAATAATTGGTGATGAGCCAGTTTTGAGAGATCAAGAACTTGGGGAGTTGGCGACACGGGGTTGGAGTTGGTATGAGGGATTCTTGCTGTGCACATTGGGGAGAACCTATTTGTTACAGTTTTTAAAGCCTTCCAAATTACCTTCTGCTATCTCAATAGACTGTTCCACCCACTCATCTCAGCTGCATTCATCTGCCCACAAGTCAAAAAAAGACAGGGGTGTGGTGGGGCTTTGGAGAGTACAGTATCCTAAACAGTATGAGATAGTTTTGTTCAAGTTCCCCTAACAGAAGGTCTCTCAAAGCTAACCAGTTGAACCATTCAAGCGACCTTAGTTTAGTAACAAACTCATGAAGGCTTCCAGTGAACGATGTCAAGATCAGTCAAGGCTGAGATGAGACAGCCATAATAAAGGGGAAGCCCAGGTTCAACAATACATGTGAACATGGCTAATGTAACTGCAGCTGATGCAAGCAGGACTCTTTTCAGCCAGCTTAATAGTCTTAGATGTGCTGGTGGGAATCCCAGATAAGACCAGAATCTCTCCCCACACCAAAAAGATCACAATGATGACAGAGCTTTTTATTCAGGGACAAAGACCAGGACCCACATGAAGATAAGCCTGCTTCCTCCACCTTTTTACCCTGCAAACTGTGCAGGAGGTGACTGTTGGAGAGACAAAGAATGGAAAGGTTGATGTGGAAAAACTGATGGAAAAGGCAGTTGTTGATACATTTCTTAGGTTTGTCGTCATGGATGAGCACAAACCAGGTGGCGAGCCGTGCAAGTGAAAACAGGGGAAGACAGAATTAAGGGGGGTCGTAAATGAAGAACACGTTCAAGTCAAGGAATGCGGCATCCCATCATTTTTGGTGCAAGTGTGAAAAAAAATTCAGCTTTTTCCACTATCCCACATTTGAGCCTGTGGCCTTGAGTGGCTCAGAAGCCAAAAACAGTTTTTTGGCTGAATGCAAACACTTCCATATGTGTGTAAAGTATGTTAAGGAGTGGACCTTATAAGCATAACCACAATTCTCTAAAGCCTGGATGTCCAACAAAACATCTGTGATGATTCTTAATCCAGGTCTTCATTATGCACACAGTTCTGTACACATGGGGATGGATAGTTTGTAAGTGAGGAGACAGAAAGCGAGGGGTGAGTTAAAAAAGCGAAGTGCTGGAATGAAAAGTCTCTTGTCGACAAAAATGAAATATCTGAGGCTTGGCCAGGGACCAAAGTTTGGAGTGAGGAGGTTTATTGTGATTTTCTGCTTTGGAGCTCCAGCGCTCACTCTTGACTCTGGAGTGTGGAGTGGTCAGGGAGGTGAGGCCCTGGTGGTTAAAGGGATACAAGGCTGAGGGTTTCATTTAAGAATATTTTCCTTTTCTTTAGGCTGGCAGTGTTGTGGTGGCAGCATAAAATGTGGAATGTGATAGCTTCACAGTTGGGTGAAGCTGTGAGAGGCAGTTTGATCAGTTTAAGGGTGTTCATGAGGGAAATAGTGTGTGTAGGAGGTGGCCTGAAGTGACACATCAGTGACAGGTACCAAGATTTCTTAAAATACTTGGCTCACTATAAGAATATGTCCACACAAAGGCAATTTTCAGACAGCCATTTCCAATGTGACAAAACAAATTTTCTCCTTCATGTGAATGCAAAGTACCCAGAGACTCTTCAATCTGAGATAGCTAGTCAACATCTTTGACTGTGCCTCAACATTTTAATGGAAAAACCTGTTAAATTGTGCCAGCACTGCTCATACGCTTGCCCCTTTTACTCCCGGTTATATCATAGAAAAATCTTACATCAGTCCGTAACGCATTATGTTTGTTTCTCATTTGAAACAAGACCCCCACCCCCACCCCACCCCCTTTCAGGAAGCCCCCTTGAATTGTTTCTTTACTATGCATCTCTGATTTTGCTTTGAACATCCATCACTTTGCTTCTGTCAGCATCAAACCATCAGAAAAACTAAGGACCTATGGAAGATGAAGCAATTCAGCTACATTCATAATCTAAGTCAAAAATTAGTTTACAGTAGAACTATGTAGGATGTAGAGATGTATGAAGTAAGAGCAGACATTTCTAACATTTTCCAGGGCCCTTATATTCTAGTAATCATTCAGCCTGCTGCCCCCCTCGTATCTTCTCGCCCTCAGAATGGGACTACTTAAACCAATTGTAAATTGACATTTTAAACATCTTAAAAAGAATATTTTTTAAAGTACTACACAGCTTGGATTTGAGTTTGTTTGCTTCATTCATCAAAAGTTTGAGCCAAAGGGGGAAAACCCTGAGTGGAGCTGTTGGTCTGAGCGGCTCTAAGGGGATTAGACACCATCAATCAATGGAAAAAAATACATTTTGTATTTCAACACAGAAAATGGGGAGCTTCATTTAAGTCATTGCAGGATGTTCAACTTAAAGCACCTCTCAGCTGGCTTTAGTGTGGAGCCATGTGTTCAAGCAGTGTGAATACAATTACTCTCCACATGGTAATCATTTATTAAGGCTCATGAATCCACAACACAAGTTGAAAGAACTTCCACTTCGAGGAACGAGACTGTGTGTGCGTGTGTGTGTGTGTGTCTTTGTGTCTGTGTGTCTGTATGTGTGAACATGTGTGAGTGCCCATGTGGGAGGACTGATAATATGTCTGTCGTGTGCATGTGTCTAATGGGTTGGTATGTGAGGTTTTTCTTGGGAGGAGAGTTCACAGGCCTCTGGCTCCCATCACTCTTCATTTTTTTCTCCCTGACTTTCTCTCCCTCCATGAAAATTAGCCATTTTGGGGGAGAACACAGAGAAATTCCAGTCTTGTCAGTGAAATACAACAAAAACTATTAAAGCTCATGTGTACATCTGGAAGGCCCAACACCCATCTGGCAGTAACAGAGCAACACCTAAACAACTGATTGAATACATAGTCCATCTGGGATGGAAAGAGGTTTCACTTAGATCAGTCATTGCCAAGCAGCTGTCCTTTTACCCTACTGACCAGCAAATGAATATGAAAATATAGTGACTAAACCTGCACCGTCTTACCAGAATTGTACTCTTAAATTGTGTAGGGTGTTTGAAAACAAGTAAAATATGTAAAATTAAGTGACATTGTAAACATGGACAGTAAGGTAGCACCACAGGGCAATAAAAGTGAATAGGTACAATAAGTAATTGTATCTATGACTTCACATCAAGTCTAATTGCACAAACAATATTATAAACCATAGCTTTCTCACTTTTTTTTTTATCTAATGCATCATGGCTCCATGAATTGAAAATAAGAAACCATACTGTGAGAATGAGCATGAGCCAAAACACAGCTGCAACAGTGGTTAGGAAACAAACTTGGCTTTGAGAGACTCTCTACTGAATTTGTGGCTATTTGTGTTTCCATACCTAATCAGATAGTGTGAAAGAAATTGCATGAAATCAGGGATAAGGTCCAGAAAGAAAAACAATACTTACAAAATGACACAAAGGCACAAGATAAAACTTTGCGAAACAAGAGGAAAAGAAGTCTGGTCAATTTTGGCACTTTTGACACATTCTGCGTTCAGTGAAAACCAAAATCAAATAGTTTGAATTAAATGGAGCTGAGCTTGTGTGTGACAGTGCAAAGCGTGTTGGGGAGGTGACATATATAAAGTTCACAATGAAGGCAAGAATTACAAGGTGTCTCCCAGTATTTGAAGTTTAGCAGGAGACACTGAATCACTACAAAAATCACAAGAGTTTAAAGATAAAAAAAGAAAACTATGACCTTGCTAAGTATATCACCAGACATGAATCCAATAGAAAATGTGAAGCTAATGTCAAACCATGTTAAATTTTTGTTTCTGTGTGCCATGTTTTGAGAATTAATCTCTCGTTACAATGGCACCTGGAGTGGTTGGAAAATATAAGGCAGTAAGTGACATTTTGACCCTCAAGTTGATCAGTTTGAAGATGAAAACGTGAGCAAGTGTAAGGGTCTGAGAAACTTTTACAAGGGCCAAATTGTGATGGCTAGACAATGGCTTGATGTTCTCAGTCTGCTGAGTCAGGACCTACCAAATGAGATCCAAGGAAGGAAAACTGGTCAGCTGGTGACAGATTTGTTTCCAGCCAAGACTCATTGATGTAATTGGGGAGCAAAGATTGGCCTGTGTATTCTAATTGAGTAGAAGAGCCACTGTTTCAGTTTCTGAAAAAGTTATTGTTGGGTCCATGATGTTAGAACACGTAGTGCACCCCAGTATGTTGCATATGGCCACAGACTGTTCAGTGTACCATGCTGACCCATGTCCACCACCAAAATCACTTATAATGGGCATGTGGGCACCAGAACTGGGCCACAGAGCAATGTAAAAACGGGGCTTGGTCTGAAGATTAACATTTTCTTTGACATATTGTGGATGACAATCTCTTACCTGGGGGAAGAGATGGCACAAGGATGCACTATGAGTAAAAAGCAACCCAGCAGAAGCAGTGTGATGCTTTAGGCATTTATGGTCTTCTTGAAGATCTTCTTGGATGTACTGGAAAAACAAGTTCAATCCATGGAGGCCTCACTTCACAATTTATAGCCGTTTAAGGATCTGGCACTGATGGCTCAGTGCCAGATACCACAGCATACCTTCAGAGATTTAGTGTAGTCCATGCCTCAATGGGTCAGGGCTGTTTTGGCAGCAAACGGGGGAAATGGTCAATATTAGGACATGTTATGGCTAATCAGTGTATATAACACTGGCTTATTGTAAGAGGTAAATATTTGAAATAGATTTTGCTAAAGGTAAATGACTGAAATAAATGGTCTACATGTTCAGCTGGAAACAGACATACTCCAAATAGAAGTACAAAATCAACCAAACCAAAAAATAGCTATTGGTCAATTGTATTAAACATATGTCATAATAGTATAATACGCATATATGCAAAATTACAATGTAATATATGTATATATTTTTTTATTAATAGTGACGCATAACACATATCTGATCAGCCCACCATTTTTTTTCCTGTGTGAAAATTTTCATGCAGTATGCCTACGAGTGGAAGTGGGGAGAGTGTGACAAGAAAATGCAAGAAGAAAGGTCACATTTCACACCGCCATCCATCATTTTTACAGTTGGGGTTACAGACTTTGGATTTTGCACATTTTAGCCGTGTGTGGTGCGTGGTAAAGGGGCAGGAGAGGTGCCAGGGGAGGGGATGTTCATCGCAGTGTGCACTAGGGGAGTGTGCACTTTCAAGATAAACTGGTTTGATGAAAGAGGAGCCCTAGGCCTTGCAGTGCTCCCCCTTCATCCATCTAGTAATTTCACGTACAAGACTGTGTGTGTTTGTGTGCATGCCTGTATAAGTCTATTGTGTGGAATTTCAATCTCTTAAGTGACCCCACAGTAAGGCCTGTGGGAAGTGAGGAGGGTTGATCACTGTAGAAAACAAATCTGTTTTTTTTTTTTTTTACGAAGAAAACTGGCATCTGTGCTTGCCAGAATAATTCTATAAAATGTTCATGTTAATACTTTTACAGGAAAAACTGTACAGTTTACAGTTTAAAAAT
This sequence comes from Channa argus, assembly GCF_033026475.1. Lineage (NCBI taxonomy): Eukaryota > Metazoa > Chordata > Actinopteri > Anabantiformes > Channidae > Channa > Channa argus. The sequence goes on from NC_090212.1 coordinate 6,442,265, forward strand.
ATTGAAATTCTACATAAAGTGTAGTTTTTAAACCTGTGAATCTAACAGCCCTTATCTGCTGTATTAACATGACCATGCTGTAAAAAACATAAATGGTTTCAATGAGATTTACATGCGGTTGTAACCTATTTTGCATTAAATCCCATTTTATTTTACTAAAAAATAGCAAACACACTACACAATTTAACATCTGTTGGCGTCTGTATAAAAATGAATTACAGAATTTCCTGCAAATTTTACTCAAATGTTGTGTGGAATGTAATGTCTTTTCCAGTATTAAATAACAGGAGTTCTTCAGAAAATCTAACATCTAAATAATTTACTGAGTAGTAGTAAACTGAGTAGTTTAAAGGCATAAAAGCCTGTTCTGAATACTATTCAGTATCGATTTAAAAAACTGTCTAAATTTTGTCATCCATTAGGATCATTGCTCTATCCAAAATAGTTTATATACATATAAATGGATACTGAACACTGATCGTTTTATTTAAACCACATTGTCCTGTTTAATTGGAGTTTCAGCAGAAATCTTACTATAAAACAGGCAACACAGATTAAGCATTTTAAAATTGAAGCTAAACCTTAGGAGTTATTGTACAAAAAGGAAAAAGAAAACTTGCCTTACCAAGAATTAATTTAACAGTTAACATTCTTTTTTCATTCTGAGTTAATTCTCAACATATGTATTTGTGATATTTCTTTTAAAAACATAAGGAAAAACCATGTGATAGATTTGCAATCCTTGTTGGATATAAAACACCAAAGTTGGAAAAAAGAGTAGGATAGTACAAAAGATGAAATACAACAATACTAAAATCCTCTGCCATAAAGCTGCATAGATTTCCAACAAACTTCTTTCACGCTGTCATTATGGGGTATTGTTTGTAGAATAGAGGAAGATAATGAATTTAATCCATTTTGAATTAAGGCTGTAACATAACAAAAAGTACAAAAAGTTAGGAAAGCTGTGAATACTTTCTGGATGCACTGTACATGTGCCACTGAAATCTTTTGTGCACAAATCATATTAAAAATATCCTGAAGTTGCATAGTTAATTTCCCCACATCATCTTCTGGATTTTACACTTTGTCGCAAATGAATACAGGCAGCAACATTAACAAATTCCAATTTTGAATGGCCTGACCAGAAAGCTTGGACACCGCAGAGTTGACAGCACATGAGTTTTTTGAGGGCATCAGATCCTTTGTACTTTAACTGCTTCATGTGCCAGTTCACACAAACTCACACACCAGTGGTGGTATCTAACATACAAGGTGCTTACCTGACCCACCGGGAGCAACTTAGGGTTCAGTGTCTTGCCCAAGGACACTTCGCAACATAGCAAAGAGGGACCGGGAATCCGTGGACGACTGCCTTACCAACTGAGCTACAGCCCCCACAGTTTGTTACAAGACAAACTTCATACAAACAATACGCTACATACAGTGACAAGTCACACATCTACTTCCGTACTATAATAACTACGTGTGCTATGTTGTATAACAATCACCATTAAAGCACACAACGTTAAACAATGGAGTTGGATTCTGGTCTACTGTGGGACAGTCCTGTGTCCTGTTAGCAATCACTGTGCGTATAACATCAACTTTGAATATGTGAATGTAATACTCATCCATTTATCTGTTATCTGCAACCAATTATGCTGTTTGGGTAGTGGGGAGACTGGGGTCCAACTTGGACAGGTCACCAGTCTATCTCAGGGCCAACACAGTGAGACACACACAGAAAGATAACCATTCATGCTCACACCCACAGGCAATTAAGAGTAACTAACATAAAACCAGAGGAAACCCACACAGGCACCAAGAAAGGCCATGGTCGGAACCCTCAACCTTCTAGCTGTGAGGTGGCAGCACCCACAACACCACTGCCATGCTACCCATTGTGCCCAACGTAACATATGTACGTTTCAAAATCCATTAGTCACCATTACTCATGAGTTTCGTTTTTAGAAAATATAATATAGCTTATCTCATGATTTTATAGCAATTTACTGTTCATTTCACAGACATTTCTTGCAGTTGTCAGGTGGACAGATAAAGCTTCTTAGCTCGACCCCAAACCCATTTGTGTGAGTGGGTGCATGGTCACAAGTGCACACTGCATGCATGAGAATATTGTAGCGTATTGTAGACTCAAAGGGAACCCGAAACCTCTCTGAGCACAGCAGGAGAAAAGAAGAGGAAAAGAAGGAAAAGACTGGAGGAAATAGTTAAGGCCCTAAAGTGCCAGAGGTATGATTACCTTTCCATTTCACCCTATGAAACCCATTTGGCTGGATTAGTTTCACACTCTCAATGGGACCCAAGGTGTAAGGAGCCTCCAACCAGTATTAGCAAGCAGCAGTAGGCAACAGATAGCCAGGTAATAAAGAGACTCTGCCCTTCTCTACAACACGGTGCAGATGCCTTGTTTCTGCAGACTAACAGAGGCAGGAATTGATGCTCGGCAGATGATGGATGTGTGTGTGTGTGTGTGTGTGCCTGTGAGTGTGTGTGCGTGAGTATAGGCTATCTGCACCAGGAGCCAGCTACGTTGCTAGTCTCAATGGGAATAAAAGCTGATTGGACTTGCCAAATTGGAGATGATGTTAAATCTAGGAATGAGGAATTATAATGAGCATTGTAGCAGTGTGTGCGTGCGTGTGTGTGTTTGTGAGAGTGAGTGAGAGAGAGAGTGCATCCAAGGTAATAATGACTGAATGTATCTATGAATGGATGTACTTGAGTCTATGTGTTTGTGTGTTTGTATCCACACCTGTGAGATCTGTCATGTTAGCTCCTAATTATATGCAGCATAAATCAGTGGTAGCTGCGTTGCCATGGCAGCCAGCGGTAGGATGGGCTCTAGTGCTGGTGGCAGGAGTGCACTAGAGCTATTTCATTAACCTTTAAAGGACTTGATATTTATTTTAGTAGCAGTACTATGAATATAGATTTGTCATTTTGAAAGAGGAAATGACCAGGTAATAAAAAGTCTAAGGACATAGCTAAGGTCTCTCTCTCTCTCTCTTTCACTCACAGACACAGGCACACAAACACACACACATACACACACACATACACACACACACTCCCTCTATCTCTCTCTCTCTCATCTATCTCCATTTATTTTCCTGCCAGTCTCCTAGACAGACTAGCTGCAACTATTTGATTCAGTGCCATGAAATCCTGTACAAAAAGTACATAAGATATTTTGGTGGTCCTATGAATTTTCATTAACTGATTTGGTTTGTGGCCAAATACCTGCTAGCAGACTACAATGCCATCAGTCTCAGCTGTGCTTTGTGTTTGCAGGCCAGACTTGGCCCATGACCATTGATCACTGTTGTCTACATTTGTAAGCTAATATTTTACCAGCATGAGGCCAAGTTGTTTTTTCATCTTTCAGCAGTTCAGAAAATTCAGAAACAATTCCTTTTTTGTCCTTTTATGAGCAATTGTTTTTACCCACCATGGTTGGGGCAGGTTCAGGTCGCAGTGATTTCGACTTTTCTACCAATGGAACTAGCCCTTTACAGTATCCATGCCTGGGGTAGCCCATTATGAGCCATGTTTTTTTCATTAATTAATTTTTTGCATTGCAAATTATCAGCAGTTGTTTAATTCACTACATGACACTGAATTTGAAGAAAATATACCCTGACAATAAAGTAACTAAATAGCATAATTTTATTTTAAACTACTATTACTCTGACCAAACCCGTCCTGTACTCAAGACAAAGTCCCAGAAACAGAGGAAAAAAGGAGACAGCATTGTAAAAATAAACATTACAGCATTAGGAAAACACACCTCAGATTCATCTTTAAAACTGAAAATGTAACCATAACATATTTTGTGGGCTCAGTATTCATGCATGAGAAAATCATCAGAAATGGACAAAAAGCCAGAGTTTGCAGTAGTGCCTCAGGGACAGCAAGAGCAGTGAGGGGAGAAGGGTCTCTTTGTGTGCTGGGTTCATGGAGGTTTGGGCTGAGATCGGCTGGTTAAAGAGAGCATTCTCCAGATGCCTCAGCAGTAAGTGAAGCCTCTGTAACCACTGGTAATTCAATTGTGCCACATGATTTCTTGGTGAGTAATCCACAAATGGGCACTCAGTGAAAACAGCTTGGCATCCAGGCCTAATGAGCCAGAAGTGGTGAGAAGGAAGGACAGGAGGGGGGGGGAAAGTGCAGAGAGGACATAGAGAGGGCAAAGAAAGGACTAGGGTGAGACCAGACAGTAATAATGTGATGCATAGCTGACTGAAAGTGAAGAAAAGAATGTGAAGAAGAGACAAAAATAAGTAAAAAACCAGATGGCTGACATCAACGTGGCCTGTGGCAGGATCTACATCAGCGGTCAGTGTGCAAAACTAGTCAAAGAACCAAATAAAATAAAAAAACGGGATTATGTTCAACTGTGGTACTGTTTTATGAAAGTGGTGCAACAGATTGGCATTGGAAATCGGAGCAGATGAGACGCAATCACACGCCAAGGGTCAGATGTTAACTGACGAAAAGCACGCACACAGACACGCGCACACATGCACACACGCTGTTTCAACCACAACCATGTGTGGAGCTCCAGACCTCTGAGTGTGAGCGTTACGGTTGTGTGGATCTGGATTGTTTCAAGCTAAGTGAAGAAAGTCCTTTCACAGTGCACTGGTAGGCAAATGGTTACAGCGTGTGTTTGTCATTCTCTCTGTCTTCTCCCATGTTTGCTGTCATCTCTGCACTTATCAAATTAAAAGGCATATAAAGTAATTATTTTCTGAGGTCGCCAGTACATGACTGCCCCTTTCCATCATGGTACATTCTGGGCCTGATGAGGACTCTCATTTAACTGGGAGAAGAAACACAAACGTGTCGTGGAAATATTGATGTTAATGACATCGGGCCTATGTCAAATAGACACCACTTAACTTAATTGATTTTCAAACAGTTCTGTCTCTAGTTAGAGATAGAATTAAATATAGGAAATGATTCTTGACAATGATAGAACTCTAGCAACTTTAAGGCAACGTTGTCAGAATTTCCTTCAAAAAACATTTTCAAGTGATAGCTCCAGGGCTCTATGGAAGAACGCAGGGGGGTGGGTGGTTCTAATTTGTATCCACTATTACACGAAAACGTCCAACTCCAAATGGACCAGCGCAGAGGGAAAAAAAGGCACAGTTTCCATAGTAACTGATTTCAGACTAAGTGGTCGTCTTTGCTTCCTCTCAGTTTTCTGTTGATTTTCTCTCTTTTTTTCCATTTCTCTCAGTTTTGTGTTGTTGTTGTTGTTGTTGTTGTTGTTGTTTTGAGAATACCAACCATCAGTGAGGTTAGTAAATAAACAGCACAGAGGTGTGAATTGCATTGTATTCATTAAAATGTACACAGAAGAAACGACTGGAAGAGCAGGTGTGTAACTCTACGGGAATCACACTAATACACACACAGAATTAAATATAGCAAAGAGACAGGCTACAGAATGAATGACTCCATCAAAAAAAAAGACAATTCTATGTCCAAAGACATAAAGTTTTGAGTGGCACAAATATAGAGTGGTGATATTTCATAACTAAATCTAGACTTACAGCGGCACAACTATTCCTGCCCTATATTTCATATTTAATCGGCTGTGCTGGAGGATTTCTTGGCCCAGTGCACTGTGTAATCTTGTCGTGGGGCAGATGGCACTTTGTCACAGTGTCAATCGGATCTTCTGGATTGGGACGATAGAGGAGGAGAGTTCTCCAGGGGTTGCTAGCCAGCGCGCCAGGATCAGCAGGTTTGACTGGCCAGCGACAGCATCAGGAGCATGGAAGCAGACTAAGCCCAGACCTACAAATGACTTTGGGCACAGGGTTTGACATTGGACACAACTGCAGGCTGGGATTTAGGATTAGTCTGGGCTTCTATGTAACAAAACTGTCTTGTTCCTTCTTACCTCTTACACAAACACACACACACACACACACACACACACACCTTTTGTATTATCTCCGTTCTCTTCTACACACATATAGATAATGCTGCTTAGAAGGAAGCTGCTAATCTGGTGTGCTCGCATGAATCCAGACCAAACAGCAGAGGTAATAAAGTCCTAGAGGCCGTTTGCCATTATCTTGTGCCAGTTAAGAAGTCCTTGTTATGAGAAAGAAGTTGGGGTTTGAATATTTGCCAGTTGTAAATGCTGGCAGTGTGAAAACTGAAAGAAATGAAAAAATGCAATGTAAAAAATGTTTTAGTGTGCACATTGGACAAGAGTTTGCAGCCAAGCTGGTTAACCTGTGAAGCTGTAGTTCAGTAAATGGCAACATTAATATGTTTATCAGTATAATTTAGTATGCTGTAGTTTGCCATGGGAGCTTTTGTAAATATGTCCTTCACAGAATGGTCATCACTCAAATATAGAACACCTAAAGTAGTGGAAAAGTAAAATCAAAGACCTACCAGCAACTGTTATTCTCATTAACCAGTACAAGCATGTCTAACTTGCATCTTTGTTTAATTGACATCAAAACACATCAAACAAATCCCTGTTTAATGTGGAGTTATGTGCCAGACGACTGGGACCAGTTGCCCGGGATCCAGAACAGACTCTGGGAAATTACTGGTCCCGACCAATTAGGGGTCTAGTGGATTTTAACAAATGAGATAAGACATGACCAAATCTCTGTAAAGCAGTAAAATGGAACAGGATGTCGATATTAAAAAGGTTGATTGTTTTTTGTCGTTTTGGCTCATCCTGTGAGTTCAGGGTCGCCACAGCGACATTGTCCGCATGTTGATTTGGCACAGTTTTTTCTACCTGCACTGCACAATGGGCAGAAAAATCTACTTATCGGCAGCTGTAAAAAATAAAAATAAAAAATAAAAACTGGTACACTCCAAACTACCAAATGTAGTCTAAGAAAAGTCCTCACTAGACCTTTTGCATCATCTCTAGGGAGCATTCAGTTTCAACTATTGGGTGCCACAATGTACAAAGCATATTTATGTAACAGGGTAGCTAGCATCGGCTTTTATTCATAGAATAATGAAGGCGACCGTGAAGTTTTGACAGTCTAATTTGCATGGCTACAAACAGTCAAACTGGGCTCAGCCTCGCCTCTTCTCCACCACCAAAACAATCTCACCTCCAATTACCAGACACCAAATGAGACGAGGGAGTGTGTGGTCCTCTGATTAGACCGGGGAAAGAGGGAGAAAAAGAGAGACAAGGCGAAAGATGAATGGGTCTGCTGGTGTCCCGGAGCAGTGGAGAAGACTGAGAATAAATGAATGAATGAATGAATGAATGGGACAGTAATGAAAAGAGGAGGAGGTGGAGGGGAGAAGGGACGGAAGGGAACAGGACATTCAAAGTGGTTGTCTAGCTCTTAAAAGAATTGGAGACGGGGATGAAATGAACACAGCTGAGAGTTGTATGTGTGCAATTGTGTTTTTTAGCTTCATGTGGGAATAGGCGGGTATTAAAGAAATTCTGAGGGGTTTTAGAGGAGTTTTTAAAATCCTGCCCCACTATGAAATGATTCAGACTTTCCATATTAACTTTGGAAAGATGCCTGTTTGAACCTATCCTTTTCAAACACTCTTGTTTATGCAAGGAACCCATTTAAATTTAAATGTGTTACTTTTGTGCAAAAGACATATTTCATAATTTAATTATTGATGTCAATTATGTTCATAGTCAAATATGATTTATTCAGAATAGTCATGTAAAATCAAATTCAATTGATATAACTGTGATGATTGCAGATATGGAGACACTCTGACAATAACCCTGATGAGGTCATCTGATGATGTCATGATGATTATCACAGCTCAGGCTTGGAGATTTATAATGGAGCCTGCATTAAGAAGTGAGGGCTTTTGTATGGACACTTACATTATAGCAGGCACAGAGTGTACAACAGAACACTATCTAGTTGTAAGATGGAAAAGAAAAGTGTTTTTGCAGCTTGACCCATATTATGGGCTTAAAGACAGGATATATCATTCTTCAATTATGACCACTTATTAAAAAAGCTTTTAAGTTCAAGTCTTCTATCTTAAAGGAAACATTCAGTATTAAAGAAAATACCCTGGTGCCTAGAGTTTGATTGATACCACTCTCACGTCTGCACGCTAGATGTGAAGCTTCCACCAACAGCTGGTTAGCATAATTTCGCACAAGGTTGGAAGCAGGAGGTAACAAAATATTGCTAAAAGCAGACAACACAGCAGAGAGCTGAAGTTTACCAATTAACACAGTGGCTCTTGTTACAAAATACGAGATGTACTAAAAAAGGAAGTTGCGGTTTTATCAGGGTTATGTGCAGGGTTATTTCTTCAGTGACTTCCTTAAAACTTGGTTGGTTGCCTGGAAACCGCAGGGGGACAATTCGTGCCACATGTGCTTTTCTTAGAGACAGGCTATGTGTATCCTGTTTCCAGTCTTTATGCCAAGCCAAGCCAACTAGCTGCTGGCTGTAGCTTCATATGTAACATCCAAATAAAAAAGGTGTATATCAACCTTTTCATCTTAGCAAGGACATTGAGCGGATCTGAGCGGTCCAACTATTAATGGAAGTGTAGTGGAAAATCATCAGAGCACCCCTTTAAAATGACTAAAATACACAAACCCTCTTGCTGACTTGTGCTGGATCTCCACACTCTAAAATCAGTCATCACGGCCTGAAATTCAATGTTAAACTCAAAACCACACAATATCCTTAGCTCCTGTTCACACTAAGTGGAGACACATCATGTACTATACTGTCTGAAGGTTTTACCGGACAACCTTTTCTTACTTTCCCATATGATGGCAGAGACACACACACACACACACACACACACACACACAGAAACAGAAGAGACGGACAGAGAAGGATTTAAAGAATAGCGAGGGGTTGTTCGACTAAACATTTGCTTTGGCAGGCCCAGAACAGAAGGGCGGTGCTCTGCTAGTCCCCTGACATGCATCCAGAGGAGCCCCTCTGTCTTGACCATAAATCTGAATGGAGTGGGAGTTATCATACTTTCCCCCTGCCGTCCCCTTCCCCAGCTAGACCCCACATTCCTCCAAGACACTGCTTTGTACAAACAAAGTGGCCAGTTCCCACCGCTGAACATTGGGAAAGGCGATGGTTTGTCATGGAAAAATCCTGAGGCATCTCAAGAGTGCTTTAGAAGTTCTGTTTTTTTTTCTTCTTCTTCTTATTCTTCCCCCCCACCCCACCCCACAAGGCTCGGCGATGTATCAACACTTAAATTAGTGGCTAAATTTTCTCTCTTTATGGTAGACAGGAAACTGTCACACATAGATGTCAGTTCCCATCAGAGATATACAGTATAACTAACTGGTGTGTCAGTATGAGTCAAGCACACACGCAATCTAAAGTTTTTGTTGAAGCTTAATAGATCAACGCCTTTCAACTTGTCCCTTCAGGGGTCACCACAGCAGAACGTGTTACGCACATTGATTTTTCATGAGTTCACCGGATGCCTTTCCTGCCACATCGCTCCCATTTTATGGGAGCTCGGGACAGGCACCAGGGTGGCCCTTGGTGGCTGTGCAGGACCACACCTGGGGGGTAGGGATTCAAACCCACAGCCTTCTGCATCTCAACCCAATGGTCTACCACTGAGCCACCAAGGCCCCTATTGTTGAAGCTGAATGAAAACAGAGAATAATGCAGGCCCAGAAACATACTCCCTGAAAATGCAAGGATGGACACACACACACACACACGGATTCTGGGACCGGTCATTATAGAGAACCCTGGTAACACATTCCATAGGAACTCAAAGGGAGTCTTTTGTGCTTATTGAAAGGCAGAGGGGTTACAGGGTTTCTCCCTTTAGGGTGCCAAGAATAATACTCGCTCTCAAGACAATGACCTTATCCTGACTCTTCATGTGTGTGCATTTGTGTGTATGAGTGTTTGAGATTGACTAGGAGAATATGTGTGTGTCCCCGACAGTACATACTGAATGCATGAACCTGGATAGGAGAGAGAGAAGGTCACAGAGGCAGAAAGACAAGACGGAAGTGTTCAGTCAAGATCGAAACATGAAGGGAAGAGGGGACGCTGCATAGGACCTTAGGAGGGAAAGATTTCTTCCCCCCAGACCTATTGGCATCAACCCTCCTCATGGTCTGTTCATAGCGTAATGATCTGTGCATGACTTTGGTGAAAGCTGATGGTAATGTAAAGCACACACACATATATATACACCGGGCCAGGCCCAGGGAGCAGTGGGCTTCAACAGGAAATTCCTTTACAGCTGTTTTGCTGACTAAGGCCTCAGAGTGGGAACAGAGTAAGAAAGAATGTAATGTATATGGTGTCTGTGTTACATGGGGTCCAGTTAGGGCAGCATATGTGCATGCTATTACCACATGGGTGAGCAGGATGCAGAATAAAATAGCACTGATGTCGTTAAGCAAGTTCTTTCTTTTAGATGATATGATACTGTGAAGTGTCATTACAGCTAAAAATTCAAGGTCTTTATATGTGGTAGTGTTTAGTGTTAAGTTTGATTTGGTATGTAATTATCTTTGTGCTGATGCTGTGCGGCTCCTAACATTTATTGGAATGGAGTGATCATCCTGCATCAGAATAACCATCTTGTCTGTCTTGTAATTAATCCTGCATACAGCCACACCCACCATATACTTTCGTTATTGTGTGTGTACCAAATGAGGGGCGAGAGAAAAAAAAAATAGACAGACAGACAGCAGCCATCTTTAACGGCAGCCTTCATGTTGCAGAGCCAACATGTTGTACAGGTGTCCTTCTACCATAACCTACATTAGTCCAGCTGATGCCACCACAAAAACCACTTTTTAGAGACTATTCTCTTGGAGTCATGCAGTGATGAAAAATTAAGAGATTTTGTTAGGAAATTTACAAAATTATACCCGAAATTAAATTCATAATACAACCGATGACAAATGATGCCTTGTGAGACAAACATGTGGCTGATCCACGTCTGTGAGATTGATGCTGCAGCTGAAAGGAGTGGCAAGTTGTGACTGAGGCTGTCTACATGGTGGCACAGCACCACCTGGTGACTTATTTGATAATCTGCAGGCAATTTAACAGATTGGTAGAAATAATGCTTTCCTGCACAATCAATCAGCATAAACAGGGGTGTAAGGAGTACGCAAACTTAACGCTCAAATAAAGATGCAAATACTTGTTAAAAAATGAAACACTGTAATAAGAAAACAAAGTTTATTAAACGCTATTGAATTTGATGCTGTTGATAAGATAAATGCACGTTTATAGTTCATATTTCTTCTACAAACTTTAACGGTAAAAAAAGATGGAAAAAGGCCTATGATACTTAAAGACTTGGACAACAAAAACAGCAACTGGTAAAGGTCGAGCTGATTTCAATTTAATTTTTTTAATCACAATTTAAATCTGCAATGAGTAACTTAAGTGGACTATAAGTACAATAAATATCTCTCAGTAGTAGTGGAATAAAAGTAACTAACTAGAAATACACCAGTTAAATAAAAATATTTCAAAATTACTGTATTTGAGTAAATATACTTCGTTACTGAGCTCTACACATATATACATTTGAATATTGTTTGACCACTGACCACCCAACGCATCTATAGACACTAATAATGTGATGCTGAATTTGGATAGAAATGTACACAAATGATACAGAAAATATCTGTAATAAATTTAAATTTGATGTTATGGTGCTGATATATTCACATAGTTTTGGGTTTGGAAATGTTGCTTTGTGGAAAGACTTGAGCTTCAATAAAGTGAAAAGTTGGAAAGGCTGAAACTTGATACTGTACGTACAATACTAACTGCCAGTTTTAGGAGAATTTTCCAGTCTTCCAGTAGCTACTGTGGGGGTAAAAGAGTAGACTGCATGATTTTGCTCTAAAAAAAATCAACCCAGCTAATTTTGTTGCATTAGACAAACCAGATGTTTGCATGGTATCCCCAGCCTGCTTTGTAGGTTGTAGGTTTAGGGACTGTTCGTAGCACTGGCTCTGCTTGTCTTTTTATGGCTCACCCTGTCTGGAGCCTACATCAGCTGGCATTAGACAAGTCACTATTCTAGAACAGGGCCAATCATTTATGCTCACAGGTAACTTAAAGCTGCCACTAAAATACCAGAACGAAATCTGTGGAGACGAGCACCTTGTGGAAACTCACACAGCCATAGGACGAATATACTAACTCCAAACAGAAAAGCAATGACATTTTAGCTGTGGGGGTGGTAGTGGTGACCACTCCTCCACCATGCCACTCCAGCACTGACCGTTCCTCTGTAAATTTCCCTCACACTGCAATGTACAGTATATCTGTAGGTAGTCACAAAGAGCAGTAATCCTTCTTGTAGGTAGTGCCCTCTCCAAGGAGAAATTACCCCAATACATGTAAATGGCTGTTTATGAAGCACTTTATAATGTTGCTTCTCATTCACCCATTCACACGCTCCGAAGGACACTTCGACACAGACACGAGGGATATGGTTTGGGAATCGGACCACTTGCAACTGCCTTACCAACTGAGCTAAAGGCACCCGACATGTATTATTTGAATGGTTCTTCAAGAAGTTGGGGGAAAAAATGTTTGGCTTAATTACTTTTACATTTATTTATTTCAATGTTTCTCTTTACATTTGAGCCCCTATAGCTAAGCATTTCCTTTGTCATGTGCAAATTGTAATAAAGATAGTGTGATAGATAGACCGGTGATAGAGTGTTCAATGCTGCACTGTTTAAAATGTTTAATGTAGTGTGGTGTAACGTAGTCTGGTTTAGAAACATCTTTTTGGTTATACATTAACAGCAAAACTGTCCATACTGCATTGTTTTATAATGCACAACAGTAAGTGCCATTAATCATTTAATGACAACAATCAATTGAAAAATATAGTGAAATACTTAAAAAAGGAACTCTGGTCGCTTTGAAAACAGATGTTTGTTGAACAGCTCTGATTATTTCCTAGTGTGAATCTAATGGGAATACACAGCTGAGAATTATCATCATGCAACACTGTAAGAAATTAAAAACCTGAACAACAGCCAATTCATTACCAAAAAATACAACAAAAAACATACAACTCAACAGTAACTATCTGCACAATGATTTGCATAATGTAATTGCACAGACATGCAATCCAAAGCATGTAATACAATAATTAAGCAGTTATTTTAGTATAAATATTACTCCTCTAGGCCTTTCTTCTCAGCTATATTACAGATGTAAAAGAAAATCAGAAAATGAACTCATCATGCTCATGGTGCTCCTCGATCTAGCCGGCACACTGCCTAAGGAGCTATTTAGTTCTAAAACATGGTCCGACGTAACAAGTCACAGATTTGTCATTTCTGCACAAGTAAATAACAGAGATGCTACCCTCAAACAAAAGCCAAAGAATCGGGTGTCATGGCACCACGACCCTTTAGATTTATCTTTATTAAGTTAAAATATGACTATGAATAAATCAAGAACACATAAAGTGCCTCAACCCAAAATAAAAATTTAAATCACGTGTTGACATGAAATACAGAAAATAACATGAAGCATCGCACAAGCTCATTTAACCAAAATACTGAATGACAAGGAGAAAAAAGGACTAATGATTAGACACTAGCTGGTTGTGTTTTCAATTGCTTATAACAAAAATATTTCGGCAACATTATCACACTACTGTGTGTTTTACAGAGGCCATATATCTAGTTGGAAGTGAATGCATAACAAAAGGTACTCGGTAAATAAAGGCCAATTCTTTTTTCTTTTTATATTTTGAAGATTCAGTTGCATATTAAAGACAAGAAAAAGCGGGGCATTGTAGAATTAATTTGATCATTCATCAATAATCAGTTTTTCATCAAGCAGCATTACAGTTTATCTCTATTTTGCAGCCTGCAGTTGAGTCAAAGTCCAACTTGAAATACACTCACAACATATATGATAGATCTTAATGATATGGAGGACAATAAAAAGAAAACAGCTCCTCCCCTGCTATTGTGAAAGGTTTCACATTCTGCTTGTCCTTAAGCTTTAAGGTCAGAATGATTGCAACCTCCATTACAGGTGTCACAATGCTCATCAAATCAGACGTTATTCCAAGAAACAGCAAAGACCTGAGTCATCACCCTCACTAGGCCTATCTGCACTAAACTTACAGCTGATGGAGCACTCTAATTCTTGTTGCCTTGGTCTTCCCATCGTTCTTTTCAACAGGTTTACCAATATGGTCCAAATTCACTGGAAAATCCCCTGCTGAGAATCATGACATGGTGACAGTGCAGACAAAAAATAAAACTACATTAAGCATGGTTCATCTGCCGAGAACTAGCTTTAACAGAGGGACAAAGTTCATGGTGTGAAACTCTCAGTCCCAGTTCTCCCAGTCTTCATCCAGCTGGTAAAAAAAAAAATAAAAAACAGAATAAAAATATCAGAACCTCCCATGATTTCACCACATATTAATGTGAAATATAGGTAAATTAGATAAAAGTAAACACTGACCTCTCCAGAAGCTTCTATTTTAGACAGTGCCAGTTGGACTTCTTCCTCAGTCATGTCGAGGTCGAAGTCTTTCTCCCAGTCCTCACTCACATCAGTACTGGACCCTGCAGGATAAAGATCATTTTTAACTTTCACTACCCTTCACTCCGCTGCATCTTCTAAGCTTATTTAGTGGAAAACTCTGAACCTTAATCCTGTTAAGATTTACCCTCACAAACTGGAAAATTCAGAATCTCACTCCCAACATAAAAATGACCTCAGGTCATTGTACCTTTTTTGCCATTGTTAGAGGGCGTAGACTTCCCGCTGTCAGAGTTAAGCTCAAACACTCTCAAATCTTGCAGTACCTCCTCTTTCGCTGCCTCAGGCTTAGAGGCGGGGGCCCTCAGTGATGCCCCATCAACAGTAACCTGCTGGGATACAGTTTCCAATCGAGCCTCAGGGGGTGTATTTCCAGGCTTCTTATCTTCTTCTGTCTTGTCTATGACATCTTCTAGGCTTGCTTCTGTCAGTTTCTTGGCCAGCTCTGCAGTCACAGGCTCTGGCCGCACTTCTACTTGTGTTGGCAGACTGATGCTGTCGCTACTGACTGAGAGGGTGGTGTCGCGCTCTTCACTTGGAGACAGGACAGGGCTCAACAGAGTTGTTCCTATGGGAGCTGTCAAGGTTGTGGGCAGCTGAGTTGAGCTGTTATCCAATGGGGGTGTAAAGGTGAGTTGAGATGATGTCGAGGCGCCAAGGAAGTCATCTGACAGTAACAGTAGGAGTATTAGTGAGAGAATTCACAATATGGCTGATAATTAACTAGAAGTGAAGCTAACTTACCTTCCTCCTCCTCCTCCCAGCCCAGTGACTCTGTATGTGTAGTCTGTTCTGCCCTCTGCTTCAGTGCCACTCTCCGTGCCTCCTCCTAGAAGACACCAGGAAAATTACACTTATATAATAATAATAACTTGTAAGTATTTTAATGTAGAACCAATGATCTTAATGAACATGTGAATGTGCGTTACATTAGTTTCCTTAATTAAAAAGAACATAAAAACAACTCTAAGGCAAGGGGAATTGATGGCAGGGTTGTTGTACTAGAATGCACAAATTGTACTAGTGATTTAATATTTTGGTGATGAATGAGCACAGTACACACAGAATAGACTAACAATATTTGAACAGTCTGATGTTCTGTAAATTATTATCCAGACAGGACCGAACGCCATCATGGCCATGCCACATATACAGTAATCTGAGGAGACTTTAAATTGGCCAGCAGGTGGCACCAAAGGCCAAGTGCTTGGCAGACATTAGGACACAAGGAGATTAGAGCTAAATATAACATAATGTTTACCTGCTCCAACTGGAAGACTTTGTAGAAATACCTCTGCCAGAATTCTGAATGGGCTACAGCTGCTGGCACCTGTGGATTAAAATCAACGCATTGTTTTAGTTTAAAACAATACTGGAGGGTATAAGCTCTTTCACATTAGGAGTTGAAAAAAGCAATAGTAAATACCATTTTGGTGTAAAGAGCTCTTATAGAGGGACTATCAACCAACAGCTGTGAGATTTCTCCTTTCTTATCTTCCAAACTGAAGCTGGACAGCCAGCTGTCAAACTGCTCTGGAGGACCTAGGCAAAAAACATTTCTGATTAAGTAAGTAGTAAAATGTGTAAAAAATATATATGTATTTAGGATGCATGCATTTCTCCACCTATCACTGTCTCACAATTTCAGAATTTTACAGCACAACTGAATGGTTCTAATTTTGCTGTGTGAGACTGGTTAACCAGAGCTTGTTAAACTCTGGTTAACAATGTAGTTTCTCAGTAGCATCCTGAAGAATGAGGAATGAGTAACAAATAATATTAATTAACATACATGCTTTATTAGGGAGCATCTTAAAAGTAAATGTAAAAAGCTAAAGTACTCAACGTAGTGTGAGCATCTTTTATACAGAGTAGGAGACATCATAAAAAAAAACCCTGGACCTTAGTTTAAAACATAATACACTAATAAAATTTTGAGGTTCATTAAATTACAGGGTGCCTTACCATCAGGCTCATTGCAGTATGTAGCAGGGTCAGCCTGCAGACTGTAGAGACGTGCCTGAAGGGGAAAGCAAACATTTAGCTGTGGTTGATTTGTTTCTGTATGCACATTGTGTCCTCACTTTCACAGTCCTTCTCGCTCTTATAACAAAACTAAATAAATCCTGAATCAACACATTGTATTTTCTAAGACATTGTCTAGGAAGGTTTTCCATTGCTTTGTTTATTCTCCCAAATTCTGCAAAAAAGCAAAAGAGTAAGAGTGCTCTTCTTTATTTAATGAAGATGTAAAACTTATTGAAAGATCAACGGCTTTCAGCTTTTCGGCTTCAGTGGTCGCCACAGGGGAACATGTTCCACAAGTTGATTTGGTATGAGATTTACGCTGGATGACCTTTCTGCTGCAACCCTCACATTATTTATTTATTTATTTATTTTTTAATCGGAGCTCGGGACCAGCACCACGGTAGCCCTTGTTGGCTAGACAGGGCCACTTCTGGTGGGGTGGGATTCAAGCCCGCGGCTTATATTTTTATATATTTAATCAAACTTTTACAAACCTTCGAACTGTCATAAACCTCTGTGGTTCCTGCTGCCGTTGCCACCAATGTGATGACATCACAGTCAATGGTTTTATCTGGGGGTGGAGCAAGTGTGTCTGTTATCACTCCTAAGAAACTAGACAGGCTTTTCTTCACCTTTTCTGTTGTCTCTGAGGAGCCTTCCACCTGGGAAGCATCATAGATACGAGCATCATGAGTAAGACTCATTTTACTGTCAGTACTTGAGATGATAACACAGATATGCTACAAGTATAGATATAGATATACTCAGAGATTAGTGAAGTGAAGGCTTGAACTTACTGCAAGTTTGTTCCTGACAGCAGTGGCTGTAGCCACAATTGAGCAGGCTGTGTCATGTTGCACCACAGTTGAGAACTCTGTCAAGTCTCGCTTCAGGAATTCTAAGGCCTCAGATGACTGCAACATAAAAAGTAAAATAAAAATTCAGATTCAAGTTAATCAAACTGGAAATATCACTTCTAATAAAATTGTCTGATTTAGGTCTAGCCTCTATATAAGGTTCAACACACTTCGTGAACAGCAAATGTATTGTTAATAGAACAGCACCTCAGCTGAAATGCTGTAAATGCAGAGTAACTGCTAAAGCTCCATTGAAAAGTACTCATTTCCATGATGTGGATGAACATTTACCTTGTCTTTCATGGTCTGGTAGCTTTGCTGAAGCCAGCCTCCCCACCAGCCTTCTCTGTCATCATACACACAATCAGACACTTACTAAAATAGACAGCAGAAAAACGTCCTGCACATTCATAGCACAATATTTGCACTGAGGCTGTCAATCATCAAATGCTCAAAATGTCTCATCACTTCAGACACTGTCAGCTTTACCTCAAGCTAGCTATTGCTAACTTACACAACACAACCTAGCAAGCTACGTTTGTTAACGTAGTATAACGATAAAGTGCACGCTAGTTTGTCGCAACAAGCGATGGCCGCGATTAATAAAGCTGTACAGAATTTCTACGTGGAAAAGAAGAAACATATATACAAGCCATGCTTTTTGTTACTGTGGAACGTATTCGCTGTAGAACCATTAGAGATATCAAGGCTATGCTAACGCTAACCAGTCTATGTTTTGGTAAACAATTATACTTCCTGAACTGATTCCGGGGGTTGTAGAGCGCATCGTTTAAGGAAAATAATCAAACTACATCTAATTATAGGCGCAAGACAATAAAGGACACGATAAAAAAATGGTGTCTATGCTCAATGCCACAATACACTTAAAAACTAAAAGTAATTTGCTAGTTCACTCTCACCCTTCAGCCATCTTCACACGATGACATCATCAGTATTTGCTGAACTACAACCCTGGCTGCGTGGCTTTGAGAATTACGCACGTGATGTAACGTGACTTTACTTCCGTTGTAAACAGAAAGCCACAGTCACGTATACGGAGAGAAATCACGTTTTCTTTTTGTTTTTTGTTTAGTTTTTTTTCCCTGTAAGTGATCTTACGCATTCCTAACAGTGTTTGCTACCTATGGTGGCTGCAGATGACCAAATTTGACGGCAACGCTTAAAACTGGGCATTTAGATTATTTTAAGACAGTGGTTTGGGGAGTCAGTAATTCACATATGTACTATTGTTCATCAAGTAAAATTCCTTACCTCATACAATGTCTTTTTTGTAAAAACTATTTTCCTGTAAAACATATATATCTTAGTGATAAAATTATGTATTTTCAAGCCTCTTAGTGTCCACTGGATGTGATTTGAGTAAGAAAACTTTCAGTGCTTTGAAAACACTTGTGGTGTGTGGTTTGAATACAATGTGGTGTGTTTGTTTGCATGTGCCTTCACCCCCTTTATTTAGTCAGAAGTTTTGTATTTTCCTATATTTACAACATACTGTGAATGAGCTAGATTGATATCAGATTTTATATCTGATAGTTGTGTGTGAAGAGGACCAGAAATAATCAGAAGCAAAATGACTGTTGTAGCACAATGCTTCCATGAGGAAGACTATGCACATTGTTTTCCTTTAAATAAAACTAATTTAACCAATAAGTTGTACAAGACGCCAAATAACATCCGGCCCAAATCTTTCCTTTTTGAGCCGTTAGGTTGGCTAATAAGACGATAGCAATTCCAGTTCACCTCCCATGATAAACGTCTTCCTCTCTATACACGTGGACATGCATGTGAGCATATGTGAGGTATTACCATATTGCTTGTGCGTGTTGACCCTCAGCAGCTGTGCTGTCCCCTCATCAATATTCTGAGTGAAGGTGGGGGGTGGGGGGTAGGGGGCTGAAGGCTTTTACTGGGCAAAATGAAAAGAACAGGCAACAAGCTTCTGGAAGTGTTCTCTCTCTTATTTGAAGTACCCCTTTATCCAGACACTACACAGTGAGTGCAATATGTCTCCCATGTCCAGTCCCTGAATCCTCTTAATTGGGTCTTTCAGTCCCTTAATTAACTCTGTCAATGTAGGCTGTGCTGAGCCAAGTTTAGACAAGTACTAATCTATTGATCAGTATGTGAAGCTGTTAACTTATCCATCTGTCTACATGGGCATGGCATGATAGTGTTTGCATACCATATAATGGAAAAAAGGGGAATGTGTAATATGTTGCACTGCATAGTTTGTGACATGTCTAGTCCTGTGACATTACATTTAGGCTATTTTTTACCTCCTGTGAGTTGATTAAATCCCTATGGTTAATATTAAGTACACAGTAGCACCTTACTAAGTGTATTTACTGGACTCATAGTTTCAAAGTACTTAAAATATTATATTTCTGCTCCATTATTGTAGAGGCAAATACATTCAAGTGAAAGCTTTGGTAAATTTCCAGTTGATGGAAAATTTCAAATCATTTTAAAATAAATGCAAATATTTCAAGGATTTCTTCACAATTTCACAATGAACCCCTACACATCATATCACCTTTACAATGAAAGGATATGAATTATTTGCTCTTCTCAGCGAAAATGAATTTCATTGTCAGTTTTTTTCTTTTCCCCAGATCATCATGTGCAACACCAATGTTGCCATTGCTGGTTAGAGTACGCTAAATGACACCACGATGACATCAGTGGCCGACCAAAATGGCACACAGAGGATCTGCCCATATTGCATGATTTAAGAAGCATATCAATTACACACCACAGTCATCACATCCACATACACACTGCAGACTGCTGATACTACAGCATGGGTTAACACCATCTGGTGTCGATCAGGAAACACCAGCTTTGTGCAAGTCAGTGTCTCTAATTATCTACCTAGAGCAAAGGGAGGCCAGTCTCCACTAATCTCCACAATGTGTTCTGCTTCCCATTTCCACCTGTGCCCAAATAAAAAGGGGCCTTGTGGGAGGACTGGGGTCTCTGTGTCAAGGGACCAGGTGATGCTGCAACGCCAGTCCCCACGACAGAAGCTTCACCGCTTGGTTTGGCTGGCAGCTGCCTCCCCCCACTGAGTCATCCCACAGCTGACAATCCCCCACTACTGACAGAGGCTTTTTAGAGTGTCAATAGCCTCATATATTAGAGCTAACCGCCTTTGTGGTGAACGAGGGTGTCAGGTCTTTTGGCCCGACAGCGCTTGTTACCATGATGAAATGTAGATTGAATGGAGGGGTCTGTGTCGCAGGCACGAGAGCTTGGACTCCCCCGGCCTTTATGTCCCACGCATGGCCATTGTTCAAACCTATTCAAGGCTCTCAGGAGGAATAGGAGGGGTGTGGGTGGCTGAGAATGAGTTACATCTCTTCATTTCTGCCCTGCTCTCCAACTCATCTGTCAGCCGTGGGAGGATAAGCATGTATTTTACACGCTTGATTTGTTGCTAAGTGAAGGCCAGCCATTGTTTGGTTGTTAAATCATGCTAAATCATGTTCATGGCAATCTGTATATATTGCTGGTTTAGTTGAGTAATCATTGTTATCAGTCAGCTTGCACTTTTTAACACAAGTGCAGGAAAATTTGATGGCAAATGTGCATTAATACTATCAGAAATATTCCTCAAAACATCTACTAGATCCTGGTACTTAAAACATCTTTTTAACATCCAGGACTTTTTTGCCCTGACCCCTTATGTCATCTGCTTTAAATTTGCCTTTTGTTTGCCTATATCTATGTTCTTATGAGACAGTGACAAATCACTGGCCTAGAGCTAAGGACATTGCTATGTCCCTCGCCTGCGTCAGACAAAAGTGACGCGCCTTCCTGGCGCCTGTGTCATTCTTTCATCTCCTACACCCTGTTGAGGTGAAGATGGATGGTCCTCTAGCTCAAGAACACAACATTCAGCCTATGTGCTGGTGTATTGTCTGACTCTTCTGTCGCTCTTTGGCTCTTTACACATTGGTCTGTTCGAAGCTGGTTAGCAACCAATGACGGCTTGTTACTAAATGTAAATGTTTTTGCACTGCTCCCTTTTAAGCATCAATAAAATTCTACTGTTAGAGGCAGGTGTGGTGCTGTGTGTTAGTGGTGCATGTCTACAACTCTTATAGTGAAGTAAGAGTTTCCTTGTAAAGAGAAATAGTACCTCGCAGAAATTGTTCAAAAATGTAACTTGTTGTTCAGACCAAAGTACCAGAAAAACCGTTAAACATAGTTTAAAATTTTCAGAATTACATTTATGAGAAGAAGGGATCAAACAACATTTCTTATCATAACAATTTAATTTAGGAAAATAGAAATCCTGCACAATAAGGTATAACAGTTCCATTTTTGAAATTTGACATCATCACAGACATCAGATAAATTACATTCTTTGCTACTCTGTTAAAATCCCATGTGCGTTTAGATTTTCCTGCATAAACAATGCAGAAAAGACAGTTCATAAAAAATAGCAGCGGTTTGCGTAGCCGAAGATTTACATAGTATGTACAAGTTGTGGCACCAGTCATCATTTTATCAGTTCATTTAACAATAGTCTTTGTACTGTTTCAAATCAGTCATTCAGTTTAAAGAGAGTCCTGATCACCTGTTCATTGACAGGCTGTGCAGTTTAGAGGTAGTGGTGGGCAAAGGCTGGCAGAGTGAGCAGGGGCAGGGCATGCCAGGGAAGTGCCTGTATGAGCTGGTCAGGTGGAGGGGGTCCTTCAGAAGGCCTTGGACAGGAGCATGAAAACCCAAGAAGCTGGTAGATGGAGGGGAGTGTGGACCTGGGGCTGAAGAAGGTAAAGATGAGTGATGCTGGAGAGTGGAAGGTGTGCTGCCCACAAGAGAATGCAGGGACTGGGACAGAGGATGCAGAGGGAGGTGGGCAGTGGGAGCTGCAGGGGTGATAGTAGGATGTGCAGAAGTGCGGCTCTGCACAGCAGCATTGCCTCCATAAACATCTCCCACCAGCTTCTTCATTTCTTCCAGAGAGCTGGACAGCATGAGGATGTAGTTCCGTGCCAGCAGCAAGGTGGAGATTTTTGACAGCTTGCGGACAGAGGGGCCATGGGCGTAGGGCATGACCTCTCTCAGGCCGTCCATCGCCTGGTTCAGATCATGCATTCTTTTCCTCTCACGACTATTTACTTTTAGTCTCAGGTCCTGCATCTCTTCCTTGGTGAGCTCAGACCTGGTCTTGGTCTTGCCGTCCCCACTGCTGCACTCTGTCCTGCCCTGGCTGGCCTCGCTGTCTGCTCTGTTTTTTTGGCAGTATGCCTGGAACATCTTGTTGGAAAAGAAGCTCCCAGCTGAGTCGTCCACCACCAAGTCTGGAGAGGAGGAGCGGCTGCAAGTAGAGCCAGCATCAGAATCCATCTTGGCTGAATGAGGGAGAAACTGAAAATGGTCCAAAAGTCTAAATGCTTAAGCGAGCTTGATATAAGAGTTTAAACTCTACAGATGATTCCTGTTTGTCTGTTTTTAAGCTGCTCCAAAGTTTCTTTCTGAGTTCTTCTCAGAGTTTGTGCTGTTCAGTCTGATGCTCGGTCTGTCCACAGGAGTGAGCCTGTCTAAACTGTCACCCTCTGGGCCTACTGGGGTGTATTTATACTGCAGACACAACAAAGGAACAAGAAGTCGCATAATGAGACACTTTGAACCACAGCCAATTGCAGAAGGGACACACTTTCACCCCCCTCTCACACCTCCTTCCTGCAGCCTCCCTTCCCACACCCACATTTAACTCCCCATCCCTGATGAACCCCTACACATTAACCAGGGGAGGGTTTAAAATTTTGCATTAAGCTGTACACCCAGAAGTTAAACAGGGCTGTGTTAAAACTTTTATTAAAGACTGTTGTTCATGACACAAACATGTGCAATGGATTTAAAGTAATTGGAGATCATTTCGACATGTGTAAATATTCAAAGTGAGGAAAAAGTGAGAGTGTGAACCACAGGTCTGCTAATGACATAAAACCGAGCAGGGTTTTATTGCCCTGCTCCATAATACCAGATATATGATGCCTCGAAGGCCTTATTTACATATGGTATCCATGAGACACGTAGGAGAAAGGTATGAGGCACCATATGAGGTGCTTAAACATGTAAAGAGCATCATTGATTGCAGACTAGGTACAATTGAACCAGGAGCTCAAGACAAAAGGGGTCAGATGAATTTGAATTGACTCCCTAAACAGTCTGTGAAATCCCATCACAGTCACTGGAAGGGGTTCCTACAGCTGGGGAGGAGATAGTTAAAAAGATACTAAAGAGTATAATATTGTATATAATAATGTGCCCGCATTATTATATTTACCTAATTTAACCATAACGCTACCAGCACTCTCTAAGGTTTCTTTCTGTAGATGTCTAGAACATGCACAAAATTTGGAGAAATAACTGTAAAACATCTTTTTTGTCACACGCATTACTTTGCATTCATGCCACATACATTTTTGTCAGGACAAAAGTCCAGCTTGTATCTGCTGATCTAATCATGTGGCTGGATCAAGCGGCCTTCCAAACATCTCAGGGGCTGGATTTCACAGCTCTGCTCAGGAATTTCCTGCCTCCCTTCTGCCAAGCAAACCTCCAGTGAGGCAGCACAGTTCAAATGTAAAACACATTTGTAGAAACTTTGGTTTTGTGAAAGCATACAGCATCGATTGCTGTCTGAAGGATAAAAATGCACAGCATACATACAAGGTTTTATTCAGTTTAAATGGAAGAAGCATTTTAGTGTCACTGTGTTGTGTTTCCACTACCATCTAAGAAACTATTTGCTCTCCTCCTCTTCTGCACAGCAAGACACCCTGGTTTAAAACATCTAGACATTCCCATCTGTCTGTGGGTGGGTCTGTGTTTTTGTGCAACTTCAAAATACTGCTCTCTAACTTTCGAGTGACCAATGACTTAAAATTCATACATGTCTTGCATGTTGATGGTTTAATTAATGCTTTTCTCAACATTTCTGTTTTAACGTGTCCTAATCAGGGTGAACTCTGAGGCTGATGTACTTGCATAACATGTATCAGCATCGCTTTCTTAAGAAAATGAATTCACAATTGATAGCCAAAATGATCATAATACTATAAAAACTATAAAAACAGCAAAAAAACAAATTATCATAAATACAGAGTATTCCAACAATCCTTTAGGGAACATGGTTTCAATCTTTCATCCTATGTATATTTAAAATGGTTAAATATATATTTTTCAATGTGACAACAAATTTGATATATTCTATGTCATTTGGCAAGATTTACGAAAAACCCTAACTCATTAAGTCTAAGAAGCATGTGCCTTGACACATTTATCCATAACTTAGATTTTTACTTTTCATTAAAAATGTTTGAGAGCAAATATCCAATACACAAAACAGCTGCAAGTTTAATATTGCATAGGGTATGTCCAAAATTAGAAATCCAGACTGTTGCCCTCTTAAGGAACACTTTCTCCAAATATCTCTTTCCCAAGAGATGTGCTGCACCTGGATCGACCTCTTTTTTGTACTTTTATGTTCTAGTTAACTTTGTTCTGGATCTTTGGGTGCTTTTTCTTACATGTCATGTTGCACATAGAAATGTAAATAAATAAGGGACACCATTTGTCTTGCATGATGGCATTTATTTATTTATGTATTTATTGCCTGGCTGACCCTGGCTGGAATAACTGTATTGTAAGGTTGGGCAAATGCATCATAATTACGCATTCAACAATATTAGAAGTACCATAAATGATAAAAACATGCACAAATACAAATATTTTGTCCTAATTGTGATGGACTTAGTTGAAGTTCACATTGATCTACACCTCATTGTTGTTGCATTCTCCAATAAGATCCAACACAAAAAGTTAGGAGTGGGAGTGAAGAGGGCCCTCAGGACCCCCACCATAGCTCCATCAGTGGGCCCCGCAGGGTGCTTTGGCTCAGCCAACACTCAGTGACATTATAATTGGGGAACCTTGAGAGCCAACATGAGCCATTTATTTGGAGCATATGGATTTTCCCATCGTTAGGCTCAGAGCCAAGATGGCTGCTGGACTCTTCTCTGTTAATTGGGTCAGGTCCTAATTAACTCTGTTGGACACAATGGTCCAGATTTCTTTCCATTCCAGCCTTTCAGACTGTTTAATGACTGGTTCTGTTCCAAAGCTTTTGTCATGTTTTACACACTTTAAAGAGAATAAAACAATAAATATTGTCTCATTTATGATCTATAAATTTGGGGAAAAGGTGCCAAACACCTCATTAACTGTACAGAAAGTTAGTCAGTTTTATGAAATGATCGTGAGAAAACAGCAAGTAAAAGTATTGACATGAGTGAAAGTAGAATCACTAGGAACAAATGTATTGATCATGGGTCTCTAGGAAAAGAAAAGAGATTGTAATCAGTCCGTCATTTACTCTATTATTATATGCATGAGCCAGATAAATCCCTTTCTCCTGTTCATTCTTATTCTTATTCATGTGTTTACTGAGGCAACAGGCCACACAGAGAGACAAGATCTTGTGCTTTGCATTTCACCAAGGAAAGCATAGCCACCCTCCATGTTTCCACATAATCCTTCCATTTTTAACCCTACATCAGAGTGTTTGACTTTCTTCTTCAGATGCTACCTTTCAGGACCCTTGATCCAGTTCAAGGGCTCTGTGACAGACTTTTTTTAGGCTTTAGAGACCGCCTTTCTGCTGCCTCATGGGGTGCACAGCAATGAAAGTGCTCAGGTGACCAGAAAATGAGGGCATTATCACAGGCATATGCTTGTAGCGACAGAGGATCAGGGTAGATTAGGACCTATCATAGCTCAATAAAGTGCTAAGCTGGAGACCAAACTTTCAGTGTGTGCCATAAGGCTTCCTTCACTCACTGCTGGTCATTGCTAAACAGGATCAGCTGCAAGATCTTCTGTACACACACACTGAGCTTCAATCTGTTGGTTAAAAACAGAGCCCACAGAGTATGCCTTTGTTTACCACCACTTTTTGCAGTGTTACTTGGATATGAAGGTTCGGTGATCAAGATCATAGCAGGAGAGGCGAAGGAGCAGATATGTGGAATTGTTTTGCTTTGCTTCATCTATGGATCTGAACATTTCCGTCTGAGTACCTATGTGAGGAGAGCGATATAAAATAGTTACACACAGCACCTGAACGGGCTGACAAGTGTTTCTGAGAACAGGGAGTGTTGCCCTTTGTTATCTCTCACTGCTGGGACAAACTGTTCAGTGATTTATTCATTTACACTGCCCGAAACAATTGCATTATCTCAGCCCCAACAAAAAGACACAAAGGCGCTATGAAAATCCCCTAGGATGTTTATGAGTCACTAAAGAGTCCAATAACTTTCCCCTTCATCTTTAAGCGGCCACGGAGAGTTGCATGCTGTGGAGGGCTGCAGGGCGAGTGGTGTCAGGAGGGGGGTCCAGGCCAAGGGAGAGATGCTGATTATGGGTGGGATAAAAGGAGTCCAGACCCTCTGCTCTGGAGCTGAATGGAGCTGGGTCAGCAGGCTGTCCTATACACTGGCCTGCTCCATGCTGCTAGAACTTCATAAATTACCCCACAATTACCCCAGGGGGACACCAAGGGAGGAAATACAGGCAAGAGGGGGAGAGAGTAAAAGGGTAAAGAGCAGAACCGGTTGCTGAGCAGACCGTCATCAGGAGGTGTAAGGACTGGGTCCAGATGTTGGCCTTCAGGTTGCTGGGATCCAAATGATAGCACTGATAGCAGCTCCCTGACAACTGTCACGAGTAAATGAGGAAGATTCACTACCCTAAAGTGAGACTGTGTAATATTAATATAGGGAACATTCTTATTTTAACAAATAAAAAATTACATTTGTAAGCACTCA
This sequence comes from Channa argus, assembly GCF_033026475.1. Classification (NCBI taxonomy): domain Eukaryota; kingdom Metazoa; phylum Chordata; class Actinopteri; order Anabantiformes; family Channidae; genus Channa; species Channa argus. The sequence continues at coordinate 6,469,592 of NC_090212.1, forward strand.
AATGTCCCCTTGTTCAATTCAGTGCATAATCAAATTCACTTCTATATGAGCTGTATTTAAATTAGAAAATACATACGTCAGCTTGTTCACCTAATAAAAAAACACAAAAATTGCCTTTTTTCAGCCCAGTAACTTTAAAACTTAAAAGATAATCAAAATTTTGCAAAAACATACTGTTGTCATGAAAATAGTTCTGGTTTTATTTATCTAAGGTTTGAGAAAACCTTGTTTTACAGGCAAAACAGTTTAACAGCAAAGTTCTTTTCCAGAAACAGTCTTTCTGTTACACTGGATAATCCATAGAGCACACTGTCAACAGTTTTCAGATCATTTACAAAGAAAACTGGCCATAACAGCATAACAGCAACTGTGTTTTGGGAAAATATGTGGCTGCTGATCTTATCTTATTATCAAAATAATATCAATTAAATCAATTAACTCATTTTAATGAATTAGAAAAGTGGTTGTACTGAACACGTGGACATGACAGCAAAAGTTGTTGTAGAATGAACTGAAACAGTTACTTGGCAAATCGTAGCCAATCACAAAATCGCACACATGCCTTCAAGCTCATACAGATGCATACACTTACACATAACAAACACACACAGTGTATCTCTTAGGCATTGTGCTGGCCACACTTTTGAACAGTTGGTCGCTCACTGATGCATGGGGGTGGCTTTGTGTCAGCAGTCTGCAGACTTCTGGCCCTCTGTGCACCCACCCTCTGTCTCCTTTATCCCCCTCATCTCTGTGTTATCCAGTCTGATAAAACAGGGGACCTGCTCACCCAATAATCTCCCTCCCCGAAGCCCAGGCACGACTCCTGGCTTTCATCAGCACCATTGTTTCAGTCTGTTACCTCTGCTTGTGCTCCTTCACCACGGCAACACATGTGAGCACACACACTCACATACACACATACGGATACGTCCACCCCCTCCCTCGTGCCTGTCCCATCTGTGGATAGGCCTGCCATGTGTCTATTCATAAGGGTGCCGGCGGCAACGCCACTGTATGTGAAGAGTACATGATGCTGTCCTTTTGTGTGGGGCTCAGTCCTCTGCTACTTACCGCTGACCCTGGGGGTCACCGCACACAATAACCTGAGTGTTGGTGGCCAGTGGCTATCCTCATTGACCTGTGATTGACGAGCTGATCAATGGTGTGTGTGAGTGTGTGTGCACCCACGTGTTAGGTTTCTATACAGCCTCTGCAGACCCATTGAATTGAGCATGTCTGTTTTGTAAGTTTTGGTCTTTTCAAGGTATCAGACTAGTTAGTGACACACAATTGGCTTCTTTGGCTTTTAGCTTGATGTAGTGAAACGAATAACTGCAATTAAGCTCAATGGGCACACACCTTGGGTGGACACTTAAAAAAACGATGAACATGTGTTGCTTTAACATTCTGTAGTTCTGTCATATCCCTTCAGATACATTTTCCTCTCTTTTGCTTCTGTATTCTTTAGCCGTCTTTAACTCCTGCCTCACCCATCTTTTCATGTCAACCATACACACACATTCACTCCACGAGTCACTGAAGGGGCTCAGGTGGGTGATTACTGGCTCACATTAAATCGTAATACACATATGATTGGATCTGAATACTGATGAGAAGATCTGCTTCTATGGTACATTATCATGCAGTGTCCAACATGGCTGAAACATGGACAGACCTGTCTACTTCAGATCTGTAACTGTAGGAGTGAGGGGTTAAAGCCACAGCCCCCAAAAACAATAAATACACTTGTGTTTTTCTAAATATAAAGACCTCCTGTTGATTAATCAGTTGGTGGATGAGTGGATGAAAAATAGATGTATGTCACTGAAATGACACTTAAATCATGTCGGCCTTGTTTACTGTACACCTGTGATTCTTGCTATGTTAAAATGTGTTCAAACTTTTACACCAGACTGTGTTTCATACAAGAATTGGAGACACTATCAGTAAAAGTTTCAGAGTATCTATAAAATAAAGAGACTTTTTAGATACTCACATGTCCATTAAGAAGCTAATGGTTTTCTTGTCCATTCTGATGGTGAAGAGCTCAGGGAAGAAAAAAATCTTATCACTCCTTAAAAGAAGCAGCATCATATCAAATCTTTACTCTTGAGTGGACATGTGAGAATTAATACATTAGTTTAAATACCTTTAAAAAAAAACTTTCTACATAAACATTCTTTTACTTAAAGTTACAAAGTTCATTAGTAGTTGATTTTATTGTTTTTGTTTGTTTGCTCTGTAAACCACTTTGTGACTCATTTCCAAACAGCTGTAAAGTTACACAAGCTTGTAATATACCTGCTTTCATTACCTTGATCTTTAATTATAATTTTTATGTGGTTGTTAAGCAGACTGTGATTTGTATAGTGAGTTTGACTGTAGGTGGCACATTAAGAAAAAATAGTATATGCAATCATGTGTGAAGTTATTCAGCATTTTATATCAGCATTACAGATTGCTCAGACAGAACTTAATGCAAGGTTTATCTGTGAGGCACCTTTCAAACACAGGGCTGACTCGGACTGTAATAAAATGTATTTGAACTATTTTTTAAGAGTAAATAAATCAGTTAGAAAGGAAAATTACACAATGAATCCAGTGCAGTAATATGTTTCACCATATTATATTTTTAATCTTCATAAGCGTTTAGTGTAAGATTCATTGGTATAGGGTCACAAGATCACAAATGAGATTTGACTTGTAAGGCAAGGGAGAGTACTTCTGTAGAGATTTCTACTGTCACAGCTAGAATAATCTGGCCGCTGTCATATGCCCATGTGGCCTCTCGGTGGCATGAGGTCTGAGAGTAGGTTTCTAGCAACCTTTGTTATTAATATCTTTCTTTGTCTCACTTTTCCTGTCTTGGAAAGGGCCAGGCCTCTAAGTTTGGCCCGACAGACCCTGCCCCGCTGAGACCAGCACTAAATATCAATACATGTTTATGAGGCCCCATAAATACTTGATACAGAGAAGAATCAATGAAAGAGAGAACCAAGCGACACATTATTTCCCATGTGTATGAAGATGGAAAGTGGGGCAGAGAAAGAAAGAAGGAAAAATTGAATAAAGGAATAAACAAATAACAGGGAAAAAGCCCTGCAGGGCTTCAGATACCTGTCCATGTGCTGCAGCTGTTATGCAGTATGTATTTAATTTCCAGTATCCTTTATTTCATTATTTTATTTATGTTTACCAAAACTAGCAGTGAAGAGTAAAACATGCTATTAAGTTTTCACCCTCCTTCACTTTCAAAGTAATATGTTATTCATGAACAATTTAAGGATCAGAGTAATGAAGCACTGTGGACTTAAAGGCAGAGTACACAGCACTTAAACAAAAGGTCCCATAAAAGTACAGCTCTAGTGACTGTGTGGCAGTATATTTGGGGGACAGTGGGTGGATGGGGGGTGCCCCAGCTCTGGCCTTTAAAAGATTAACCAGGAGCCCACAAAAGCACTAGGGGCTCTGAGGCCAAGCAGGGGCGTGAGTGGGCCACTCGTTGGTTAAACATTGGCCATCTTGGATGCCCCGTCTTTGTCTAGTTAGGAGTTCTACCCGGGCTCCCATTAGCAGCTCAGACACATAACTTGGCAGCCGGAGTGAGCCAATACAAAGGCTGCCGGTGCCCGAAAGGCAGAAATGGAGATGTATGGGTCCAGGGTGGGGTACTCGCCACGTGGGGCCTTTGGTCGTAAAGCCCAAAGCAGGACAGATTGGACAGCAGAGCCCCCCTCAGTCCTCCTCTTTCTATGTGTTTCTGTGATGTGACAGTGATAAACGGGACGCACAACCTTCCAGAACAACAAACAGACACTGCCTCATTTCCCCAATGTGGGCGAGGGCAGGCATAAAAGAGGTGCCATCCCATTAGGGCCTGGGCTCAATGCTGCTGAGGCTGAGGAAGAGGGGGAGCACATTTCACTAGAGCACAGGGGCCACTCAGCCAGGAGCCCCCAACCAAGAGGGGACAGCTCTGCTGTTTTGTTTTCTTAAAAAAGTGTCATAAAAAACTCTCTTTAATTGGTGCTCCATAAAATTAGCATCTGCAAGCTGATTAGAGTTCCTCTCTCCTCAGTTACTATTGTGTCTCTCAGTGACCCCATCCCTGCCATTCACTTTGAGCCCTTTCACAATTTTATTGGGCATCAGAGAAAGAGGAAACTCATGTAAGATTGTGCCCTTTGCCCTCCACTTTTCCTTCTTCCATTCACGTTAACCAAGTCCCTTTGAACCGCTCGCCTTCTGCCTGGCCACTGAAAAGTAAACTCATGATAATAGAATGAATTTTGTTATGTTAAAGCGGGGATGCCTTCAATGTCATTTCAATTTCTGGCTTTGAGTTTGTGGAACAGCAGTTGTGGTTTTGTGTAGTGATGGTGTAAGCCACATGCCTTTTGTCTTCCCCTAGAGCTAACTTCAGCACAGTCCTTTGAATAACTACAGGGGCTGGAGTGAGCTATTGAAAATGCCTCTAAACAGATTAACCACACTTCCTGAATGTAGTGCCATTGTGTCTTGCAAAATCGAGATTGCAAAAAGTTTTTCCCTCGGCAAAACCCTGTTTATAGATATGTCAGAGCAGCACAGACTGAAATATAATCCCATTAACTTTGAATGGCAAGTCTATTACTCTGTTGCATAATGTGTCTCGCGCAGCATGGATAATCACCATCTCAGTGGAAATGGTGGTGAGATAAAAGGATTTGCGAAGCCTTGACACCTTTATGGATGGAGTAATATGGTTGGTGGGACCATAAGCTCCCTCAAAAGAAAAGTTTTGGTCGTCTGCATATTCTGATCCAAAATGTCATACAACAAGAGTAATGCTTCACAAAATAGGTTTATTATGGGTTATAATATTTTTACTGAATGCATAAGCACTGAACGTTTTGTGCAATGTGGAATCAAAGTGGGCTTTAAGTTCATCATTGTCAGTCAGCACATTTTTTATTCAGAGATTAATATACTTAAAAATCCAGTTCATGCACAATAATATTCAGATTAGCTGGGAGTTACAAGGAGTTTGTTGTTGTAATTTAATATTCATTCACTAACTTGTAATTATCAGAGTAAAATCTCTGCACACTTCCTTAATCAATGTCATATTTTCTAGCCAAGTTGAGCTAAAGAGTGATCGGTGTATGTCTGGTAGCAGTAGGAGGGACATATGAAGTTATTAGGGAGGGGGCATCATTGATATACGCATTTCATGGGGAAAGTGAGGGTTAAAGAGTGGGAACGTACCCAGACATTGTGATGCAAAGGCCAAAGGAGGGTTAAACCAGGTTCTACTCAGCCCCTTGACCCGGGATCTCTTTGATGCTGCAGCCTTCAGGACTTGGGCCCCTGGGGGGGCCCTCAGTGTGGCGCAGCACTGGGACCGGACCACTGCAACAGAGTCAGCGGGAATCAGGGACATTCTTTTGTCCCCAAAGAAAATGTACGTGGCTTTGGGCGGGGCTGGTATAAAGGTCACATGCAAGGAGCATGGGGAGTGAGGGGCGAGATCAAAAACAAACAGACATGGGGAAACACATCAGATCACTTTCTCAGAGACTGGTTACATGATGTATTAACATTATCTTGCAAAAAGAGTTTGCTAGTTGATGATCTAACATGCAGAGGTTACACTGCAATTCATCTCTGCAGGGAGCAACTAAAAAGTAAGAATGGTGAGTCCAGATAACATTGTTGCTTCCACACAGTCTTGAAGGCACGAAAGAAGGCAGAAAGTAACTTTCTTGTTTGTGTTACTGGATACAAAAAGACCAGATTTATTCCTGTAACTGGCTGGTGTCAGGCAGTGGCCAAACCTTTCCATATTCCATTGCAACTCATTATAAAAAAGCTAAATAAAATTTCCTTCCTACAAATATAATTGTACACTTTCCTTCATGTAGCTGTAAAGTTACCCATTTGTGTTTTAGAAAGCTTCGGACTTTTACGTGCCGCTAATCCACTCTACTACAACTGCAGTGTGCAGACTCCCTGAATCCATCAGCTGCCTCAATACAATCGAGTGTAAACCTTCCAGTTGGTAAATATCCCCCTCTCAAGACTCAAACTGGATCAAAACCCCTCACAGATGTGGCGATGTCAGCAGTCTAATACACATCCTGAGGCATCACAGAACTGAGGTCATTTTGAAAAAGATGATGTGAACACATACACTTTATCTTACCCAGAAATACATTGTATGAGCCTAACACAATAGATGCACAAGGAATATAACAAACTTAAAAACTGCTCAAAAAGTTAACATTATCTAGCTTCGAAAAAACTTTACTGTACTGTAATTTGATGAAGTTGTTTCCCAGCAGGTAACAAGCTGAGTGTTTGCTGAAAATTGCTTATAGAAAAAGTGAAAATGAAATTCAATTGAGAGATCAAGTCAATAGTTGCACGACTTCATTTCTAATCATCCTCTAATAAAAACTGTAAATTATGCTCTAAGTCTGTTCTCAGCATGCTTCCCTACATAGATTTCCTGATGTACTGCATTTCTTGCTATTGCATATTAAAATTACCCTCCTCAGGACCTTATTGTTCTGCTGTTTCTTTTAGTGCTTTTGGAATTGTGTGTACATACGTGTTAATTTCTGAAGTGACATGCTTCATGTTCCTGTTACATGCAAGTTACATGAAATTAGGTAAATAAAACAACAAAAGAAACAATAAAAGGGCTTCCACCTTTGGAGGCATAATTTTAGAGGCAATCATAAATGAAAAATGCATGAGTAAATGTTTAGGAATTAATGCACCCTCTAGTGGTTGCACTCAAACAAGTCGACATGTGTTTGGTACGCTGTGGCACAGAGCAGGACACTCCAACCCTGAGGTAATGTAACTATTTAATTTACCAACTGTGAAACAACAAGGTGTGCAACAGTAAAGGTAAAAAATGATTTATGTGACATTTAATTCATTCACAGGATCGATTTTCCTGACAAGCTTTTAAAAATTTCATGTCTTCATACACTTAATATAACATTTTCCTGTGCTCATCATCATCTTCTACCACATGATGACAGAACTATTATTTTACCTGAATCAATCAGTTGCAGTTAACTGTGTTCACATCTCAATTTTCTGATTTCTGACCACACGCTAGAACTCTGTGTGCTCAGCCACAGACCAAGACATTCATTTAGGAGTGTACTCCTCTCACTCATTTCCACTCTGTCAGTGAATAGTGCAGTGAAGATGAGGCACATTTGTATTTGAGGTTGAGAGGCAGATATGAAGATGTACAACAAGCCCGCCTTTGAAGGATGTACCCCAGCAGCTTCACTTGCCTGTGCCTGGTTTCATCGTCATGCTCAAAGGGCCTGAAGGATGTATGACACTGATGAAAGAAAAGAGACAGGTAGACAAAATGCAACGCTGAGTCTAAATTATCTCAGAAGAGCTAATATTATTAAGACGGTTGAAGCAAATGTCAGTAACAACAGTAAAAACAGATAAACAACATCAAAGTATCAAATGACACCCATTGATATAATGTTGCATGGTCATATTCTCTGTGATAACACTCTCATTTGAGGATGTAGTATGTTGTCCATCATTGCAGTACATATGTTCCTTTTTCTTGTTTGTGTGCAGTTGACATGTGCCATTTTTTTTACACTGGACGGCATCAGTGTGTTTCAAGAAGTGTCCCAGACTGAAGCCGGCACGTGCCTTTTCAATCATTTATGAGAGTTAATGCAGAGAGCAAGGACAAGCAGCGAAAACCTGGTCCCCAGGGAGACCTGTGGGCACATGGAAATAACAAATCAGCCGCACTGTAAACCATACTGCTAGCAGGGTACACCTGCAGGCGTCGTTGGTGTACAAGCTGCTGCGGTGCTTTCTTTGTGCATACTTTAGAGAAAGGCTGCTAAATCCAAAAAGGACTCGGCCTCCTGGTTGTGCACTAAAAACACACAGAAGGCTTTTCAGGTGCTCATCTCTTGCATTTCTGATCACCAACAGAAGGTTTGACGTAAACAACCCAACTTCCTTTAGGTTGTTCATCCCTACTCGGAAAGTGAATGTTATGTGATTGCAAGCTTATGCAGGAGAACAGATTTCCAAAAATTCAAAGGGCACCAAAATTATTCACTCAACTTTAGCTAATTTCCCTATTTACCTTCTGTTCAAATATAATTTGGTAAAAAAAAAAAAAAAAGAACAAAAAACTGTTAATTAAAAAAAAAGTTAAAAGTCTTAATATGACCATTATCAATAGCACATCACATTCCCAAGAAAGCTTTCCCGGTGAGAGCAGAAGCTGATTATAAATCCAGTTTATATTTGGTGGATAAATTGTCACATTATCACATCTCATCTCTGTCTAAAACTATCGCAAACGCTCCTGCACTTTGGACAAAACAGACAGGGGTGATATCCTCTTTCTCTCCTCCCCTCTTCTGCTTCACCTCCTCCACTTCTCCTTCTCTCACTCTCTGAAAAGTAATTTAATTCTGCTGCCAGTTTATCCCGTGAATAAAAGAGATGAAGAGGAGGAAAGGAAGAGCTCAAGGGGCTCATGGTTGTGTTAACTTTGTCCTCCATTTTTACTGCCTTACATGCTGAATTACAAATGATCGGAGCTAACAAGGATAACAGGATCACAGCTTGGGGCTTTGTGAAAAATACAAATACCATGTACCTCTGACATTTTAGCTTATGGCTGTGGCACACTATCAAAAAGTGACTCCTCTCGTGCAAAGGGGATTAAAATGCTCACGTATGCATGGTGCATCGCTTTCAAATTACACTTGCGTATGGAAACACTAAAAAAAGGGAGAAAGGCTAAATAGAGTTTTTCATCTTTGCTATCAGTCATCACACCCTGACCTTAACTGGAGTTTGTCTGGGTCAACTTAACCACAGCCTGACGGAAAAGGTAAGTTCCTGATTAATGATATTTCTCAGCAGTAGAATATTCATCTGTGCACAATCTCGTGCCTCCATCAGCACTCTCACCCTGGCTCGGCAATGTCACTGTGACTTTGCAGAACCTTTCCCAACTTCAGGACCATCTATTTTACGGTGCTGTTACGGGCGAACAAATATTACGTGCTGTTTTGCTGACCTCGGGAGAGAAAGAGGGAGCAGGAAAGAGGCAAGAGAGAGAAGGGGGGATAGTGAGGTGTAGTGGTTGAGAGACTTTACTAACCTACTTGCATCTTGTGTGTGTTGCGTCTTTTTTTTGCATGAGTGCACCAGAACACACACGACACCTTAAATGATGCTTTGAAAATGTCTATGTTGCACTGTCATCAGCAGCTGACAGGGGGAGCTGTGGTTCTCCCCCCCAACCCAACTGGCATGTTACTACACATTAAATACTACATCAGCATCACTCATGTTGCATTCTGTGTGAACCACTTTGCTATCAACTGGAAAAGCATTTTCATACATGCAAACATCCTCAGCAATCACAGGGTTGGGCTCCAATGTGTTAATCGTTATAGACTAGGAGAGAGAGAAAGTGGAAGAAAGAGGAAGAGACAGCATGTCGATATCAAGTATGTCTCTGTGGGAGTTCTTTAATCTCCTAAAACACCCAACAGTGCAGGAAAACCATGGGGTGTCCCAAGAGGCTGTTTTACCTGCAGTGCGTGTAACAAAGGTGGAGCAGGGGGAAAGAACTTATCATTTTGGTAAATGCTCATATTTGCTTTGATTTCAAGACTGGAATAAAGAGATCGATTTGCATGTCAGTGCACTGGTGTTGTCATGAGGCAGTTATCCCATCTCTGCATAAAACTTGAGAAAAATAGAACCACGACTAAATAACCTCTAAATTTTTAACTGTTACTGTTCATCCATACAAATAAAAGAAAATAAAATACTATTTTTGTGATGCATCTCATTCAAGCAGCTAATTACAGTTCATCCATCCATCCATCCATTATCTGTAACCACTTTTCCTGTGTGGGGTCACAGAGCCTATCCCAAGTGTCGGGGGGCGGGGTACAACCTGGACAGGTCAACCGTCTATCTCCAGGACAACAGAGAGAAACATACACAGACAGACAACCATTTACTCTCATATTCACACCTAGAGGCAATTCAGAGTCACCAATTAATCTAACAAGCATGTCTTTGGACTGAGGGAGGAAACCGGAGGTAACCACAAGCTGAACATGAAAAACTCCACACAGACAGGCCACAGCCATCTGAGGATTTAAACCCGGGACCTTCTAGATGTGAGGCGACAACTTCACCATTGGGCTTCACCATATGAAAGTCACTTTGGATAACACAAAAATATCAGCTAAATATCGAGATGTAAATGCAAAGCAGGAGATGAGAAAAGCCTGTTTTCTCAACCTGTCAGAGATACTTTCCAGACATAAAACAATATTAGTACAAAAAATAGTACAGGTAAAATCTAAAAACCTAACAATGATTTTCCGTCGCTCTCGTGTGCATCTATACTAATGAATCTATCCGTCAACACTGGCACTGACAACTCAAGTAAATTTTCTTCTGTTTTTTAATGTGTAGTTATAGTCGTGGTGTTTTGTGTTTTAACCAAAAACTCTATACTAAACCTGAACAGATTCTGTGTGGACACAGATGGACGACAGAAGCTGCTGCTCCAACAAGCTGCTCATGTTTCAGCTCCTGTTGAGATATTCTGTAACTGTGACAACTAGTCACACAGAAATCTCTAATCTCAAAAATAGTTATCACTGCTCCTAAAACCCCACATTGCTTTGTTCTTCATAATGTTTTGCATTTTAATTAAACAGTGCAAAAATGGGGGCCTGGTGACTCAGTGGTATAGCATTGGGTTGGGATGCAGAAGGTTGGCGGCTCAAATCTCGTCCAGCCACCAAGAGCCACCTTGGCGCTGGCCCTGAGCCTGGATAAAAATGGGAGGGTTGCAGCAGGAAGGGGATCAGGCGTAAAAACTCATGTCAAATCAATGCACGGAACATGTTCCGCTGTGGTGACTCCTGAAGGGACAAGCCAAAAGTCGTTGATCAGTGCAGTAATAAATTTGGGAATCTTTTTTTCATTCTAAGATATGCTAATCAGCTACAGCTCCATTCTTAGCACACAAACATGAATAGGGTAATAATATTTCCATCTTAATTTCAACAAGAAAAGAAAATGTTGAACCATTCGTTTAATGTGTCACAAAGTGAGGGAACTCAAAAGCACATATTAGTTAAATGTATAAGCATGGGGGGTAAATGAGAGCTACAGTAACAGATAGTAGAAGTGTATATCAGAGCAGAGAGATAGAGAGCTGGGCACAGCAGAGTGAATTGATCTGGAGTAAGGTGCATGTTGTAGCTTCATGTATTAGAAACACCTCATGGCATATAGTAAAGTTTGTATAATAATACAACACAAATTAATAAAGAATGCATATAATTAATTTATCAAAGGGGATGCAAACTTTTGCACTGATATAATTTACATTAGTTTATCTTTTAACATTTGTAGTAGAGGAATAGGCATAGGTTAAGTTTACATCCCTTTACATTGAAACGACAGGTTGGGAGATCCAAACTTTTGCACTCAATTGTAACACAGCACAAAATAACAGCACACCACACTAAAGCCTGCAAAATAACCATTAAAGGAATAGTTTGATATTTGTTGGCCGGTTAGCTTGGCGGTGAGCAGTACCTTCGTAGAGTCACCAGCGTGAGATTCCCTGGCAACCAGTCTCTATTATTGTACTTTACAAATTAGAAAATAGCTTGAAAACATAAATCCAGAAAAGCACAACTTGTCATTTTTTTAGTTACTGTAGCTGAGGATCAAAAAAAAAAAACTATAATGTAATATTGCAATAGACAAGGCAAGCTGTTTCCCACACTTTACGGTCTTAATGCAAAGTTGAACTATGAGCTGAAACTATAAGAGCACTTCAGCAAATTTAAATGGGGGGAATGTCAACGCTGATCTGCTGCATGCCCTCTTATTGTGCAGACTGAAGCTTATTATTTATGTGTGTGATTGGTTGCAGTCCATTGCTCCAGGACCCTAATGCATGTCAAGATGATCATGGCATCCTCCCACCTTACACACTGGACACAAATATCCTGAAGGATTCGCCTCTGGCAGGAGGTTGTGCCCCACCAGGACTAAAACTGCACACTGCAGTTTCTTCCTGGTTGCTGTTAGCCTCATTAACGAGGTCTTGCCACTGACACACACTCATCCCACTGAGCCACATTAATGCAACTCTTGCAATGCTGCTCTTTTTTTACTTTCCAGTTCTCAAACTATTCCTTTACACTGTCTTTATTTATGACTACTACTATTCATGACTAATGTCTTTACATTTTTTTTGGTACCAACTAAACAAGATCAATTCAGAAAACATTCTGAATCTGATTCAAAACAAAATTTGAATTCAAGAGCTTTAGAAGAGTTTTAAGAGCTCTCTAAAGCAGTAAAATAAATCATATATATACATATATATGATTTATTTTACAGCTTTATATAAGGATGTTGAAGTTTAAGTCTTATAAAAATCTTACCCTAACATAACACTTGTCTTTGTCATTATTTTGACAAACCCCGTCCCATCACCCCTTAATAAGAACATGAAAAAAATTGAACAATGAGCAGTTTTTTAACAGCTCTTTGAAAGGAACTCAGCCATAAGAGCCAGCTCCCTTCAAAGAGCCATAAATCCCATCTCTATTTCCCAGCTTTACACTAAGCCACACATCGCTCATAAAAATCCCCCTCATGCTCACTCCACCGTTCATTGTAGCTTCTATTTTTACGAGCCCGTTAAACATAGGGCTTTACTCCTCTGGTGCACCAGCCCTGAAGGGCATACTTTGGAAGGGTATCTGACTTACAATTTTACAAAAATATTGATCATTTCTGAGACAAAGTGGCTGGGGAGAAGCCGAGGAAATTGAGAGAGGTTCTGTTAATTCACCAGAGAAAACAGTAGGACTGGGGGCATCTTAACATTCAGCATCAGCTGGAGCTAGGGTGGCCATGTGCAGCTCCCGATGGACTGATGCCAGCAAGGCAGAAAAAGAAAATCTCGGTTTTCATCTTCTGCTGTTGCAGCTCAGTAATTCTTTGTCGTGCTCCATATGTACCTCTATAAGCCGTGTACTGTAAATGATGGAGATTGTATCTGCACAGCAACAGTTTAAAAAAGGCTAGAATAAATCATCTTCTGTCTTATAATACATCACAGGACATCATTTTAGATTCATGTCTATATGTAAACAATGTATATGTGATCAGCAAATGAGCCCCAATCTTTGAAGATAGTTCAGATGCTCACATGAAAGTTCCAGCAGGGCCCCTGGGTGTGTGATCTAAACATGTTGTCAGATGGCTGTGAACTATAGGGACAGCACTAGCTGAGTTAAGACACAAGCAGACACGTTCTGAATATAAATGATTATGTTTCCTCCAGGGAGAAGAGGCTCAGTGGGAAGCACAGACGGACTCAAGAGTTCACGGGATTAACAAGAAAATATGTTAGAAATGGCCCCTGAGTGCAAGAGCATATGTTCAAAGGCAAAGACGTGTGTGAGCAAAAATAAATTAAATCAAATTTCATTATTCCATTTTTTAAAAAGAGACATTAAAATGGTTACCAATTCATTTTCTTGTGATTGTGACTGTTGATTTTAAACAAACTTTAAACTACTTGGCTCTATGAGACTATGTATCAAATGAAAATTTTCTAAAAGCAAAATCAAAGCCAGACCTCCTATATGAGCATCTTTGGAAGTGAGCTGTTCACCACTGTAAAGGTTAAGCTGAAAAAGGGCAACGGTTCTCAGGGGAAGAGCTCTTAAGCTTCTTGCTACTGCATCCCAGGAGGAAGTTGCTTGAATCTGCATTGTCAAGATGTGCTGTGCCTATGATATGTTGGAGCCAAGTGTTCAGACAGACGGTTGTAGAACTGAAACAGTCTGTGATAGAAGATTATCAGGGATTACTGAGAAATTCTAGGATTTGTTGTACAATACTGACCTTGTGTGGTGCCTGGCTGTTGGTTTTTGTGGATTTAACTGAAATAAATGTCGTCAAACAGTCTGCTGGTTGGTTCAGATAGAGGACTCCGTGGTATGAAAATCCACCTCCTTATTATATATTACACACGTTGCTGTTGAAAATTGTATAAAGCTATAAGTGAGAGGAGATAGAAACCTTATGGAGAAATCCCACACAGATAAACAATAGAATATCACACAAGCAGTTGGGTTAATTTAATAAATCAAATTTGCGGGTAAAGGTAGCTACAGGATTTTAAAAAAAAAGGATCCTTGAAGTTTTGTTTCTGCAAATAAGGTAATAAATCTTGACAGAGCCTCAGAGAAAAAAATCTGAACATGAAAGGAGGAGAAATATTCTCTTCAATGCATTTCAAGAATAACATAAAACAGTTTAGATGAAAAATGAGTGGAATTTACCATAGAAACACCTGGTGTTGCAAAAAATAATAAAATAAGTTACATCACTGAATTTGTCATAAACAGTTAAACAAAGAAACTCAACTCTTAAAAGTTAAAAACTGTGGAGTTGAGAGATTTCAATTGGTGGATGATAATAAGAAGATCAGAAATATTGGTAATTCATTGATCATGTTCTCCTAATTTTTTTTTTTTTTCTAAAAATTTAAAGGATGCTTAAAAGTAGGATTTACAACATATGTTTACATAAATATGAGATGATATGATAAAATGTGATCAGCTGGTACATCTGGTATTTATTAGCAAGTTCTTTGACACCAATGCCTCTTGCTAAATATGGTTTTGAACCAAAGCCGAAAGTTAGAAATTGCCACAAAAGGAGAAAGTCCCCCTTGGAAAAATAAGAAACAATATGTTTTATTTAATCAATTTTTGATTATGTGCATGAAAATATATATTAGGTTTAAAAAAACTCTTTTTTCCATATTGAAATAAGGGGACTTTTCCACCTAACTTCGTGTGTGGCAGAGCTGCAAGAAGGAAGTCATGACTTTAAAAAGAACTTTTCCGCTTGTCCACAATTTGCTCAAGGGTATATGAATGACTGTTTTTTCCTATCTGTGAAACATGGCAGCATCACAATTCGGATTTTCTTCTGTGACCATGGCAATTTATTGTGCATTTTGAGTGGTACAAGCAAATACAGGACAAATTAAAAACCTGACCTTGTGTTCCCTTTATCTACAGTAGTTCAACACCTGCATAAAATTCTGATCACATTTAAGGTCATATTTTTGCAGGAATGGAGAAGAACTCTAAAAGGGTTTTCAAATTTCTGTAAACTTATCATGAAAATTTGACTTGAAAAACTGAGCCTGAAAGTCATTGAACTCTTTGTCAGTGCTGAATGTTATGGTGCGTACTAAAAAATGTTAAGGGAGCTAAATGACTCAGTGCAGGTGATAATGTTATTGATGGAATGGTACCATGGACGAATGCCTGCTGGGAGCAAACAGTTTGCTGGGTCTCCACGGTGATGAGAGGAGAAGCTGAGGTATCCATGGGAGACGGTGGGCGTGATGAGATCCCCAGAGAGCACTGTGGAGGAGCTGAAGGAGAGCTTAACATCTCCACTGAGAAAGAAAGAGCGAGTCAAAAACCCAAAGGAGAAAAAGAAAAAAAAGGAGAGAGGGGAATGCTTTGGAATTACTTTAAGGATGAAAATACTTGTAGCAAAAGTTGTTAACACCATCAGATACTAAAGCCCCAATGTATTAAAAAAAATCAATGAATTGTGTAGGTTGTATTATTACTGCCCTGAAGCTAAACTGTAACATTTGTCTTAATTTTGTTAAAATTTCTAGTATTCAACAGTGTTTTCTGGTTATTTATAAATGTAATTTTAGTTTCTTGGGGACACAATAATAAGCTCTAATCACAACACTGACATATTATCTGAACCTATTAGCAAAATGTTGCTAACAGGTAATTGCAACTTAACTGCCTAGCAGACCCATAATAATTAATTAATAATTAGAAATAATTTGGGAGAAGTTGAGGCATCATTTTTTGTTAGAATGTCAATCAATCAACCACAAAAACACAAAATTACAAAAGATTTGAAAAATACCGCTTACAACAACAACAACCTTTATTATCATTGAGCACATATACATTTTGCACATACATGTTACAATAAAGATGGAAGATTCACAAATAACTGTAAAGTGATGCAAGATGACAAAAAAGGCAGACCAATGTCCACAGAGAATTAAAAAATGAGACACAAAGAGACGCACACATACAAGAATTCAATATTCACGCCTTTTATACCTTCAGTTTGGTTTCCACCCATTACTGAGAAAAATATATCTGCCTGTTGGCTTCAAAGTGTTTCACTAAGTTCACCAGCTCCTCATTAACTTTGTCTTTCAGCTCTTTGGTAATGCACTGTTTAACAACCCATTTTTTGCTAAAAGCAGTGTGACCATGTCTTGAGATCTGAGATTGGGAACCAGTAGGGCTGAAGCTGCAGAGAGCAGAAGGCGAGTGCAGAGTTGGATGATTATTCTGTGTAGCTCAACCATGACAAGCAACCACATTCACATGACACAATAGTACTTCACTGCCAAAGTCCATTTTCATTTACTTATTCTCAATGTATTTTATCTATACTCATAACTATATCATCCCTCCTCACAACACACACACTCACCAGTGACTCTGTCGCTGCTCCTTTGTAAACTTGTTTGTCTCGATTCTGGGTCAGGTCTAATTGGCTGCAGTGTGCAATGGCTGCTAACACTCTCTGGAGCCCAGAGAGGTCAGCTAGATCAGGGTTCATTAGTCTCTGCCATATTCCCTCAACAATCTCTAAGGTTCTTTTTCACTATGTCTCATTCTATCTTTGTCTGGTCAAGTTATATGTAGATACTCATTAAAATGCAAATAAGTCTCTCAAACAAGTAAACATATAGGAGTCCACCAGGAGAGAATCAAAGCCATTGTGATGTTTGTGGCCATACCAAACCGGTAAACACTACAATGTCTTTTGCGATAATACCCAGCCATGTTCTAATATTACTTTCACATTTTCAGAGATGGGGATGGAGGGACTCCCAGAGGCTGCACACATTTCCCACTGTCTCTGTCTGATGGGGTCCTTGTGATGGATGAGGTGTGGCTGATCCAAAAGCAGAGAAATGAAGTTTCTATAAGACAACAAAACCAAGGAGTTGTGAGCCCTTCTCCCTGCCCTCAGACACATTACCAGCAACAAAGCAACAGCATCTTCTTAGATGGAATCAATGTGTTGTTCTCTTTCAGCCACCTCTGCACTTTCACAAACTGAACCTCGAGTCAATTTTCAGGATTTCCTGTGAGAGCGAAAGACTTTTTAGGCTTCAGTTGCTCGTCACCGGTTCCAGCTGTGAGCTATTTTAGGCACCTGTGATGTAAAAGAAATGTAGAGGAATGGGAGGAGGTGAGGGTGAGTAAATGAAACCTGAGTGGACGTATGACCAATTATTATTGATTATAAAAATTTTGTCCTTTGGGGATGTAATTTCTCATATAAGGAGAGTGGGCTTTGCATGCAAGAATCATTGGCTGTAAATCTGAGGTGGATAAAGTGCTCAGCCTTACGTGGCTGTTATCCTCTGCAGGGCTTTGCATGCAGGAATGATGTAACCAGGTTAGGGGCATTCAAACAGAAATTTTGTTAGGAAATTTTGCCCTCTGTCTGGCGACAACTCCATCCCCAGGGCTGTTTTAGTAGCTCGGCTTTAACCATGTAAGGTTCCTCACTTTCCATCCGTGCACACTTTGGGGTCATGTTTTACCGCAGCATAACATTTCATGAATTAAATTTTAATGCAATTTTCTCTCGACTGCCTTGTGGAGGAAGTTCCTTGAGTTAAGTCCCAGTCTGTACGCCTGCTATCTGCAAGTGCACTGCAAGTTCAAGGTGAATGAAGTGTTTGATAATACTTTCTAAGAAGTGGGACTAAAGACCCTTCTCTAAATATCCTGTTTGCCTCTTTGATGTTTCTGAGCTGGAAGAGATGAGAAGAGAAGAGATGAGAATAGAAGAGAAAAGAAGAGGACCCTATGTCACAGAAGGTGGAAATTATTGCTTTTTAATTGCTGCAGTTTTAATAAAATATTTAAAAAGTATTAAAAAAGGTGAAACAACTCTTTAAGAATCTCTTTACCATTCAGTTTTACCCTCCTCAGTCTTTTCCCCTTTCCACCAGACAGCCAATAAGCCAACCTTAAATATTAATGAATGTTTCCTGTGATTTTGCAGGTTTATAAACACCTTTGATCTTTTTTAATTTGCTTTCTCTTGTGTTTTTCTCAAATGTACTGTTCTTCGGGAGTCTATCACTTTACTCATGCATGAAAAGCAAACCGATCTGCAGTTCATATTGACATTTTTCCCATTAGCTCCTTTTCTGTACTGCTGTAAAATTCTGGCTTGTCTGCAGCTGTTCATACATGCAGAACTGAGCGTGTGGAGGTTTTGTTCTAAATCATAGTGATTGTTTTAGAAGTGATGAAGCAGTATGGCCCTGCTGGTGCTATATGGGTGAAGTTCTTTACTGTGGAGCATTTTGAATTGAGACTCATTTAATTAGCAACACATTCACAGGCATGGACTCTGCCTGTCACCATGGGCAACACACCTCACAGCACAATTACACACAGACACTGTACAAACATCCATAACTCACATGAACATCAGAGATGCAATTCCTTCTTCTAGAGGCATAAACAATGCCTGATAAACTTCAGAGACACACGCTGCGATGATGGAAGTGTCGTAAAACACCCTCATTCAATTGCCACAGTGAAGAACGATGTGAGTTGACTCTTTGATGAAATGTGACACATTCCGTTTAGCAATCAAGAGATGAGTCTCTGCAGTGAATAGACTAGCACATGCAACTATACAGGCTGTATACGCTGGTTATGTAATAAAGTGCGGTTTATATTGCTGAACAGAAAATAGGTCACTACTGCATGTGTGCATGTACAGTAAATGCATCCATTTTGGTAAGTGCTTGAGAAAAGATAAAAGAAGAAATGTATACGGCTGCCGTAATAACATAGTGGGTACTATATACAAACCGGCAGCCAATCAGTAAATTGCTTCACACGTGCTAAATTTAGGGAAGGGGGCTGTGGCTCAGGAGGTAGAGCAGTTGTCCACCAATCCCAGGGTAATAGGTTTCATTCCTTGCTCCTCCAGTCACATGTCAGGCTGTCCTCTAGCAAGACACTGAACCTTAACTTAGTTGCTGAGCGCAGGCCAGCTGCAGCTGTGTGTATACATGTGTGTGTGATTGTGAGTGCGAACGGTTGGATGAGAAGCTGTGTGAAGCTCTTTGGGTACTGATAAGGTAGAGAACGGCTGTATACTGTCAGTGCAGGACCATTTACAGTATTTAAAGATAACTGTTCTGTTCTCCTCATCATGCGCTCTCTCTTCTGTTTTCTCAAAAGTCTGGGAAGTCATTCTTTGACCAAAAAGAATGGTACATATGCAGCAAAAACTTAAAGGGCAACCACAGATTTTCAACATGCTTCTACTTTGTGGGCTACATGCATATGAATGGCTAAAATTAGAATCTCTTTCTACGTATTATCGACCTGTCTAAGGTGTACCCTGCCTATGGTCTAATGGCAGGATAAGTGTTTATGTTAATAGATGGATGGACATCTACCAGCTGAATGTAAGACTGTCATGCAGGACCTAAACTCTCCAACATGTGTCAGGAGAAAGGGTAAAAGTGTTGGATGGATCACAAATTACAGGACTTTCCCACAGGAGACTGAAGTTTGAATCCAGTGTGATGCATGTCATGCGACACATGACATGACAGGAAGATAAATGTAAACGGCCCCTTTTTTTTCTGATGCTAACAGTGTTTGCACACTTTGAAAAAATCATGTGTGAAATTGGCCAGCGTTTTGGCTCTATTGTTAACAACAGTATCTGCCTTTTTTTTCTCTCTTTTTTTTTGGTCTGACACCAAAAGTGTGCCATTTTATCAGACGCCCGCCTCATTAAATGGCAGGACTATTTCAACAAGTGGTTCATTGGGTTTGGGTCCATTTGAAATGACAAAGTGAAAGGAGTTAATCATAAAGAGATTTATCACTTGAGCCTGTTTTTCTCTGCCCTCTTAGAGTCATTTCTGATCATAGGAAGCCTATTGTCAAAAAAAGTACCCCCCAAAACTGACTGTCAATTTGTTTATACGTTTCTGAAAAATGAGTTAAGAAATAATGGCAAATGTTAATATAATTTAAATTGAAATTAGAGAAATAATTTGATTTAAAGTTAGACGTATTAATGAAGTCAAAAAGAAGTGGGAAATATACCTTTATGTTAACCTGACTGCTAACCTATAGTAAACATTTTGTTTCAGAAATGTTCACTGTGTGTCATATTTCCCCTTTGACATTTCAGTCAAAGTAGGTCATAATTATATTAGCATTACTGTGGTAAATTTTCATTTGGTTCAATTAGTTATTCTTTTTAATAGGCTAGGTTTGACAAGCTGTTGTAACTGGCTCCTGATTCCCAAGAGACACAATGTCAGTGTTAAATTGTCTGTGTGGGCATAATTTAAGAAAGGTGTGATAGGAACTATGTATTTACAGTTTTCATGGTTCAATATGTTGAACATTTCTCTTTCTCTTTTTGGTGTGTGCACTCTTGTGGTTGTTAGATGTGAGCAGCTGGTACAGTGTTAGACTGATGAAACAGGGATGACAGCGGGATGGAGGGATGGGAAATGGAGGCAAAGTGGAGAGCAGAGAAGGGGTTGTATCAAACACTAGTCTAATGAGCCATCTGTACCGGCTGCCCTGTGGAGGCCACTCTGACCTGCTCACTTCAAATTTGTTAGCCACCATGCACAAGATGACACCCACACACCACAACACATGCATTCAGTTCTGAATTAAACATTAAACAGTACATATCAGTGCAAAATTATTGTTTCAGTAAAAACAACAAAAGCTGTCTTTACCTTCATGCAGCAATTATTATTATTAAAAACTTTAACTCTGCTTTTGGGAGCCACTATTTTGTATCTTTAAAAATATCTGTCTCCAAAGGGGATTTATGATACATGGTTAGACCTAATTTATGGTCTTTTGAGAGCATAGGAAGCCTAAACCCATATCATAGAGACATTTTAATATACTGTATGTTTTATCTCTCCCCAGTCAGAAGATAATTACAGGTGATGTTGTGTTTCCTGTTTGCTTGTTTGAACTTGTTTTGTCTTGACTATACTATATATAGTATATACTGTAAATACTTACTTACTATACTATAAATCTATACTATAAATTAATATGAATAAAATAGTGAGGAAGCTTTTCTACTGTCACATTAACACGATGCTTTAGTCCAAACATCAGGTTCACCACAGAGCAGCACATTTTATGTTGGAGGTTTCTAGGGAATGTAACTCATTTTTGGCATTACAAAGTGTCTAGAAAAAAATGGTCCACATACATTTGGGGTATATTATTACTGTTAATATCATAATTTGAAAAGTATCCCTGCAATATTCTTTGAAATTATAGCTCGGTAGTCTCTTGTCTCTTGTTTGCAAAAGTGCCATATGTACATACACACATCAGCCACAACTTTAAATCCTGGTGGTTTTAATGTTGTGGCTGTACATTTACACATATTGGATTTGTTGCTTGCAAAGAGCCACAGTTAGGTGGCAAATTAAAGGAAAAACCTGAATAAATTTGTTAGGAAACAGGCTGACAATGCTGTCAATCCATAACACACAAGGCATCACTGAAAGGTTTAAAAAGTGTTAAATTAATATCCGTCATACCTTTGCAGTCAGTCACCAGATCTCAACCCAACTGAAAACCTACTGTACAGTGGAGGAGATTTTAGACAGCGCTGTTAACCACCATTATCAAAACACCAAGTGAGGAGGCTATGTTTTGGAAGAATGGCTAGCAGATTTCAAACGACTTGTATAATCAGTGCCAAGAGGCATGAAAGATGTCATGTGGCAGCTAAATCATAATAAGTAATTTAATGTGGGTTTATCGTGTCTGTATGTATATGAGCATAAGGATAATGTACTAATTTCCCTGGGGAGCTAGAGTTCTTTATAAAAACAAAGTGATGAAAATTATATTAATGACAGACAGTTGCCTTGTTATTCTTGAGTGACATTTTTTTTCTAATTATTAAATATATAACTTTATCAATTCATTGCACTCTCTTATAGGCCTACATACTGTATATCCATCAGCAAGTGTCACAAGGTCAAAGCTGTCTGCCAAAGAATCATTTCCCCCATTGCTGTCCTAATCACCCTCCGGGGCACTTGAACTGACAGAACCTGATATAGATGAAAAGACAATTGCTTTTCGATACACTGACAAGATGTGTTGCTCCTAGTCAAATGTGTCAGTGTGAGCACCCCTTTAGGGGTTGGATGAGTGTACTGTAGGTCACTGACTGCATGTGGAAGAGGGCAGTGGGTTAACCTTGAAATGACAATGGATCTTTTTTATTACATCATCAGAGAGATGACAGAAGACAAAAAATGTTTGTTTAACTGTATAATACCAGCGCTTTATCCAGCAGCTTTCCATTGCACTGATGAAGAGGAACCATGGATGCAGCTCCTTAAATATTAATGGAATCATGGTTATCAGCCATCCCTGCCGTGCATGTGTACAGAAGCAGAAATAAGTATCTTCTCAGAGGGAGGCATGATGACTAGAAACAATCCGATGTTGAGAAAGCAAATGTAGGCCTCTGAAGTTGAACACTTAATGGAATTAGGCTCAACACTCTTCAAGAGCAACCAAAAGCCACATTATTAGTGCTTAGGTTAAACAATCCAGTGCTGTTTTCTATTCACAGTCTGAATGCCTCAAAGAGATGGCAATGGGGGGATTACATACAATGTGGCATAAAGGCATGCCGAGTCTGTTCTACTTTCATCACGAGCCAATAATGGAGAAAGAGGAAGGAAGAGGTCGAGTTGAAGGCTGAAGAGTCAATTTGTCAACTGGAGCAGTGAACGGACACTTCATCGACTGAGGAACGTTGATGATTACAAGGTTCATTGCTAGGTGGTAGTGCAATAGGGAAAACCATTATCACCCCGAATTATTTAGACCCTGCCTCGTAAATGGCGGCCATCCATTCTGTCCAAATGGCTGGGACTTTATCTAACATGACTCTTACACACATGGAAAGCGTGCACAAATACTGTGTGCACAACCTTAGGGAAAATTAACATGCCAAGGTAATGTACTTGGTCCAATGACTGCTAGCATACTGTAGCTTCCTATATCTGAAATGCCTGTCATAAGCCTGAAGCCCTGACTGACAATAAGCAATAAAGGACCTTTACAGCAGGCTAAATGTATTCTGTGTAATTTAAAACAGGCTTTGCCTAAACACCCACTGTGGGGCTGTTCTGCTTCTGGCAACGTATCATCAGTGTGAGCAGGACCTCTTAGTTTATGATGACAGTGATTCATGGCGTCCAAACTACTAACACTTTAACACAGGCTTGATGATTAAACATATATCCATTTTTCAAACAGACTCCCTATAAATGAATCACCTAAACCACCACACAGCATATATTAGTTCCTGCAGAAAGATGAAGGAGGGAGCAGAGTGGATGGCGTTTAAAAAATGACATATTTTCTACAGTGCTATTCATGGTTTTTGTTCCATCTATTAATTATGCTCCAAAGCAGTTCTTAAAAATGAGCCTGTGTGAAGACCATCTCCATGTTCCCCTGAAAAAAGAGTCCTTCTTAGGATAAAAGCGTCGACTCACCACGGTCCACAAAGTAATTAATGCTCAGACATTAATAACCCTGACGAGAGAAAGAAATTAAATGTAACACATAGAGGATTTATTTTTTAATTCCAACTTCTATAGTGAATCTTATTTAAACTCTTTCATGCTGGTGTCTATTTTTGAAATTGCTCTCACTGCCTGTTCCTCATTTCCTCTTTCTCAGTATTAGGGAAAAGCCCTAAACATTTCTGATCAATAATGTGCAAGTGGAAAAAATTATTGATTCCTTTTTCCAGTTTTTTCACTTCTTCTTGCAATTTCTTTGTTCGGATTGATCGATTTCAATTCCAGCAATACTGACTCAACAACAGAATACATCCATATTCATCTACATAGATGGCTACAATGATGATATATAGCTCCATAAATGTGCACAATAAAAGATTGACTGACAGTTTTGTCCTGGGGGTTAGATGTCCCTTCCTCATCATTGTCTTCCTATTCCTGAAGCACCTTTATTACAGCTTATGTAATATGTGTATATTGGGAATAATGCCAGTGACAGTACTCTGTTGTTGCTCCCACATAATGCAGGAGCCAGTTATTATTTAGGGAAACAGTCAGCTTGGAGTCCACAGGGCACCATCAGCATTCCTGGCAGTGATTTGGGGTGGGGTGAGAGGGTTTCTGGGGAAAATGGTGGGGTGGCTCTCAGAGGTTATGGGTGCTGACTTACAGCCAATGATGAAGGAACAATAACATTAACTGTCAGAAGGTCTAGGACAGTGGCCAGCTTGATCAGAAAGAGTACACACAATTGGCTTTTCCAACGTAAGGTTGGTGCAGGTGAACTTGAAGACATTTTTAATGAACCTTCAAGTTTAAAATGAAAACATCAGGTTTTGTGAAAGCTGCAATATGTGCCCAGTGTCCCACATTTCTCACTTCAGGATTAATAAGCCCAGAATTTATGATGATATTCTGTTCCTCAAGCTCATGTCAAAAACCTTAAATGTCATTGCAGAAAGCAGCATTAAGCAATTAGAAAGGCAAAAAGTTAGAATATGAGCTGTCTGTAATAGATCAAATGAGTGTGAAAGATAGTGACGGACACACCAAGAATTATCATACAGTAACACTGCATTTTCTCCATAGCTCTAAAATGCTATGTAGCCTCTTTCAGCACATTGTTTTGGTTTTATGGCCTGCAACCTTAATGCTGTGGTTTCAAATACATACTTCACCAAAATAGCAGGAAGTCAAGGTAAGTGGCTACCTGGTGAAATTATTGTAGGATTTAGGAACTAAAGGAAATGAAGCCACAGAGAGATTGAATATTGGAGTCATATTTATCAAGTGACAAAAACAATACTCCAAATTATTTTTAATACCGGAGGATAAGTAGGACACTGTTTGTCAAATCAACTCAAAAGTGTCCAAAAAACAAGAAAATGGAAATCAAATCAATTTCCTGTTCAGAAGAGTGTGATAATCACTTTATATCCTGTATGCACCTTAGTCTTTGATTCTGATGTCTCAGCTATTTTTAGACGGTTTATGGGGAGTTCAGCCCAGTGTTTGCCCTGAACATAAATCTGTGAGTGGGTTAATAGACTTAATAATTCCCACCACCCTTTTCAGAAAATCATGTTGTGTGGATAAAAAGCCATTCAACTGAAAAATTATTTTTAAATCGAGCCCTTTGAGCTTACGTGAGAAGTGAGTTACCGCTGTGGTAAACAGGGAAAAAGTCTCAGCACTGTTCTTTTCTAGCTGCAGTAGAGTTACCATAAAGATAATTTTTAGTTTCAGTTACATACATATATATAACAGCAATATTCATATATTGCTGCACAGTAAAAACCTAAGCAGCTTGAAGATACAAGGTAAAGCTGCTGTAATGAATTTTTGAATGGGGAGATGTCCTTTATGTGCTTTCTGCAGCAGCAGCGTCTGAACAGACCATAAAACAAAACATATAAAAGTATACAGGCAGACATCAATTTTGTGTTTATGAACCAAACAAGAGCCACATTACCAGTAAGTGTGCACCCAAAAAGATGCTGAGCATGCTAGAGCTGTGATTTACTGAAGAAGCTAAAGGTACACACATAATTTAGTGTAACACAAATAGACATGGTTCATTTAATCAAATATGTCCATTGGTTTGCTGGTTTTTAAAACTGCATAGCTGCTGTTTAAATTTGATCAGATTACATTATAACTGTGATCTCTCTCAAAGCCAGTGGCTTGTTCCACCTTAGCACACTGAAGCTCAGTAAGAACACACTGCATTATTTGTTTCATATGTAAATGGATCTATTGATGTTGGATCTTGACCTGGGGAACTAACGGGGTCTTCAATGGTTGTTTTGTAGGTTTGGTGTTAACAACAAAATCACTGCACATGCACTTTACATATCTTAGTGAGTTGCCTTTGGAAAGAGGCAGCTATTTCATACTGACTTATTTTTCTATGTTAGTCCAAGTTGCATCTTTTTATGTGACAAAAGTGGAAAAAAAAGACCATATCTTCTTATCTGACCCACAGCAAGAAATTTATTTCCTAAAATGCAGAATTCTTCCTTTTTTGAGGACTTGTCCTGTGAGCTACAGCACATGTAGCTCAAAATAAAATACATTATTTTACTCCTTACAGTTTAATGCAGTTATACTTATCTGTTAAATAAAGATAATTTCACCTATTCATATTCAGAAGTGGATAATTTAATGACATTATCTTTTCATAATTCAAAGAAATCTCTTGTGGCACAACCTAATCTCATTTGGACTCAAAATAATCCAATAAAGTGCCACCACTTCTGTTTCTTCATCGATTGTCACTGCAAACAAATGCAAATGTATTTCCATTAAAACATGCAGCCACCTATGGCTTACATCAGCAGCAGCATTTTCCTTGTGGCAGTGGCCTATTGGCATAGTGTCACCACAGCACAACCTTCCTCTGGACTGGAATTAAATCAGGCTTGGCAGAGCAAATAGGCCTGATGAATTTATTAAACCTGCTCTTCTTTAATTGCTAATTTGTCATGAGGCTTTACAAACTAAATGCTGCTGCCCTGGGGATGAGTGGGCAGAGGAAACCCAGCATTTTTTAGGTGTAGGACTCTTAGGTGTGGAAAGTGCAAGGTGGTAATTAACATGTCACTCAGCCACTTACTCATGGCAGCTGTTATTTATTCTGATATAGTACATAACTCATGCAGTTGCAGTTTGCCTTATAGTCAGAGCCCTTCCAAATTCAGAGGGAAAATAGTTTTTTCTCTTCATCGATCCATTGCCCTGGGGGTGTGGAGCTCATCAATAAGGAAGCACCCATCAGGTCTCCATCTGGCCCAGTGGCCTGCTGACGTGGTGGGAATGAAGCTCGTCCATCAGTGACACTCACACCTGGCCATCCTCAACTGGGACAACAGGTGGGCTAGTGTGGTGACATTTCCAAAGCATCATTATAGATTTAGAGCATGGTTTTGGTTTGAGATTATAGTTATTCGGGATTCTAAGTTGTATTTCGTCTCAAATCCTGGTTGTTCTCATGTGTCTGAAAGTTAGAAAAGTAAAATAAGAAGCAGCTGAGAAACAGCTCTCACTTAAAGATGTGTCGCTGGAGGGACATTGCAGACAGGATTACACTGCGAATTGTCTCTCTGTGCCAAATTTTCATCTCTGCTCTGAAAGTGTGTCTATAAAGTTCTTAGCCATTGTCACCGTCTAAAGCAGAAAATATGGACGCTGCCCCCATTTCCACCTTATTTACCTGGTCTGTACTGCTACGTGACTTTACCAGGATGTAACCACACCCTGTTCCCTACTAATTGCCATTTCATGTTGTAAAAAAATACTTTGCTTAACAAACTTTGGTGAAGAATAGTGGAACACGTATTCATTTAGAAAAAAAAACTTGCTACCACCAACATTGAGGCGGCCATGACTCCTTCGTCAACTCTGTGAAGTTTGGCCTTCCTACTGTGTGCCACTTCCAGCCACTTGATTCTTCCCCATCCCCCACTTATCTGTTTCTTACTCACCAATTCACTTCTAACCAGCTAATCTCCATCGCCATCCATGACTTAGCTTCAATAAACACATGCAGTTGAGCCATTTCCTGCTGTGGACACTTCTCCTGCTAATGCGCAAGTTTTAGCATCACGCCATCATCTTACTTTTCAGTAGATAATTACAGTTGAACTGGACACATTGGTACAATTTGTGCCTTATGGATCTCATCATTTCTCCACAGACACTTCACCTGTCACTCAATCCAGCCTTATTCTCATTCCCAAGACATTCTCACTTCCCTCCACCTCTTCTCTCCCTCTAACTGTAGTTCAGCCTTTTTCCTCCCATAAATCATTTTAAGTGTGTGAGAAAGTCTCATCTGCATCACAGACAGATATAGTTTGTGCCGTCCCCTCCATGTAATCCCTGCAGTGAATGGAAAAGTGCTAATCCTGCTATTGTGGTGCATGGGGAATTGTCATACTGTCGCATGTTCAGCCCTGTGTTTTTTGTATTACTGTTTTTTTATGTGAAATGGAGTCATGCCTGTTTATTGATCTTTTTCAAGCAGATCGCCCAATTAGATTTCTTCTACTGAGTAGGTTTAACTGTTATTCTCCCAGAAAATCAAAAATCAAATCTAGTACTAGAAAATGTTAATATACAAATAGATAACATGCTATATTATTAGTAGGTGAGGGATAGGTTTGATACATAGCTGCAGATTAATTGTTTGATTACAGTAACCTGGAAAAACAATTGCTTTGCCCCTTTTTTGATGGATTATACTGTATTTTCAGAAAATCTATCCATATTTCTGAATATAGTGTCCACAGCTAAAAACTCATCCTGCCTACGGTACAAATATTTTCCAATTTCAAAAATACCTCATTTGCAAGAGGAAAACACTTAAGGAAGCAAGTTTTTGTCCTGTAGAGTATGTTATTAACTCTGCCAGGGTTTGCGGCTCACCTCTCGCTGGGAGCAATCAAACTAACAATGCTTGCTTTTTTAGCCTGATTCAAAAACAGCAACCACAGAATATTGGTGGTGCTCATTTTGCTTTGATACTCATGTTTTAACAAAGACAGAGTCAAAATCCTGCTGTTTTTTGAGTAAAGCAGAGCAGCATGTAAAACATATGACTGAGGTTGTTTTTTATTTACATGTAAGTGGGATTAACAGTTTTTGACTCACTGAAAGCTGCTTTTGTTGTGCTGATGTATCACTTTCCAGTGTGCACATACTACAGATGGTCCTGCTTTTGAGATTAGTTCAAGTCAGACTGTAAGTTTTGTTTATCGCTGAATAAAGAATAATTCCAATTGTGAAACTTCTTGCTCTGAAGTGGTATTAGAAAGCCTAAAACACCACACAAAACAATGTAGCTCCTCTGACTGCTGCAATTTCCAGGAGCACTAATATACTGCACATCCCTGTGCTTGTTGTTTATGTTGGTAATTTGGTGTCTGTTTGGCCCTTACTTTGATTCGATCTTAAAATTCTCAATACTGTCTTGTGCTATCAGCTGGTGCATTTACTGTGGGACATTATTTGTAAAGCTATTAAACAGCCTAACACACTTTTTATTGTGGTTTACATTAGCATTTTAAAGACTGCTTCAGTCCAGTCACCAACAGAAAGCTGTGGATCCCAGGCTGTGTCAGCTGCATGTGCCAGGTGTGTTCTTCATTAGTGTGGAAGCATACATGTCAAGCGGTGTGGTCTGCACTGTGGTGGTATTTAGTACAAGCTCTGTGTTGTGCCGAGTGCTGCTTGGGGCTAACAGATGGAGAAAGTCCTGGACCAGTCTGCCTGCTAATGAGAAAACAGTAGCCAGAAGACACTGGCAGATGCTACACTGAAGGGGCACTTCCAAAAAAGCAGATTTTGAGATACACATTTTTTTTTGTACCTCCTCATATAGCAAGACAACACTGTCACCAGTAGATTTTTAGTTTAGTTTTTAATTTTAATTTTTATTTTGCACACTTGTAAACAGACCAAATGCAACAAGGCAAACAAGCATTGTGGTGCTATGTGTGAAGCTGGATTTGTGATGGATCACAAAAAAATCTCTTTATTTCACATACTGTTCTCATTTCCTTGCATCTGCAATTTGCCAAACTGCCCTTCTAAATAGAATCTTTACACCCCCCACCCCACACCCCCTGTGCAGGATTAGATTCAGCCTGGCATGTCGCTGAAGCTCATAAATCATTTGCTTTATCATTTCTGCAGCTTCAATAAAACTCCTCTAAATGGAAATGCACCACCATCGTGGCTGGAGCTTACTTTACCAGAATAACCATATAAATCAAGTTTGCTTAAACACTGAGCATCATAGAGTTCTGTGGCCTACAGATGATCAGAGACACAACACACACACACACACACACACACACACACACACAAACACACAGACAACAAGAAGGCAGCAAGTTTACCTGCTCTAACCTGACTGGCCTCCCTCTGGCATCTGTCCATACAAAAGTGAATTATCTATGGGAGCTCGATCAGAGAGACAACACATGGCTACAGGGAGAGTATGACAACTCTGAGAATGTTACTCTGTGTGTGTGTGTGTGCACTATGTGTTTGTGTGTAGAAGAGAGGAACAGGAGGGACTATATTTAGTACTACAGTCTGGGATGAGGTGGGGCAGGGTGTGTGGTGACGGGGGTTATATAAATGATTAATATCCTCAATTATAACAGTAAAACTCTGCAGCAAGTAGTGTTCTTCAAGGCCACTTTTATGTCACATTTATTTATTAATATTCATTTAAATGGAGTTATGTAATTATCACTGTTTCTGTACAATACATCAATTGAGCTTATTAGTTTTACGATTGTCTATCAATTAAAAAGCAGGAACTATACTGTACATGTATTACTCTTATGTCATTCAAGAGTTTGAGAGTCAATGTGACTTTTCCAACTTGAAAGCGGAGAAAGAGCAGCCTTTGCAAAGAAATATACATTTGGAATATAGAATGAGAGATTGCAAGTGCCGCACCTGAGCCTTGAAGCACAAAGGAACCAATCAGTTAAAATGAGAGCTTAATACAGTGGTGCCATATGTGAAAAAAGACCTCCCAGATGAGAGAAATAATTCACTACTTGACCATTTATCACAGAGCTGAATGTTGAAGTGGTCAGATCGGCTCGACCGCCGAGTCCTGTCCTTCCAGTGTGCCTCATATGGAACAAAAAAGCCACTTTCATTAAGGTAAGAGTCTCTTTATTAGAACATAGAGCCCATGCTGGTAGTTCGCTTGTTTACTTCCATCCTCACATCTCTCTGCTCTACATCCTCTAGTTCATTAGGCAGTGGGTGCTGATGAAATGACCGATCTGGACTGAGATGTTGCCTGGCCTGAATCGTACGCCGCCAGAGGGGCTTAAGCATTCGGAGGCTGATTAAAACGGCACTGAGGTAATGTCTCCGAGGGCCTAAAATAAGGACATGCTTCATTAGCATGATTGAAGTCGATGGTGGGGTTTTCAAACCTGCCTTTGACAGGCAGGTCAAGGCTTTGAAGTGACCAATCATGAGCAAAGTTCCCCTTTTTTTCAGAATCAACAGGAATTATTTGTTTCTCACATGAATGAAACCTAAATTACAGTTGGACTTGACATTTTCTGACGGAAGGATTTCATGTAAATATGAATCCCTTCAGATCACACCTACACCACAAAATAATGCAGCTTTGATATAGCTGTCAGAAGACAGGACCCCCAGACATCAAAAGCAGAGCCCTTTGTTTTTACAGACACCCTCATTAAACTCAGTGAGTCACTCAGCCACATGACACCCATGTCCCATTGAAGTCTGACTTTGTGGTTCTTTTTTTTTAAGACAACAAAGAAAAAGACAACCATGGTATCTGGAATGACAGAACAGCACTCTGATATCCTGCAGGAGATCATTTATTTATGATCAGAAATCCTTAAGTACTACATGGATGCAGCTTAAGTTACAGTAGTGGCTGGCAGCGACTCTCTCGCATCTAAAGAGCGACCAGAGGGAGGTCACACAGGGCAAAGCTTATTCGATTGCCAAATTCCACTTTGCAATTGTGTTCGTCATCATTCACACAGCAATGAGGAGTCCGCTATAGTAAATTTAACTAGTATCGTTGACAGGTTGACAGCCAAGCACACTATTTCAGCAGTGGGCCTTTTAGTCCTCCGCAGTGGTTTGAAATGAAAGAAAAATTGATCGGCTGCCTGATGGATGTCACATCGGTGCTGTAGGTTGTTTATGACTCATATTAGATGGAGATGGACTCTTAAGATCAGCTCTTGTTATGCATCTCCTGCTCCTGCTAATGAGCACTTTATTAGGCGTGGACACATTAAATAAGGAGTACTTCATTTATGCTACGTCAATCTGATCAAACTGAGATACTTCACTTTCTTAAATGGTTTAGCACTTCTCATATTTATTTGCATATTACCAAAGGGCATTTCTTCACCTAACAGAATGTTGTATATGTTTATGGCACTTACAGGGTTTAAGTGTATTACTGTTGTTGAATTGGGGCCCTCTGCCAAATAGAAACTCTGATAGACAAACTTCTGATAGTTTAATATTATATTTTAAATTCCTGCGGATAACTGTGGACATTTTTCCTTTATTTCTCTCTCCTCAGGAGGTTGTCGTCCATGTGATATTTCTCTGTGTGGAGCAGACGGGTACACAACAGCTGCTGCTGGACCCAAATATCACAGCCTGCGTCACATGGCATGGCCTGTGAATAATCATGCATGTTGCAGGTTGGAAGCTGGTGTATCACTAGCTATCTGCATCCTTTTATCTTCTCTACTTTTTGAGTTTTGCAAGTTAGAAACAAAAAAAATTGAAATGAAATGTATTTGTGTCTATACATGAATACTATATGCCTATGCCTACTGCAGAGCACACGTGTGTGTGTATGCATACATTCATACATGTACTCTGCATACTCAAATATTTATACATGCCTCATGTGGGATTCTGCAGTAGAAATACATCCCCTGTGATGTCCCTTTTCACACACATTTTATTATTTTAAAACTTTTTTGTTATTGTTGCTCCATTAATACCATACATACTATATGTCTTGAGGTCACAGTGTCACTTGAACTATATTCACTTCAGTTTTCACACTTCTTATCTTAAGTCCAAATGACGATTTTGGTCTGTCGGTCAGTCCTCTATGGATGTCCTCGTGGACAAAACATATAGGAGAGAAAGCACAAATTTATGGGCAACATGCTCCAAATTGTACAAATCAAACCAGAATGTATTGAAATAGGGAAAAACATTTCTACATAAAACATGCTTAAGAACTGTGACACACCTGGGACATTAGGACTCAGTTTGGCTATACATCAATTTCATTAATAAATCGGATCTGTATCTAAGCTGACCTCATAAATGTGAGGACCTGTCTGCCAGGTAAGACAAGCCTGTCAGTGTGTTTTATCTCAACAAGCCCCTGATAATTTACTACAGACTCTGTTTTCCACAGCACTTTGAAATATAAATCATTTTGGAAGATAACATTTTTAGATCAGAGTTGAAATATAACATTTGTTGCTGTCGGTTTGTCTGAAGGCAAAGCTGAATATATACTATAATAAACACATGTTTTTTGGAGAGTTAAACACCTACCTTATTGGACTCTGTTGCCCTGTATGTATAGATATAGTCCAGACAGTTGCACTGGTGCTTCAAGCATTATTATTTACTACATTTAATTGGAAATAAAGCAAAAAGAATACTACATGAAAATATAATGTCTCAGCTTTAATTTGAGTGGGAGTTTGTGAGTCAATATGCTATTTAGTTTTATTTTGATGCATTTTGATAAATATACAGAATTCATAGCAAGTGTTGCTTTGCTGTTTTTGTAAGAATGTTCCACCAGTTGCGTACCTACAACCTAGTAGCAGTGGCATCTCACCCCACCTCTCCCAGCAAAATGCTGTAGTATTTTCATCTGATTTGAAAATGAATGCAGCATTGAATTGCACCTCTTCTCTTGCACTTCAATGAGTAACCTGGGCTGACTGGACAATCTATTTGAGCTTCTTTTGAACACTTTAATAAAACTGGATGTGATTGTTCACCATTAAACTATAAATAATAATCTCAGTGTCTTTCTGCAAACTTTTCCTGTGTGTGACTTTCCTCTTGTAACTCCCTTCAGCATTGGTAAAGCTGTATGCAGGTGGTGTGTTCACATAAGTCTCACACACACATGGCTTGGCTGCACAGTGGGACACTCACTTCCAATGCTCAGGTTCACATAACACACTGCTCTCTATACCTTTTTTGCCCATGCCTCGCTCTGCGGTCACCATCATCAGTATGTGTCACCTCAAGAACAATTGCCATCCTCTCATTTTTCACTGTCGCCCACCGTCTGTGTGCATCTATCAACGTCTGATGGTCCTTCGTGTGTCTCAGAAAGCTTTCCTGTCCTCTTTTTGGCAAATCAAAATTGGTGCATTTTCCCCATTTTCCACTGAAACTCTTTGAGTCCTTTGTTGTGAGGGCAAGCAAAGAAAATTATTCAGTTTTTAATGCTTCATTTCTTTCTGCTTCTCTCAGTTCCTACTCACACCACCATACAGCTCTAAATATAAAGAGAATTTATTTTGTGTGTGCGAGTGTGTGTGCGTGTGTGTGTGTGCGTTTGTGTGTGTGTGTGTGTGTATGGCTTTACATCAGAGAGGACAGGCTGTAGCATTGCTCTGAGGCTGTATCAGCGTGCAGCAGGCAGGTCTTTGTCAGCCCTGTGTTGAATAATGTCTATTAGAAAGAACCTGTAAGACACAATGACAAGGAGGGAGAAAGAAAAGGATTAGAATAAGACAGACAGAAGGAGCGAGACATTCAAAGGGAGAATGATATATGGGTTTACAATGAGGCAGGACAAATTATTAACATATTTGGCCTTGCTTTGAACAAACATAATCATAATAACTTTTTGCATAAAGAGCAGCTGTTTATCATTAAATCAAATAGAATATTGGGAGCCACTCATGTTAAAAAATAAGGAAAAAACACTAATCATAGAGAATGAAGTGTGACAGGATATAAAAGAGAGATTAATGAAAACATGGTGAAAGATTTGACACAGTGACAGTTAATTCTGGGATTGCATTTGACTGATTGGCGCTGGAATTATTTCCTGTTTCCATAACTAACATTAAAACCAAGACCTCTAGAGCATAATCACATTAGTCATTATGATTAATGGCTGCATCTTTTTGCAGACAGGGGATATTTTATACACTGAATTTTAAACACGGAAATCCTTTGCTGTTTTATTTTAAGGCATGTAAATGGTAAATGTTCAGCACTTATATAGCGCTTTTATACCCATTGGCACTTAAAGTGCTTTACACTGCTTCTTATTCACCCATTGGCAATCACAATCACACACAATCACACACACTCACACACCGATGGGGGAGCTGTTATGCAGCTGGCCAACGCTCACCTGGAGCAGCTAAATTGGGGTTCAATGTCTTGCTCAAGGACACTTTGACATGTGACCAGAGGATCAGCTGTGAGATTGGTGGATAACTGCTCCTCCTCCTGCACCACAGTCGCCTGCACATGGTTCCGTGATGACATCGAACTCATTATCATTATCATTCACTTGAATAGATTGTTGATGTTGTTGTTGTGAGCATGTTAAAAAAGCTCCAAGCCTGGATGCTTAGTTTATAGGGCATAAATCTGTCATCACAAGTCACAAATAGTTAAAAATGTTTAAGTAAAAAAATGCTAAATATTTCTTTAAAACAGGTTTGAACTTTTTAGAAAACTTAATCTAAACAGGAGAAAAACGTCCCTCTGTTGGGTATTCTTCTTATGGCAGTTGTGTTAAAATGGTAAAAGTTTTGTGTCTTTATTGTAATGAAAAAATATGTCACATTGTATTCACTGATTCGATTCACTGAGTTTTAGTTTTTGGACATCAATAGAGGTGTATGGCACACAAATATGTTACTCAATATGTGGCTGTGGACAAATTTACCCAGTTTGCTACCAAACACTTAAATAGCTCAGACAATTACTACTGTGAGACTAACTTCACTGAAAGATAAATAACTGAATAAATGTTTTTAAACAGTGTATGTGTGTGAAAGTGACTTGTTACATGACAGGTTGAACTGAGGGGGCGTGTCGAGTTAGAGAGACTTTTTATTAGAGGCCAGTGTTCAACTTACACACTCATGAGCACCGGTGCTTTACCCACTGCTGTAGGCTGTCTGCCTGAAGTCCCCAAATGGTCCTCATTCACTTTTCTATGGACACACATAAGAAAGAAAGAAGTGAGGAGAGGAAAAAATGTGAAAGACAGAGGCAGTAATATTAAAAGACAAATCGTGTTCAGTTGCTCCGACCGTGATGTCATTAGACATGATTTGATTTTGGATCCGAGCACTGTGCCTCTGTAGAGTTGTTTGGTTGATTTCACACTGGCTCAAAGTCCTGATGTTAAAGTCACTGGCAATTTTGTTAATGCCTAAACAGGGGGAAACCACACAGGATCGGATTTTTCCATGGTTGGACAGCCATGAGGAGATCAGTGTCCCTACTGCTTGTAAGTCCCATTTGGTGGTCCTGTAAGACTATAGACACTGCTGGATTCAGGTATTAGCAATTCAAGGGATGCTCAGTAGAGTTTGATACCTCTGCCTAAGAACTGGATCTAAAATTGATCAAGCCATTCAATGAGCAGTTTTCAGCTCCCCTCAGCTCATAATTGTGCTTCAATAAGAAACCTTTTACCGCCTAGGAGGTTCAGTAGGTTTTTAACCTGCATGATATAATAGAAACCTCACATTTTCTTAGGTTTAGGCACTAAAATAACAAGGTTTAGACACAAACACATCAACACTGTTGTCTCCAACTTGAAAGCCCTATGCTGTCTCACCCAGCCACCCACACCAAACT
This sequence comes from Channa argus, assembly GCF_033026475.1. Taxonomy (NCBI): domain Eukaryota; kingdom Metazoa; phylum Chordata; class Actinopteri; order Anabantiformes; family Channidae; genus Channa; species Channa argus. Next base: position 6,506,316 of record NC_090212.1, read on the forward strand.
CCTTCCAATGCAGACTTTATTCTAAAGACGTCTCCAACAGTCACTATAAACAGGTGCAGCAGGCGCCTGTTATACTTACTTGATCCCGACTTAAGTTGACCACTGGCTTTAGACAAAGGCAAAAACATATAATCTAAACATATGTTGCATATACTTTACGCTCTGTGCTGCAGGCCTGCAAATCCCTCATTAAAGAAGAACACTGGTGCTTAGTAGTCCATTTAACTGAAGGAGGTACTGAGTGACAGGTGGAAAGGACGATGGGAATGTTGCTAAAGTGAGGTAGGATGTGTGGGGATGTTGCTCTGTTTTGATGCACTCAATTTACCAGTCTGCAGCAACTCTGTTTGGAGTGATTTTGTGTGTGTGTATGTGTGTGTGTGTGTATGTGTGTGTGTGTGTGTATGCGTGTGTGTGTGTGTGTGTCCATCAAATAGAGTTGCTTTTTAGTGTCTTTAATTTCTACATTGAGAAATTCACATGTTGGTTTGCAACAGTACAAGCATTAAAGTGTAATAACTGCCAGTGGAAATGGAGCATATGGAGCATTTTACATCTAAGGTTGTGTGTGTCTGTGGGTGTATGTGGAAGATAGACAATGAAGGGGCAACACCAGGAGCTGGATGACGTCAGTGCAAGAGTGTGTTTTCTGTCTGCACACGCTCTGTTGTGTTTATATGCGAAGCCTAAGCAATGCTAGCACTGTCAGAGATGGAAAAGAGGATGAGGTGAAGTGAAAAGGCCGACGGAGCAAAAAGGGCGGCCGTAGAACACAGCTGCAGCAGCATCCTTGCTGAGTCGTACAACAAGAGGGCACAGACACACACACACACACACACACACACTCATACAGTCAAAAGGTCAGTTTCCCTTTGAGTTTTTTGACCAGTGGATCAGCTCAGCTGAAAGACAAAGCCTGGTTTTGAGAGAACCACTACACAATACAGCAGCCGATTTTCTTTTTCAGGAGGCAAATGAGAGCTGTGGTGTGTCAATAATTGTGTTCCAAAGCCAATGAGTCAACCCACACAAGTGCAATGTGACTGCTTACAGAGCAGCATGGATAGTGCATTTCTATTCTCCTGTTGCTATAATGTGTGTTTATTCTTCCTGTGTGAATCCTCCCAGTCTTCTCTGCTACTCCTTTCTAATAAATGAGTGTGTGTGTGTGTGTGTGTGTGTGTGTGTGTGTGTGTGTGTGTGTGTGTGTGTGTGTGTGTGTGTGTGTATACTGTATACACATAGGGGGACCTTTAAAGCAAAGTTATGGTTTATTACAAATTAGGTTTGTAACATTGCACTGGAAAAGTGTGTGCTTTTTTGTTTTTGTGGTTAATTAGTTTACATTCATTCTATAGCAAGTTTCAATGTTCTTTTTTCGTTTCTTATAGTTTGAATCGTAGTTTGAACCATTGTAATCACAGATGGTTGGTCATTACTGTGGTGCGATAAATAATCTGCTGATTATTGAAAACTACATTTTACAATGAGCATTATTTTTGTTTCAGACAAATTTTCAACAAAATGACACTGGTTTTTAACATAATCACTACAGTCTGTTGCCGGCCTCCTAGATGATGTCAAATACTCACATTGTTTCTAATTGGTGTCATCCATTTTGCACATTTTGTTCATTCTCCGTTTTGCATTAGCAAAGAAAACGACAAAAGCTTAGACCAACATGGCATTTTAAGAACACCTAGGAACATCCCGGTTGCACTGAAGTAATGCTAATTTTAAATTCATATGAAAGAAATTATTTTTAAATGTATCATACTTAAACGCTAGTTCAAAAATTGTGGTTTGTTTCAAACATGCCCTATTATCTGACACCTTATGTTTTGTTGAACAGAACGACATTCGCACCACATAAATTTAGTGCATGTCATATATGAAAATATATACATACATACAATATATACAAACATACACAATATATTGTGACAGGTTGGTACATTTTGCCTAACAATTGTCTTCTCTTCTGAAAAGATTGGCTGATTGGCTTGTAAACTTTGTGTGTGTGTGTGTGTGTGTGTGTGTGTCTGTGTGTGTGTGTGTGTGTGTGTGTGTGTGTGTGTGTGTGTGTGTGTGTGTGTGTGTGTGTGTGTGTGTGTGTGTTTACAGTAAAAAAACAGGAAGACATGATGAAAGTGCACATTTGACAAGCATCTCACTGGCTTGTGACAGAAGAGAGGTCACGGTATCCTCCTTTGCACTGATGGGACTGTCAGCTGACACACACACGCGCACACACACACTCGCACACACATCTTTAAAAAAGGACAATCCTGTCCTCCCAATTTCTCAAGACATGTTCAACACTGCCGTCACAATCACCACCACCCCATCTTTATGAATATTCATCAAACGGCAGAAAATGACGTCAACCAGCAATAGTTTCTCCTGAGTGCATTCTTGGTTTGCTGGAACTTCAATGACACTGAAGATCAAGAGTCAGCATGGCAGAAAGCAGATGCAGAGGCAGCTTAAGGGATTACTCTTAATCAATGTCTGCTTTATCTCAGATGATCAGTGCCCACTTTGAGCTTTTAGAATTAGTAGATTTTGCAGCTTTGATGAACACAGGAGACTTTGCAAATGGCAAGTTTGTTAGGTTGTTTTACAGTCAGGTTTGTATACATTTATACAGAGACACCATTTTCATCATTTTCACCAGTCTCTCCGTCACCATGACGGATTTGAAGCAAAACCATCAAAATGTGCTAAAAGTGTAGACAGCTTTAATTTAAGGGTTTGTTTAAAAATATTGAGTAACGTGTGGAGGAATTGCAGTTATTTTCATTCAATTTTAGTGGCTCGTTAATTTTTAAACAAATATATTGAAATTGCTTATGCTATTATTTGTTTGCAAATCCTTTACAGTAAATGACTAGCTGAAGTCTGGAACCTATAGACAAGAATAGATGTTGGTTTGCCCCCCTGGTGACCCTCTGCCAGGCCGTTACTTCTTCACTTCCTGCTTATTTTGAGTGTGTTTTGTGAAATGCAAATAAATGCAGCTCAAATGGATTCTGGTCAGACGATACACTTGCCATTGCAGAAAATTAAACGATGTTGCAGTAAATAAGACTTGCATTTCTTTCACAGTAAGCTTCAGGTCGTTTTCCATCTATATAGTGAAAAAGTGTGAATTTGAAGCAATGAGCTAAATCTGAGCAGATAATATAAGCTAGATATTTCAGAATTCATCCTGCTGCTTTTATAGGCAGTCATATCAACAATAAATGCAAGAGAACCACTTCTTTTGGTAGCCGTACATGCCCACAACATAACTCCACCTCCACCATGCTTCACAGATGAGGTGATATATCAGATCATGAATCAATTTCTTCTATACTTCAAACTCTTCTCTCCCTATTTTTCTGATGCAAGTTGATCTTGGTAATATCTGTCCACAGGATGTTGTTCCAGACCTCTACAGACTTATTATATGTTTGTTCTAATCTGGTCTTTCGGTTTTTGGGATTTACCAGGGACTTGAATTTTGTGATAAACCCTTTGTATTTATTCTAGTGAAGTTTTCTGTTGATTGTTGGAAGTGACCCAGATACGCCTACCGCCTGAATGACGTTCTTGATCTTGACAACAATTGTAAAAAGGTTTATCTTCACTAAGAAAAAGAATTTTTCTGTTATCCATCACAGTTGTTTTCCATGGTCTTACAGATCTATTGATTTTTCTGAGCTCCCCACTGTGTTCTTTCGTTTTAGGAACGTACTAAATTGTTGATTTGGCCACACATTATGTATTTATTATCTCTCTGATGGATTTGCTTTAGGTTAACAGCCTAATGATGACTTGTTCACTGGCAATGACATCTCTTTAAACTTTTCATTAATAGGTAAGAACAATGGCCGGGATCCAGAAGAACATGCTGCACTTAAAATGAGCACTAGACTGTTGTTCTAGTGAAACAGGCTGTGAAACAGCTGAGCAGGCATTTGTCAAAATATTTATGAGCCACTAAAATCGGGGTCTATGAATAACAGTTTGCACTTTAAAAACATGTGGATTGTTTCATTTCAAATCCACTGGGACGTACAAAGTCAGAATGATGAAAATTGCATCTCCCTCCAGATACACACCTGACTGCAGCCTGTACTAAGAATAAGCAGAACATCGAGTGGCCAGTGGAGTCGCCCAGAAAATGAAAAGTTTTATTTATTGGGCTATGAATCAGAGAGTACAGCACTCACTTACCTCTGCTGCTCTAGGTTTCTGCTCTCCCATTATTGGAAGATAATTTGAATATCATAGGAGCAGTAAAAAATTAAAGATAAATACAACCATCTTTCTGTGTTAATGTAGTTCTTTTACTTTTTTAGTGCTTATATTGTTGTTAAAATCAGTGAAAGATTAAGGGCACATATCATCCCACAGATGATATACAACAGGCAAGTCCTGTCCTTTACTTTGCATAGTAAACATAAAGTGAACTCATCCACATTAATGTAATGATTACAGTGGTGATGAATAGGTGCTGCACTAGGAGCACAATGTGTTCTTCCGAAGGAGCCCGCAACAGCGTCTAAAAAAAACAGCCATGAAATTGTGCTCTGTGATGCAAAACGTGTCCAATTAAATTGACTTCTCCACCAAGGGAAGCAATGCTCTCTCTCCACTACAGCTATTCCCCAAAATCAAATCATTCTGCTCTGGCTAACCAGAGAGCAGGAACCTGTGACACCCCTTTCTACACACAACCTCCACTATAGTTTTATCGTCTAGGGTTAGTTAAAGGCAAATGTGCTAACCATGGTGTGGAAGCCAGTGGCTGTCTCATTCATGGGTTGATTCACAATGGTCATTATTTAAGTGTATGGCAGTTGTCTGCATGAATAGTCTCAACAGCCCTGACCTGGAGACTTGCTCTAAATCTCACTACTTTGTTTAGGCATAGACTGTATCAGATAGTATCAGAAAGCCAAAAACAAAAATAGACTGGAAACAAATAGAGAGGTGCCAAAAGTCAATCGTGATGAAAGGAAGAATTAAGAGGGGAAGACAACAAAAAAGGACCAAATCCAAACAAAAGTCAAAGAGGTGTGGTCATTAATAAGTCTATTATTTCTCAAACTCAGTCTGAGGTTGTAGAGGCTGTAACAACACCTCTTCACATGAAGACACAAGTGTCAGAGTATGTTTTACCTTATTTACTTTATTTTACCTTAAATATAAAAAGCTTTAACTATATAAGAGAAGTATTTATCATATTTATTTACTTTTGAACTGATGTGTAAATATGCATCTTTTTAACTATTTTAAAATATGCTCCAAAACATAGAAGTAGCTTGATTTACAGAATTTGTTGTAGCTTTAAACGACTATATTGCAATCTTACCTATAAGTGGATGTATTTTGCTTTAATTGCTAAATTGGAAAGAATGGCTGAGGACTAAACTTGCTAAGGACGTACTCTACCCCACTCCACAGCCTAACTCCTAATGTTTTGATATTTTATAAACTGTGTTTTTTATATTTCTTACATTTTTCACCTTGTGTTTGTGGCTCGGGAAGAAAATACCCAGTCATAGTATCGCTCTTGCCAAGGTCTCTTGTATAGCTCTTTGTAATATGGAGAAATCCAAAGACTGAAAGAACTGCAATGCCACTGCTGAGCAAGAAAATCACAGTTCAGGGGAGGAGGTTAAGCAAATGGTAAAGTAAGAAGAACAATCACACATTTATGGGCTGTACAAGGCTACAGATCACAGTGAACACAGCAAAATAACTTGACAACTTGACTGTTTAATTCAAAAATAAGAAAAACCTGACAAACTCCTCTGCGGTCACACTGTAAGCCCCTGCTTTTGTATAATCCAAAAGTCGTGTGCTTTCTCACATTTCAGCAAAGCATGTTGACAGATAAAATTGCCCCTCATCAAATAGCAGAAACACCGAACCAACAAAACAAGTGCAATTAGCCTCAGGAGAGACTATGTTGGCAAAGAAAGGCATTTAGTTTCTGCCCATCAGAGTTGGCTGGGCTTTCTGCTTCCATTAAAATTCATTTAATTTTGCTCACTTTAAAAGCTTTGTCTTCCCTGTTCTCCCATAAGAAGCTTTGAGTCAGTGAGCAGCTGCCAGTTCAGATTTTCCCTTTTTTCAGACAGGAGTATGTCTTTGCACAAAGCTACAAATGAACTCGGAATCTGCAAGGCTGTAATGGGATTATCAGCAAGAACTCAATCATCCAAGTGCTACAGTTGCTCCACGTTTATGAAGAGCAGCAGCATTCGCACCTCCACAGCATGTTCCAAACAAACATATTCCATGTTTGAATTATAATTTCGCTCTACTCTTCCTCTCCCAGGTTTAATCGTAGCCCCCACTGCCATCACAGCTCAGTATTTCTTGTGTGTCCTCTGCCTGGGCTAGAATCCCAATCCTATCAGGGTGAAACAGGAACAAAGGCTGCTGTCCCTCTCCCTCCATTCCTGCTTCCACCCTACACAAATCTCTAAAAAAATCCCCTCTTGGTCCTGGTCCTCACCTCTGAGCGACCTAGCACAGTTCTAAATCCTAACTCCTTTTGAAAGGCAGATAAGTTCCAGCAAGCTCAAATGTCACGTCAGAAAATACTACTGCATGCGAGATTTTCCTGTAAATCCAATTCACCTAGTTGCTATTTCATTCTATTTTTAAGAAGAAAAAAATAGATTCTGTTTTTTCTACTCTCTAATTCCTTGTGGACCTTGGTCAGATGGAGTTCTTACTTTGTGACTAGGAGTGATAATGGCTGAGCTTCATGCTTCAGCGATTTCAAATTAAGTGCATAAGAAAATGTCTGAATTGTCAAACAGCTATGTAGTAATGACCCAAGAGCAGCAATATGCATAGAATTTCAGAATTTTTTATCAACTTCCTCCATTTTGGATCCAAAAGATCAGCACTGAGTTAAATTCTGTGCTTTAAGGTTTGCATTTGTAGGACAGCAACCTGCAGTAGGCAGGCTGCCCGGTTGACTTACTCAACTCAAAGCATTTATTTTAAGCTGAGTTGTTGCTTCTTAGAATGTTCAGTAAGGGAGTTTCCAGACATCTACTTTTTATGGCTTATTTTAAGCATCTCTGAAAGCATCTCTCAGGTGTGGCCCAGGCTTTTCTTTTATTACATGAGCAGAGAGGTAGCAGAGAGGTAGCAGTGAGCCTCACATCGAGAGCTTCCAAAGGTCAGTGTTAGCAGAAGGGACACTTCAAAAACGTGGATAAGCTGAGCATAACCTCTGCAACCCTTGACTAATGCTCCACTCACAGCCCCCTGCACCCCCTTCTTTTGAAAAATGATCACAGGGACCATACAAACCCTTTCCACTTCCCAAACACTCACGCTCTCAGGTAAATGCCTCCCTCCACTGGGTTAAATCTCACTGGAACATAAATGAAAAAGAATGTCCATAAAGACATCCGCTATAGCTGATTTTCTGCTTCATCTGTGTTTAATGTGGAAGACTGTAAGTGAGGCCAATTTCCACGAGCAAATTATTCGCCTGGGCTGAGTCCTTTATGTGTTTGCTGAGTGATGTATTTAAAGACCATTAACATTGTGTTGGCCCAGAGATCTGTGAGAGATCGCTACAGTGTGGAAACTGTTGACAGTTCACTGGGCTGTCTTTGTGCTCCCTGGGCTTAAACTTAATGTCAATTTGCCTTAGCTGTGCAGGCTCCTTCTCTTTTTTCACATTGTCGTGCTATATGTGTATTTGTGAACTGAAAACTCCTTTTATCTGCAGGAATTATCAGGTCTTTCTGTGAAGCTGACATCATGGATGACAAAGGGCCTCGTTGATGAGTAGTTCTCAGTGTTGCAGAGTCCCTGCACTTCAAAACACAACAGAACACACCGGCTGTGTCAGTCTGAACTATAGCAACTGAAACATCAACTCTGTACACATTATCCACTGCTTTCATACACGTTACACCAGCATTATCAAAGAACTAGGTTTATACAGTGCATTAACAAATCCTTTGAACCTCTCCTCCTGCCCCATTTCCTTATCACTGCCCACCACAGAATTTCTCTTAACATGGTGTGTGGCTGGCATTGGTCTCACCTTTGAATCTTATGCATTCAGTTCTATCAACCCAGAGACAATCTGCTCTGAAAAAACAAGAGACATCATTCTGTTACTCACAGGATTCATGCAACCATCTACTGATCCATCCGCCCGCTCTTCACTCATTCAGCAGATCTAATTGGATAGTTGGTCAATATTTAACTGGACTCTTTAGCTCCTAATTCAAAGTGGCACTCTACACTTTCCCTGAACATGAGACGCAGCACTTTTTATCATTGTTGTGTATTAAAACCAAAGCTGTGCCCATTGGCTCACAATACTGCTGAAATCAACAGAAACTAAAATAGCATACATTTAGCTGTGTGCGGTGTGCGTGCATGTGTGCATGCCTATGTTTGTGTGTGTGCAATGTATACTAGAAAGGTCACACAGGATACAGTGACTCAGGTTCAGCATTTTGGTTCCATATGCAGTACTACCCTTAGTTAAAACTCCCTTTCTGCGTATTAACAACAAATAAGGTTCTTGTCCCTTATGATTTCTTATCAATTGAATCTTTGCCACACTTAAAAAGTCTTGGCTGGTGCCTTAAGTCCTTAGCTGGTTTTTAGGTCCATATAAGGTCACATCAAGGAATAAAGGAAGCACCTAAAATGCTGAATCCATTTGATTCACAGGCCATCAAATTTAAGTCACATGTTTAATGCACACCACAATTTATTAGCAAAGTCAAAAGTACTTTGTTTCTTTTTGTTTTTATAAGTTCACCAACTTTTCACAAAAAATTGTTTTTGCTGTTTTTTGACTTTGTTTCATAAATTCCCAGTGTGAATAAACACACACTTAATGGCTAATCAGAAAGTCAGTATGCACATTAAAAAGGCAGATTTTAGGCGGGCTCAAACATTATGTTTCAAAGAGGGATTTGGTTTGTGTGCAGTTTGTTATTGTGCTAACCGTAGCAACAGTTTTGAAGTGAAAACTCTAAAAGGTGGTTGTAACGGATGCCATCTCTTTTTCGACTAGATGAAACTCGACTAGAGCATCACATGTACATGTACATGTCTACTTAACATTGTAAATAATTGGTTTTGTGTTGTTGAGACTCAGCATAGAATGATGCCCTTGTGCAAGTACATTATTGCAGGTCACCTGCTCTCATCTCCTCTTTCTTTTTACTCGATGATCTTTCAGTGCTTCTGTTTTGCCCTAATCCAGGCAGCATTTCATGTTCATCTGTGCCTCTTCATGTCATTAACAAGTTATGGAAGTGACAAGAGAACCCACACTTTTGTCTGCCAAGCCGAAAAGGTTGTATAGAGACAGGCAGCGTGAAGAGGTACATCAAGTGATTTTGCCTTAAGTCAGCCTTTTCTTTTGCCAGCCAAAGTAATTACTGTACTATGACCATGGGGGGAGGGTCTGCTAAAGATACAAAGCTGCAGGTATTGGGTTGAAGGGGAAAAGATCAAATATTTGTCCTTTTATAACTGGTCAGGTATTAGTATTTGTGGAACAGAAAGATGCTGACATTGCGGGACCAAAACAAATTCACTTAGATTTATATTTATTTCACTGGAGAGGGGCCACAGGTGAGAATGTGCCCAAAAATGGTCCTAAAGAATGTTAAGAATATGTTACTATGAAATTGTGTTATCATATGTTATCATGAAAAAACCATCATAATAACATGTACTGGCTTTGAAACAGAAATACCTTTACCATCATATTGCAACTGCATGTAACAATGCTGGATATCCAGTATGATTTGTGTTTTTCACTAGTATGTTTTAATTTACAGTGCTTTGTCTTAAATATTATTCAATGGAAGACACAGAGACACGTTACCAAGCTGCTCAAACATTTACGTGTTGAGGCTGCATCTCATAAAGTGTGGCTATGAACCTGCAAGCACCAATAAAGGGAAAGATTTTGTTAAACCAGCTCAATCAAATGCTCAAGGAATGTTTTCTTATGTGCTGCAGATTTTTCTCTTGAGCATCCTATTCACATTTCCTAACAGTTTATGCCTCTAGGTTTGGAGGAAAAGGTTTATTATTTTACATGTGGTGAGATACACTGCATACATTGTAATCCAGTTATAGGTGAAATACTTTTTTATTATCTCTGCCTTGGCCAGTTATACACAATGAAGTGTTACTTTAAATAAACTGTGTTCTACTTTTCCTTTTAATGCGTTTTGCTGGTAACATTTGTGTATTTTACTTCAAGTTTTTAATTTAGGACTGTTATTTGTAAAGTAAAGTGATGCCAGTAGTAGGGCATGCCAATACTTCCTCCACCAATGGGGACACATTAAGTGGTGTTTGGTACAGCATATCTTCCCTCTTATTGCTCTCTCTGACTTACACTCACGCTGATGGAGGGAGAGAGCAGTAGCCTAGAGGAGAGGGAAAACAGCATAATAACCCCCCCACACACACCACCTCCACCACCAATATTGTTTCTCTGAAGCATGTCAGAGGTAGGATGCTATGAGTGGAGGTGCACGGCGGTGTGAAGAACACACTTCTTGGGGGACACAGCTAGGGGGACAGCGCCGGTGTCTTGACTCGCACACACACACCCATCCTGGAAAGCTTCAAGTCCACAGCGCGCTGCAGGGAAACCATCAGGTACTGTATGCAGACTTTCTCCACTTCTCTAGCCGCTTCATCATGCGCTCCCGGTGATTCTGAAACAATGTGAGCAGGGGGGGGAGGCAAGAGGCACGTGCTTGTTTTTGAAGCGGAAAAGGCAAGTTCAAAGCAGAGCCACGGAGACTTTATCTTTCCACAGGCGACTGTTTGCGTGGGCCGGTGTATGCATATTTAATCGATGAGTGGGCAGCAGTAATTCAGAGTACCGCTTCACCAAGTGGGCAAGTGAAGCCGGAGGATGAGAGAGAGAAAAGAGAGGGTTTCTGGTGACAAGTTTGCACTTGATCAGCTGTGCTCGCCCCTCACCGTTGTGCTTCTGGAGGCCCTTAATGACTACAGCTGGTGTTGTTTGAAGGCGTAATGTGGGATGGAGAGGACTGAATAAATTAGGCAAAGAAAGCTACATGGGAAAAAGTAGGACGTACCTATCAAACAATAGGGAATTATGTGAGATTCTGTCGATATGCCAGTTTTTTAGGACTTGCAATGGTTTATATTTGAATAATTATTCAGCCGGCCTCTCTTGACTGTTTTGCATCCTCCCTTTCTCCCTATCAAGCCTCCTGGAGTTAGTGTGGCAGGTAGGGACAGTCCAGACGCTCATATACAAAGGCAGCACGTTTCACTGTCTGCAGCAGCCGAGTGGTGCTGAGCACCACCTCCAGCATCACCAGCAGCAGCAGATCGGGGAGGGTTTTGGAGCACAGTTGGAGAACCGACGACGCATATCAACAGCGCCAGACTCGAGAGCAGTCGACGGGCTGATGATGCTCATTGTCTGGTCTCTGGTTGCCTGTGGCTCGGGGACATGAGCGAAGGTGTCGCCTCCGCGCTGTCCGAGGTTCTGAAAAGCTGCTGACAGACCACCGTTGTCCCTTTTCCAGTCGAGACGATACGCATGAACTGACGTGAATGCCGAGCAGCTCAGCACAGCACAGCAGTCCGGCGGTTAACACAGCACCCCCGGCCAGAGTAAATGGGACCGCACGTCGTCCGAGCGTTAGAAAAATGGAGAGATTTTTCCTGCTCGTCCTTAGCTGTCTCGGTGTCTCTCGAGCCACAGCGGGTAAGTTTATGTGCAATTAGGGGGATGTTTCCATGAATTTTAGCGCAGCAGCTCGCAGCCGTTTTCCAGCCCTTACAGAACGCTATTTTATTGTCTGGGCTAATTAAAAGAGCCATGGGGGCATTGCAGAGGCATGTGGGGGGAAAACTGCTGTTTTAGATGGAGCTGGATTGGGCAGGCTTTAGGATTAACGGTATTGTTGTGAGACGTTGTCTACATTGTGTTGTGTTGTAGAAAGGCTGACCGTGTTTTCAGGCTGGTAGACGCATTCTGTGTAGTCATCTTCTGAAACAAATATCAAGGGTTACAATTCATGGTTTAAACAAAGTCTGCACAGAAGCACAATCACTTGTCATGTGGATTGACTGAGATTATTGGGGGCACATTAATGTGTAAAGTGTGGTATTGTCTGTCTCTTAAAGTAAGCATTTTTGTGTGTGTGTGTGTGTGTGTGTGTGTGTGTAATGTGAGCCAAACTGACCTTTGAATCTCATTTCAGGCAGCTACTATCTGCACTAACTGCACACACGGACAGGTAAAACGTCAAACTTAATCAGTCACCTCCAAGTGGTGACCGTTGACCTGAGCTGTATATTAACACAATCCATCAAAGTGAAAATATGTATGTAGTATTACTGAACAAATGTGCTTTCTGTGGATGGTTACTGCACATTTTTATCCAGAGAGTCCAAACTGTGATAATTATGATCTTCCAGAGGCTACTGGAAACACGTGATTGGATTGTTGGGGAGCGACAATGGTCCTCTTTCATAGATCCATGGAAACGCAGTATGTGTGTGTGTGTGCTGGTGTACATGTGCTGTATGTGAGCAGCTATAAAACAGAGGCCAAAATACCCACAAACAAACACACAAATACACTTCTACCACTCACTGTGTCAATGGAGTCCCATACATCACTCCTGACACTCTCCTGCCATAAATATTCACCTCTGGCTCCCTCTATCCCCACCCACTCCTCAACCTTTCCCCTGCACATTTAGCCTAAACAGTTTACTAGCACATACAATTTACTTACACACTATCTTGAGTTTGTGGGCTTTGGCCTCTTTTACAAAAGTAAACACAAAAAGTCTCTTACATTTTGTTTGCATGAGCTCCATCTAACAAGAATATAGATTGATTGTTTATTGTTATTTCTTTTATGTTTTTAGGTGTATGTACATTTTCATGCTGATAATCTTAACTCTTTAACAGTTTCCTCTATTTCAAATTTATAAGCTGCATGGATGGCTCACACACCTTAACACACTCTGATGTAACAAAGTATTTTCTACTTTTTTTTATGAAACGCTCATAACTGTTTAATAAACTTTGTTGCATGGTTAATAACATCTTTTATAATCATATAATAATACACTATGAAAGATCTTACCAGAGTGGTAAAAGGCATTTATTGACTGTTGCCAGTACAAAATATTATATTAATCCATCTATGTCATTATCATTTTGTATCAAGCATTTAGGATGTTATAATAAATGGTCTGCACTTATACACAGCTTTAATATCTTATCTGTACCTAAAGTGCTTTACAGTTGCTTCTCATTTACCCATTCACACACACACATGCACTGATGGCAGCAACAGCCATGGAAGACACTGGAGTGAGTTAAAGGAAACAACTTCAGGCTCAATATCTTGCTAAAGGACAATAAGACATATTGACAGGTTAGTAAAAGGCATTTATTAACTCTTTATATGTATGCCCTTTCAAAAGCTCTGCAGTAAACCTTCAACCCCAGGAGATGTGAATGACATCTCCACCTCCCAAGTCACGGCCGCTTCATAACATCAGTTATGGATGCTTCATTTTAGTTGTAGACAGAAATCTACTCGTACAATCTACACACTTCAACTGTTATATAAACCATTAAACGTGTTAATATACAGCTTATGAAACCTAAATAGTGACTTTTAAAGGAACAATAGTTGCATTGATAAAAAGTGTCAGCACATGGAGAACATGCAAACTCCATAAAGTAAAGCTGCAGCCAGAAGGTGGAGTTGAACCAGAACCTTCTAGCTGTGAGGCAGCAGTGCAAAACCTCTGTGCTGCCAAAAAAGTGTCCTTAATAAATTTGATTTAGTTCAGAAGTCAAACTAAAAAATGCACTAGGTCATTATGTGATCAATGGCTGGCAAATCAAACACATCTTAAGGCAACATGTGCTTCATCCCCAACAGAAATTTGCTGTTTTTGCTGGTCTCCAAAGTCTCCAAATTCTCCCCTGGCTGTAGTGAGGTGCAGGTGCACTCCAGGATCCAGTGACATCTCTGTGTGTAACCACACCCATCACTGATGCTGCTATTTTTTATTGAGTTCGGACCATTATAGAAATCTGCACAAGTTTACCTGCATTACTTTTTACCAGTTTATGTCTCCCGGTTTATTTCAAGGCCCAGGCAGACACCTGGACAAGGAAAACCAGGGCAAATCAATTTAAAGGCAGAGAGCTGGACTGGCAGGAGTGCGTGGGTGTGCACCACAGCACCATAAAATTTACACTACAATGACGTCTTTACTGTGTCTGTGTTTATAGTGACTCATAAAGAGTTGGTTTTAACCAGGAGACGAAGGTAATGTTTCTATTTAAAATGTAAATCCAAACTTCATAAATCTTTGCAGGTTAATTTCCACAGCCTCGAACATTTCTGAGTTTTTAGAAGAAAAAGAAACAAAAAAAAAATCAATGAATCAATCCACAAATTGAACGGTGATGCAAGCAGTGGAAAGACTCCAGGCTGTTTTTTTGTTTGAGAGACATTTATAATAATGATTGAGGAAAGCTAAGTCTTTCAAGACCAAGAAGGTTTTTTTAGGCTTTAAACCAACAAATGCAGAAAAACTTTGGCAGCCACCTGCCAGATGATAAATTATCTGTGAGTCCAGTATATTGTGTGTCAAATGCTATGTCATCTGTTATCCATGGAGAGAAGTTAAAGGTCTCAGCTGTGAGAACCAATGTTTATTACAAAAAAAAATTGCTGTTTCTGAGCAGACCAATAACAAGTCAAAGTAAAGAATAAATCAAAACTGAGGTGTTTTACTAAAATAATATGTGGTATTTATCACACACAAGTATCTCAAACACAAATTAAACGTTCTTGTTCATTAAGGACTATATGGTAGAAACATTATACTGCATTATTCATAAACAACAGCTCACAGGGGTCTGATGGTGTTGTTTCCAGACTTTTTTCTCACATACATAACATTCGATGGAACATTGAACATCCACCATCGATGTCAGAGGATACACAGACAGTGTGTAAGGCACTGAAACAATGATGTTGTTAGTTATATTACACACTTTACACACATTTAGAGCACACACAGTGCACACACAGTGCTCTAAATGTTGCCCTGGTTTGATTCAAACGTGTGTCCTTTAGACCTGCTGGGTATCTGGGGCAGCCTCCTGATTAGAGGGCTGAATCATCAGTGGTCGCTCTGAATAGCCTCCTCATAGACATAATGGGAGGTGTGTGTTTGTGTGTTTATATCTGTAAGTTGTGGGGTATGCAGAATTGTGTTTGTGTGTGTGTATGTGTCTGCATGTGTCTTATCTGTTCATTAGTTGCCCTCAACTCAATTATGTGAACACAATTAGGTGTAATTATTAGCTCTTTGTAATCGTGTTGGCTGGAAGTTTTGTGTATGCTGTACTTTTTTCAGCAGCGTATTATTGTCATTGCATTCTGTTCTTACAAATATTTTGCTTCAGATAACATATGATGGCTTTGATACAGGAATAACCTGTAACAATGTAACAATTCTACAAATCCAGTATGATTTGTGTCTTTTACTAGTAACATTTCTTAATTTACAGTGCTACTTCTAGAATATTATTCACTGGGAGATATGAGCATAGACATGTTGCCAAGTTGCCAAGACAACAAAGTTTGGAGGCTGCATCACATAAATCTACTCTTTTTATTTAACCAGCTTAGCAAGTGACAGATGTCATTACTACTTTACCACAGAATCTACTTCATTAAAGGCTTAATTACATTTAATGAGTCAATGCGAGACACCACAAATTCATAAACTTTTTTCATTATTTCGTTGCCTGTATGTACACAGCATTTTTTTAGCCTGCAGGTGTATGTAGATCTCTAAATACAGAATAAATACACAATGTAGAACTAATTTATTAGCTTAGTTTGGCAGAGTCTGTTTATTTTTGGAACACAATACTGGGTCTGGGAGACAAAAAAGAAAAAAGGTGTTTTAGAGGTCCGTCCTCTCTATGGCTTTGTTTTAGTTATTGTGTCAATACTGATAATCTTCTTTAATCTCTCTCTCCCACCTTGTCACATCTTAAGTGTCACTTGACAAGCAGAAGTAAAGGAACATTTCCACAATGTTCTTTTAAGTCCTCCGCATACTAGTGCTGCTCTTTCCTCTGGCACTCTGACACCCCCTTCTCTTTCAAAAAGCTTCTTTTGAGTTCCTCTTTGAGAGTTCGCCAGTGCCTTTGCGAGATAGATGAATAGAGCGACGGCCTTGTAGTTAATAGTGAGTGCTCACATGTTCTAAAGTTTCCACAGCAGTAAAATTAAGACACACAGATGCAGGGCGCTGAAAATCCTTTAAGTTCATTTCCAATTGCTTAGAAGCTGTTGTTTTAAATTCAAATTTGTCCAGTCATGTCAGGTTGGCTCATTACTTGGTGAAAACGGAAAGAAACAGGCATTAGAGGACAGATTGGCGCAATCATCTGGACACCAGGCCTGTGGGAAGAAGTGATGACAATGCCAAAAAACTGACATGGCAGCGGCAGCTCTGTAACGCAGTCTGTCATCTGTCCAATGTCATGTCTGAATGTGTGCAGGTGGAAAAGGGTCTGAGCCACCATTTGTAAAGAATCATTTGAACACATGTAAAGAAATTATTGATGTTGTTATTATGTCTTATGTATCAGAGCTAGTGTGGAACGAGTTCTAAACATAGGAGCTAGAACAAATTTAAATATTTATACGTCCAAACACATATCAGGCTCATTTACATAGAGAATTCCATAAAGTATCCAGAATCCTTCTTAAGGAGGGTTACTTTTACTGGACTAAAGAGGCAACAAAACTGCAAGTAGCAGGTCTGTTACGATGCAGTCAACCTGATCAAATGATTTATTGACAACCTTTTGGCATGTTCTACAACACTGTGTTCTACACCAGTTCTATTGTTTCCATAAATTATTTGGCGGTTAAACACAAATGTACTTGTAAAGAGATCCTGCTTTAACTAATTAAATCAAAAGTTTTCAGGGAAAATAGGTTTTTGCTCAGAATGTACACTAAAGTATCAGAACCATGTACTCAAGGTTGGCACTAACCCTCTGGAGTCCGAAGCATTTCTTATGCTGGGGTCCCAGAAAAAAGTGCACTACAATGTTATCATCTAATGCAGTTGGGGGTTGCAAAAACTGGCCAACTATTACCACATGGTGGCCTTAGTGAGCCAGGGGCCGCTACTTAGTTCACTTACGTCTTTTTCTGGCTGAAATGATTCCCATGAATTTGTCTGTGTACTGACAGGAGTTATTTGGTATCCACGGCCATGGTTGGCTGTAAATGCATGCACAAGAAGAAACTGATTAATTGGATTCTATGCATAGAAATTAGCATTTGTATAATTTGAACACAAAAGTGTGTGTGTACCAAGATTCCTTCTTGGTAGCCTAACACAGCAGAAAAATACTCATTTGAATTTGGCATGGGGCAGCCAAATCCGGTAGGAGGGGGCATGTGGTGGCCCAGATGGTGTGTTTTATTTTGGAACAGTCAGCAGCACAGGTGGGCTCCCTTGGAGATTACCTACCTTCACTAACTTCACCGAGACACAGACTCACACATCTTTGCTTGTTTGTCTCCTCTAACAAAAGTTTTGCAAACTAATTTTTTCAAGGTGTATGTCGATCACTTTCCCATCATCAGCCTTTTTGTCAGGAACTGGACAGGGGACCTTCAGAGCCCAGTAGTCAGTCATGTGGCATTTGTTGGGCAGACAAATGAATGCATGAAAAAACAAAAAAAAACAAAGACAAATCCACAGAGAGACAGAGAAAGTGCTGTTGGCAATAGAAGAGAGTGAAACATGGGAGACGCACAGAAAGAGTATTATTCACAACCCCCCCCTCCACCTGTGACACCAATCCTCCTCGGCAGCTACTGTGGGCGTGACTTTTCCAGCTGTGCCAAGTCCTCAGTACGACTGTAAGAACTCCACAGAGAGATGCTATAGTGTGAACTAAAAGACAGAGAAAAGAGGACATTGCCTTATCATGTGCTAACATCATATTTATAACCTTATTTTAAGCCAAAAGCTCTTTAGAGTTATCAGCCCCATCCCACAATACTGCTGTTTTCCTCCCTGAGTGGCAGGGGAGGGGGCTTGGTCACACTTGATTTGAGTTTAGCAGTGGGGTTGTCAAATAATCAGCCTCACAGCACTCCTTTGCCTTTTTGAATTAACTGGCTTGCATTCTCTTTGCACACAACACTGTATTGATTTTCAAACCATGGCTTTTGACATTTAATTAGAAGGGTGTGTGTGTGTGTGTGTCTGTGTTATAAAAGAGAGGGAGAAAGATGGTGTTTTGTGGCGCCCTCCCCAGCTTAGTATTCTTTTGGCCAGCGGGGTTTGGAAAATTCATTTCCTATGGGTAAATAACTCATTTTTCTACAAAGAGACGAAAAGACCCTTAGGTGTTATTATCTGATGGTGCTGGTGCTCTGTTCAGAAGAGGCATAGATCGCAGAGAACACTAACACATGCAGAAAACATACACTTAGAGTGCACACGCGCCCGCGCACACACATTTCTTCAATTCATTAAACATTACCTTTAAGCAGCCGATACACCAGCTTAAAAACAGTTTGTCATTCAAAGGCCTACATTGTACAGTAGCCGATCTAATCAATAGCAGACCAGTGCGTAATTGAGTCATATCTATATTACAGCTTCTCCTTTTCACCCACCATCTCCCCTCTGTGCCCAGGTTCTCATTGAAGTGTCAGTTACAGGCAAAGCGCTTTACACACCAGGCGATGGAGGCCCTGCAAAAACCCTTCTTGCTGCACAGAAATACAGTGAGGACTGAAGAGACAGAAAGATATGAAAAGAAAGAGAGACAAAACAGACAGGCAGTGTATATGTGTATGAGGTAGAGGTTTAGCACCAAGTGTCCATTGGCGAGAAAGAAATAGGGGTTCAAACAAAAGTGAACAAAGGGAGAAATACCGGAAAAGTATGAGCTAGATTTCCTCTGACAAGAAGGTGGTGAATAGAGATCTAAAAGCTCTAGCACTTCTGACTTCTTCACCAGATGCTTTCCCGTCTAAATGAGTCACATTAGCACTTAGCATTTGCCTCCTCTCCAGAGTGTCACACTGTGACCCTAACTTCTGTCTATGCATGTGTGTGTGTGTGTGTGTGTGTGTGTGTGTGTCTTTGTGAGTATCCAGAAGGACAAGACGATGTGCAACGCTCTCCTCTGCAAGGATAAACTCCAGATCAGCACCAAATCCCGATGGCTCCATCATGGCACATTAACTGTAAATGAGTGGGAGTTAGCTGCACGTATGGTAACCCCCGAGAGCAGAGCAGCTCACACAGCTCCGAGACTCAATAACATGTTAGCAGGGGAAAGGAGAAGCAGCAATTGTTTTTCCCACAGTGCTGCCGTTAGCTTTGGCTCGAGACGTCGCAGCGTTAATCAACATGTGCTAATTTATAGCCACTAATTCCCCCATGGGCTCACAATTTCTCGCCATTATTGCTAGGACACAGGTTTTATTTCTTCCTACCTCTAAAGTGCTCCTTCAAATGCATGCTGCTCATATATTCTCTCCCACCTGCTGGTTATTACGCCTTCCATACAAATTGACTGTTTACTTACTATTAGCTGGTAAATGAGCACAAATGGTTAAGCAGCAGTACAGTGATCTTGCAAATCAGTGATTCTAAGAAAATAAAGGACCAAAGAACCAAGGATGGTGCTACATATCTGAGATATCATTGGAACATGATGTAGCTGGGCAGTTTTAATGTTAGTTCACAGGCTTACAGTCGAACTCATTAGCATCCTGGGGAGCAGAAACAGCCCAGAGGCCTGACTCTGAGAAATACATTTATACAGATTGCAGAGCCGTAATAAGGTGGTACAAATCAGTAATATCTCCCCCACAGGGGACGATGGAAGCTGAACACCTCCCTGCTAGCTTTCATGATGTCTCAGTGGCTGTCGGTCCAGGTGACAGTCACACAAAAACTAAATCAGTGACTTAGAAAAGCACAGGTAAATGACAGTAGGAATGTCTTTGTTCTAGTCAAGTGTCCCAGTAAGACATGGGAGCCAGTATGCACAAGAGCAGGACCCAGAAAGGGAAGCAGCTAAACTGAATCTAGCCATTACTAATTTTATTATTTACACCTGCATTGTCAGATTGTCTAAAGAAGAATATCCATTAAATAATGATAGTCCTTGTGGATCAGGTGTGTGTGTGTCTGTGCGCATGCTGTGAAACAGCAACGGTAGCTTCTTCTCCTTCACTGCACACAGTTTCACACACTCTCTCTCTCCCAATGACTTCTCTAATAAACAGGGATATTAAGGAGCTGTCAGCCTTTAAACTGCTCAGCATGGGATAGGCAACTAGCTGTCACTCGGATTATCAGTGGGCATACAAAGACACACACATACACAGACACATACACCAGGGACATCCATCATAGCTGAAAGTCACCCCCATCTCTCAGGGTGAGGCAGAGTGTGTTCCACAGTGATGAGAGAGAGTTTATGAAGACATCTGTCTGCTCTTTTATTAGAGCTGACGCCCATGTAATGTGGGCATATAAGGCTCGTCAGCATCCACTCTCAGTGTCCCTTAGCAGAATGCAGTCATGTAGGGGAGAGGGGAGATGGACAAAGACAAACAGTGAACAATGGGACACGAGGACGCTGAAGGAAATGATTTAACTTTGTTCTGAAGAGAGTTAAGGAGAAATAACAAGGTCATTCTTATACTCCACACCTTAACACCTTGCAATCTGCATAATAGTTTTTTTTTCATCTGTGTGTTTTTAAATCTTGGTGTCTTAGGTCAAGGTCTGTTTTCCATAAGAGACTTACAAAAAAATGATTCACCCTCACACTCCAACAGGCACTTTACCTTATACAAAAAAGAATCGGCAAAATAAGTTAGACATCAAAGGCAATCATTGGTTTACAGTAAGATCATCTGCAGGAGAACAATTTCTAATTTCAAAGGGCTTTGCAGCAGCCTTTTTGTTTTAGGGAGCAAAGAGAAAGAGAGACACTATGATCAGAAACAGAGAGTTTTTTTCAGGCGGACCAGGATCGTGTTAAAATATAGGATTCAAAAGATATGAGATGTGAGGGACAGAGATTCACAAGCAGAGCCTTACAGATCACAGAATTATTGAGAAGACATTAAGGTGCTGGAGTCCTACTTTAATATACTATTGTAGGTGTGTTTCTTCTTAAAGCTGAAAAAGGAGAATGACTGGATACACATTTGCAATTTTGAATCAGGAATCAACCATGACCTTTTTAGCATGTGCAAAGAAAGCAATGGTCTGTATCAGTCACAGGAATTAATATGTTCCCTGAGGGGTTTCTGGAGCTAAATGCTATTTGTCACTGTGTGTTTTGAGAGCAGCATTAGCGCATAGAGAAAGACGGAGAAAATAGGCGGTGGAGGGGAGAGATAATGAGTTGGAGTTGTGATTTCTTCAGTCCCATCAGTCGCCTCTGCCCAAGACGCCTATCCCTCAGGCTTCTCACGAAACCCTAAACAAACAACAGACGGTAAACAAAGGCAAAGCCACTTCAAACATCACAGACTGCCCCAGATGAAGAGATTCAGCAGGTCTCCATCCTGTCAACCACTGTTAGTCAGGCCATTCATCAAAACGTCAGCAGCAGACGGGGCGGAACCATGTAACGCAGAGGCCTGCTTTGGATTGCATTGCTCAGCTGTTTCTGAGTGTACAGTATATCAGTGCTACTGCAGCCCATCAGTGCCCATCATGCTGTAATTACCAGCAGTGTGATTTGTCCCTGTCGAAGGGCAAGTGAGCGTTTACCTATTCAATACCTCATTGACTGCATTTGGTTGGCTGAATTAATTTTAAAC
This sequence comes from Channa argus, assembly GCF_033026475.1. Taxonomy (NCBI): domain Eukaryota; kingdom Metazoa; phylum Chordata; class Actinopteri; order Anabantiformes; family Channidae; genus Channa; species Channa argus. The sequence continues at coordinate 6,528,262 of NC_090212.1, forward strand.
AGCAGAGAGGCATCACTGAGACTGACCACTTCTCCTTGTGATTATTCATGCCTCATACTTTATGCCTGATATTATCAATGAATCCCAGAAGGCCACAGTGATTTATTAGAATTGATGCTGCAATATCTCATGGTCCAGTAGGATGCTGGTCTGATTACTGTAACTAAGCAGAATTAAGTAAATGTTGGACAGCAAAAGTATTTAAGTACATGATTTATATTTTACTCAAAAAAATAAAAGTAAAATTACTTGACTTTTTTTTTCTCTCAGTCCTTTTCTGTTGACGAGTGCTGCTTCACAGTTAGGGGACCATTAACTAATTAATGGTAATAGACACAAATGATGGATTGAAGCTTTTTCAACTCTATGATCTGATGCTTGTTTCAGTTTTATTTCTAAAATACTCATGTTAGGTTAAAAGACATAAGCAACGGCAAGTTCAGCTTCAGGAAGACAAAGAGTAAAATTACTGCATACCAGCTTACTTTGAGTACTTTTAATATTTTAAATATGCCGTTTGGTGGTTTATTATGAACTGTGTAAAGTGACGTGATTGTAACACAACTTTGATTTAAAACTTAGTGAAGTAGAGATATTTGCTCTCAGATGTACTGGAGTATAAGTCAAAGTAGCCATAATTAAATATACCTAAGTATTGATGCATGAACATTTTACTTAAGTTCAGTAACAAAGTAACAAACCACTTTCCACTGTGTGGTGTTAGTGGTGAGAGAAACTCGTTTGAAATGCCAAAAAGTAAATACCTATTTTTGCAGTTCAAAATACAATTCACAAAATCATTAATTATTTCTATTTTAAAAGGATGAATAAAAAGAGAACTTGATGCCTTTTCTCTCTTCAACTGATTTTACAAACAATTGTGATTATTTTCTGCCCTTATTTAAAAGTAAAATCTGAATCACAAAAAAAGTACAGTATGTCAACACTTTCAAACAGCAACAGTTCACAGTGTTCATAAAACTTAATTAGCCCCGTGCATCAAATGGATCTAAATGAAAATAAGAGCAATCTTCAGTTTTCATAACAGATTCAGGTGTGATTCGATTCTAGCTCTATGGGGCATACTTTCATGTTTTTGTGTCACAATGTATCAAGTCACAGTGTACTGTTGCACTTGAATTGCCTAGTAATCGTGCTACAAAAATGACAACCAACAGTGCGGATATTTAGTCTGTCAGGGTTGACACAGTTTACACATCAAATGATTTTTATAAATGAAACAGTCAAAATAAACACTGAAAGAAAAATCCATGTCACGCTAATTTAATCCAAAATGAGGTGTTCTCCTTTGCTGCAGGCACTTTGATCGTCTGAGCTGCACACACAAACGAGTGTGTGTGTGTCTGTGTGTGTTTCCGTGCTTGTGCAGCTTAGACGATGCGCAGGCTGAAGCAACATGTTCTTTGGTAACAGTAATTAGATTCTTATTCAGCAGCAGTTGAGGCCACCAAAGTACATATGGACATGGACGCACACCATCTCACACTTAATTATTTAATTAAACCAAATCATTGCTTTCAAATCTTGTAGCCTGTGACCCTAATTAAACTGGAGGTGTATTTGGAACATGAAACATAACATCTAACTCAAAGCACACACACACACACACACACTTGTTGTGAGTTTAATCATATAAGTTAGTTGGCTGTTATTAAATTTGCATATACATTTTTTTCCATGTCACTGTGCAATTAAAATTGGTTAGTCCAGGTAAGAATCAGAAATAGAACAAAATGAGGATGTACCGCAGTCAGTGTTAGACTATTCGTTGTTTCTCACCATGAACCAGCTTCACAAGCTTCAATCGAAGTGATACAGAGCTCTGAGTAACTGGGTAGCTTTTGAAATTCCCAGGAGGCAAAAACCTGTTTTACATGACGATAAAACTAAAATGTGAAAGACTGGTAGATGTAAAAAGTTTGACTCAAATTTGCTTTGGACCAAACTGTTTGCAGCTTAAAGCTTGTAGTTTTACAGAACTGTACCCCCTAAGATATTCAGATCTGTATTTTTCCATTGTATTAGCTAGAACTTATCAAAATGGTTTTTGTCATGGACAGGACAGTAGAATGTTAATTATACTTGTTACATTATAAATGTTATTCATTAATCCTTTGAGCTCCATGGCAACACATCGAATAGTTGTTGAGATATTTTCGGTTTTAGTTCAGTATGTAAACCTAAAAAGCAGAATCCGGGCTAAAATTAGTTTTAGTTTTAAATATTCAGATGCAAAGTTTTAACTTTGAAAATGCAATTTTAATTTTTAGTTGTAATTTAATGAATATGATACTGGTTTTGCCTTAGAGACTGGACTGATTTGAATGCACTTCATATGTGCTGCTGAGACTGAGCATACCACCATAACACTCTGAGGATCTGTTTTGTGTTTCTGGCATTACTTCCATACATAATGGCTTTGGCTGAGCCATTTATTCACACCACTGAACTTGGCTTCCTGCCATACTGGTGGCCATTTCTGCAGCCGATGGAAATGTAACAGAGATTAACTTCTCATTTGCCTTATACCACAGAAGATAAAACACGCTTTTGTTTCTCTCTCTGTCTGTTTGCAGATAGCTTGTCGCCTCCTGTCAATGTGACCATCCGAGCACTGAAAGCAAACTCTGCTGTGGTGACATGGGACATCCCAGAGGGAGACTCTGTCATTGGCTTCGCTATCACACAGCAGGTGAAAAACACATATGAACCACGGTAAAAATACTGAATATATTGTATATTGTATATACAATATATGCAAATACCACAGGGCAGATACATGTACTTATACAATGATAAGTCGCTCAGACACATGCACTAATTAAATAAAGTTGTGATTCATCACTGGTTGTTTCTGCCATGTCCGCTTTGCTTTATTGTGTCACTCCATTGCTCTGAGTCAGTATGCATTATGGGTATTATCACAGCACGCTGGATCCTGTTGGACTGCCTGTCTGCTCTCTGACAACAGCAGACAATGACAGCTTTCTGAAAAGGGAAGGTGATAGTATGTGTTGCCATCACACACGCAAACATACAAACTCACATCCACACTTTGATCGCATTAGTTTGCCTGAAATGAGCGGCCATCTTGTGATTTTTATGGATTCAAACACACGCACACATTCACGTTCCCAGGAGCTGGGAATGATATGATTGAGCAGGACAGCTGAGGGGTTGGTTTGGGTCACCTGCTTACAGGGATAGCGAGGTGTGTGTGTGCAGGGGAAACTGAAACACTGAAGTCTAATATTGACAACGTAATTTTATTTCCATTCAATGCAAGTAAAAGCAGAAATATACATCTGACTACACAGTAATTATTATTTATACATTTTATTTTTTTCTTCCACTTCACTTAGTTGCATCACTTACACATTATTTGTTTGTTTAGTAAAACCCATAGATGACACTTTTTATGAAATGCGCTATTACACTATTTCTCACCAAGAGTCAGATGGGAATGGTACCAGTCTTCCCATTTTAAATCTCAGCAAAAAAGCAATGAGGAGGAGAAATTCCCTATGCTGAATGCTGAAATACTGCTTTAACAGTAAGGTGTTTGTAGAACAACATGACTGACACATGAGAATTACTGTCAGAGTACTTATTATTGATTTGGTAATTCTTCAACCTGGACCTCTCTCCAGTCCAAAAGGTAATTTAAAAAAAAATATTTGACTACACTATACATATATTTTCTAGTGTCTCAGGTGCAATGGATTGCACGTTTGTGTTGTGGATTTATTTTGAAATGGCTAAAATTGCCAACAATTAACAATGACGACGATGTTTGCAAATGTATTAAAACTGAAAAACTGAATTCTCATTTGGAAAACTATTCATTACACCATAGCAGTGTCTTTGGCAGCAAAGAGTTACCAGTCTTCTCAGCTATCCCAGATCCTGTTAAATGACTTTCTATAGAGTGAATTTAACTATAGTTTCCAGCGGACAGTAAACACCTGATCCAGGTAATGAGTAGTGGAATAAGAAGGAATAGTTGGAAAACAGGCAGGGCAGTGCCTCTCGAGGGACCAGGGTTATGCGTAGCCCTGCCCAACATCTTGGGTGCTGCCTCTCATTTCATGTGGGCCACTGAGCTCTAGAAAGTCAATGTGCACTAATGTTAAAGAGTCTTTAGCTAAAGAGAAAAAAACTGACTGTAAATAATGTTCATCAATCTCCCCTGTGCCTTGCTCCAACAGAAGAAAGATGTGCGCATGCTGCGATTTATCCAGGAAGTCAACACCACTACACGCTCCTGTGCATTATGGGACTTGGAGGAAGAGACAGACTACATTGTGCATGTCCAGTCCATCAGCATGTCTGGAACAAGCCCGCTGAGCGAACCCCAGCGCTTTCGAACGCCAAAGGAGGCCGAGACTCAGGCTTCTAAAAGTAAAGGTAGAGTATGAGAAAGGCAAAACACACCCTCGTTTATTCATCCAACAAAATCACACCCAGAATTGCACATTTCCTCAGTGTTTCTGTTCCTTTCAAGATAGCAAGCGCAGTGGGATCTTGGTGTTTTGACAATATGCTGACTGATTTTTGTCTAAAGACCTATAAAATTTAATAAACATACAAAGCGTGAAATGGAATTTCTCAACAGAGTGCTCCTAAAGTCTGCTCCCACTGACCACAACTCAGGAATAAATCAGCCAGAGGGAGAAGTATTGACGTGCATCTGTGGGCCTCACCCAGTGTGCACCCAGCACGACCGCAGTGTAAACCAAAATGAGGGGAGAAATTTCTCAGACGCAGAGAAGAGTTAGTTTGAGCTGTGAGGGGTGACAAATTGATGTGCTTTTGGCTGCAGACATGCTCCATCTATTCTACCTCCCTTTTACACTCATGTAAACTGCAGCAACACTCCCATACTTCCCAGGGCCTGAACCAGGAGTTCTATTATAGAGGGTAAGCCAGCTGGAAAAGAAATGCAGACTATAGACACAGTGCGTAGCACTGAACATACTCTTTTCGCCACTGAGTACTAATTAGCACAGAGTTTGTGTGTGTGAGGAAGAATGTGAAAAAAAAAATCAATAACTGCCCTGGCTTCAGATAAACAAGTGATTGTTTTCTTTGGCATCTTCTTATTGTGTTTGTGCAGATGATTGTTTCTTCTTAAGGTTTCTGATATTTTCTTTTCTGCCGTTTTCAAAAGCCACGATGAGAGAACAATGGATATATCTAATGCACAAATCACAGACATAAACTGAAGTGCCTCTTTGACATCTTTGCACACGGAAACATATAACTATAGTTTTACTGAGACGAGTAATTCAGTGCTTTTGGAGAAGTCTTGTGGTAAGATAAATTAGCCAGCGTTCAGCTGTAGCTTCACCAAACAGACATGAGTGATATCAATCTTCATATATAACTCAAGCAAGTAAGCTTGTTTTCCAAAACCTAAAACTGTTCCTGTAAAATGCACAGGTCATCCCTGTGTCACAGAGGGTGAACATCCAATTTTTTTAATTTAAGTGGCCTCTGTGAATGTTTTTTTATGTGGGAGGTTGTTAGAAGAAGCTGCACTCTGCCACACTCATAAATGTAAGATTTCCACATATTAGCAGGCTCTGCACACACACGCACACACACACACACACGCACACACACACACACACACACACACACACACACGAGTAGAAGACCCTATTCACTATACAACAAAACAGAAATTCCCCATTCCACCACACATTTCTCAACATGCAAACATTTGAAAGAGCAAATTTCCACAGACAGCAGGTCTGCCATTTATCATCCTTCACTCATATTCTCAACAACATCACAGTTTAACACCAGACATCCTTCTCTGTCTCATTTTCACTGCTTGCTCAAGGATGTCTGTTTAATTAGTTTAGCTTCGTTGTCAAAATGAAACCTTTTTATGACAAATGAGCAGATGTTCTCCAAGTCACCATTTTATCATTTAGTGGAATGGTTGTGTGTTTGGAATTTAAGAATTTAAGATGTCAGATGGCAGCGTCAATATCAATGTTAGTAAATTTTCCATAAGACTGAGACGGTTTATTCCAGTTTCAGTTAATGTAATTATTCCGCGTTTCTTACCATTTCCTCTTTCAAAATGAGTTCAGGCTGTAGGAGAACAAAGGAAGTAAGGGAGGGAGAGGGAGAGAATGATAAAAAAAAAAAAAAACACACAGCAGAATGTGTGCACAATACAGGAGAAAATGTTGGTGAAGTAGGGAAAGTGAGGAGGGGCAAACACAATGACTGACAGGGAGCGAGAAAAGGGTGGAAGGAAACTAAGAAATTAAACTTTACTGTCAAAAAGCACACAAAGTACAGTATGTGTGTTTTTCATACAGTTGTACACTCTCTCTAGGCAAATGATTCGAATCAGATGAACAAACAGGGAAAATAAAAAGTGCTGCAAACAGGGCTCATTGGTCTCCAAAATGAGTTAAAGGGAGAGCTTTCTCTCTCTGGCCCCACAGGATAGAAATTCTCAAAAACTAGGATGGAGTTTTTCTGTTCTTTTGTCACGTAGGAGTTTTATACGTATGTCAAACACAGCTGCAGAGACACACTGTCTCCACAGATGGCATCCCTCGGCTCTAATATCTCCCAAAGGACAAACACTCAGTGGCCACCGAAACAGAAGCAGCCACTTGAAATACAAAGAATGAATACTACGGTACATGAATTTAATACTTTAAAACATAACAGCAGTACCTATATATAACAGCTCAACAGCTTGGTAATACTCTGAATCACTTTTTTCTTGAGTGTATAATGTCTATGTTCTTATTTTAGCAGAAATACTGGGAAAAAAACACTGAAGTTATGTCCAAAGTATTTATTAGGTTTTAGGAATGTGAAGTGTAAAGATCAGATTTATACTACTTTCATTCAGTGTGTGTCAGTGTGTGTGTGTGTGTGTGTGTGTGTGTGTGTGTGTGTGTGTTTGTGTGTGTGTGTGTGTGTGTGTGTGTGTGTGTGTGTTAAAAGAACATTCAAAAGAGCTGTTAAAGTAATGACAAATGGAAAAATATCTAAATATAGTTTTTAATGGAGTATATGACATTTCAGTGATTGAGCTTTGGACTAACTTTCGCAGCTTTAAAGAGCATTTTTTACCTAACTGATGTAAAGTACATTGCTAAGTTTCTATAGTTTGATGCAGTGACATGGTGTAGTTTTACATTATTATATTACAGAACATGACCCAATACATACAAGTAATCACCTCCACATGTCAGACCTTTGGTTTTGCACTTGCACTTACAAAGAATGGTAATAAACGTGCATTGATATTACCATCATAAACCTATAAGTGCAAAAGAAGGCAGAGCAGAACTGGTATGTTTTACAGTCTGAAGTACTCCAGTAGGATAAGTTAAGGGAAGTTCAAGGTGTTATTTTATAAAACCCAAAGCCTCGTGCAGATAATGGTCAGTGAGTAACAGAGGTGTTAACAGCTGACCATGTAGCCCCAGTGAAGAATGCAGGCAACAGTTTCAGGCACCCTGGGCTACTCTGTGATTAATACTGGGCAACAGAGGCCAATCGATCAGCACCACTGCTTGTTGCTAAAAGCTACTGAAGCATGGGGTTCCTGCCAACCCTGGGCCCTCCAAATGTCACCCGCTGCATCTAATAAAAGGATAGGGATCCTCTCCATGCTACAGTGAACTTTAGACCAAGCCTCTGACTTCCATTCAGCAGTGCAAAAAAAGTTACAATGGGCTGTTGTGTTGTTTGGTAGAAGCCTGCAGGCATCCGCAGGCAGACTTCTGTATCTGCGAATAAGAAAGTCTCCCTTTGATACTTCTCCCGATGGTCATTCGACTTCAAATATGATGGAGTTTTATTGAGGCTGGTGCGAATTGATCCTGACTGCTGTGATTAACTTCTTTTATCGTTTCATCCCTCCATTGTGGTCTGGTTAGAATGATTCCCAGTTGTCTAAATGAGGTCATAACTATTCTCTTCATGTTCTGCCTCTCTGTGATCTTTTGACTCCATCAAGTGCTCACAGAATGTGGTCTGTCAATGATCATGCAAAATACATTTGCATGACTACTTTTATGATATCAGCCTTTTGAAACTTGTTTCTTGTAAAAGTCTGCCTTCCTATTGCAACTGAGGTTTTTAGTATCTGTACTACTATACAGAATTGAGGAATGGATTATGAACCTCCACTCCACCCTTTCGTTATGGTCATGTTTAATCTGTTTGTGGTATTTCTACATCTGTTTTTGAGAGCTTTTAGACATTCTGTGCTCAAATTTGGTAATTCTGCGTTTTTTTGGATAGTTTTAGGTCATTGTTCATTATTAGTATCATTCTGCATCTTAGCTGAGCCCTTTCAAACAAGAAAACCAAGAACATCAGAGGACCAGACCCCTGTGTCTGTGCCCAAAAGGCCTGTTTAATAATCCATCCCAGACTCCGACAGGAGAAGACTAGCTGACAATTGCCATTGTTCCTGATGGATGTGGAGGACATATTATATGGAAGTATTGAATTCCTAGAATATTTAGGGAATAAGGAAGCTATAAAATAATGATACACTCTGTGAGATTCAAGAGCTAAAAAGACACTGTGCAGGGATGTTCAAGATCTCAGGGGTAAGAACACAGAATTTGAATTGCAGCTGTCTAAAATGTCAGTTTACACCACAAAATGAATAAAATGACAGAGCAGTGCAATTCAGTCACATATACTGTTGCTCTTCAGCAATATTCATATGAACCATATACCTCCAATTATCTGCAAAGAAAGAAACAGCTTAGGGTGCTGACTGCGGCTGTAAACACATAATGCACCATCAGATTAAAAACAATGCGCTGTTTACAGAAATACCGGGGCTGATAAAAAGCCGGTCCAGTGAAAGATTTACTATATTCATCTAAATAAAAATGACTACAAAAGTGCCGAATGGTTAAGGTGCATGCTACATAGCCACAGCCTGCCCACATCGAGGACCACTGCAGCATGTTACACCCCATCTCTCACTCATTTCTTGTAATCTCTCAACTCTATCCAATAAGGTAGAAATGCCAGCACAATCATAACATGATGAGATAAAACACAGAAAATAATGCAGAGCCCCCCCTCCTAAGGTGTAAGGTCCGCTCAGCTCAGCTCATTTATTCTTGTTTAAAGGGAAAAATGGACTCAGTCATTTGTGGCTATTAATTTTTTTAAGGATCCATTTGGGACAAGGAAATGTTAAAAAGAAAAGCTGAATATCAAAAGTTGTTTACTGTTTGATATCTAAATGAAAAAAACATCTGTATCAAGTTTATCAGAAAACCGTCGCCTACTCTTATCACAAAACCCTGATCTGACGACAATCCTTTGAGAAGATTGCTGATGGGATATCAAGCTCAAGATTTGTGCGATTATTCTGCAACATTGAGGTTTTATTGCAAGAGACGTGCACTGCTTAAACACACCGATGCTGACTCATTTGTCTCCAACCTGAGTGTGTTTGAAGTGTCAGTCATTAGACTCTGTGAGAACACTGTGATCTTATAGAAAAACATTTTTTACTGAACTGCTGAGTAATTTACTGCTCCAAATCAATTAGTTCCTCGTTGTTTTTCAAATGCGGACTTGCCTTAAGACTGAGAAACACCACTACGTTCATGGCAGTGTATAATAATAAGGGAGCTTTATGGTCTTAAAGGATAGTTATGAAAGGGCAACTGACAGTGAGACAAGGAGCAACACTGTCATGTCGACAAAACCAGGAGATGAATTACTTGAATATTATTACACATTGACTTTGATTCTTTACAGTTAGGCAGTGTGACAAGACGCTAATGGCTAAATGTGTCAGGAGCAAAGTTCATGTCTTCTTCAATCATTAAGTGTTAAACAATCATTGTTTCTTTACCGGGTTTCTGTTGTGACAAGTTGTCCAGTTTTGTCCACTGCAAAGGACTGATAAAGATGTTGTCTCTTGACTCCCACAGACGAAGTGACAATGGAGGAAGTGGGCCAGACAACCCAGCTAAGGGCGGGGGAGCTCATCATCATTGTGGTGGTACTTATCATGTGGGCAGGTGAGGACAAACTTGCTCATACACCTGGACCAGACAGGCTTCGCATGTACTGTTTCTGTTCTAATCTAATTACCCAGAATTGGGTAATCTTACTGTGGTTTACAAATTCAGCTGCTTCCCTTTGGTGTATAGTGGATAACCAAAGCTGCTTCTTCTTCTTCTCCTTCTCCCAGGTGTGATCGCCCTCTTCTGTCGCCAGTATGACATAATCAAAGACAACGAGCCCAACAACAACAAGGACAAAGCCAAAAACTCCTCTGAGTGCAGCACTCCTGAACACCCAACGGGTGGGCTGTTGCGCAGTAAGGTATAACCCACTCCCCTCCTCCTCCTCTCCCTGGGTGCCTCCCCCTCAGCAGCGCTGGGCAGGTGAATGGTCCCGGCCACTTCTAGCCTTTTTCCACTGACACTTCATGCACACTCATAGTGTCATCAGAACCTCAGCCTCAGGCTAAAGCTGAATGCTGCTACTGTGGTGCCACTGTGAGCATGACCGCAACATTCAGCATAAGATAGCAAACACACTTAAATCATGGCTTCCATTAATTTCTCTTTTGATCAACTCACAGACCCCCATACCATATTCATCTATACAGATAACAACAGTCAAAAAACTATTCTTTACGTCTTTGACTCTTTTACTACAAACATCAATAAAACATCAGAGTACAGAGGCATCCTCATGCTGATTTGTATGATTCCTGTGAGTCCTCCAGCCTTCTCATACCTGTCGTCTTCCTCTCTCCTCCCTCCCACAGTTCCCCAAGAACAGCAACAACAACAATAGGATGCCATCTGTCAACATCATTGAGGTGTGACTGCCAGGACGTCTTCTCTTTATACAAAAGACTGTGTTCTCACAAACAAGTGGGCCCCTTTTAAGCCCATCTGCTTGTCGGGATGAGGCTGGGACTCTGGGCCCTTTGGTGGTGCCTACTCTCCTTTGGCACTAAAATGAAGCTGCAAGACTCGGGCAGTGAGGCACAGCCCAGCCGGTGCTGGTCTGAGAGCAGAGTCGGCAACGGCGAGACCGTGGCGAGAGTTTGCTGACTGTACCATGGGGCAGCAGATATTAATCCCAATGGCTCCGGTGGTGGCGAGACAGCAGAGAAACCCACCCCAGGGATCAAAGCTGATAAACAGAGCCAGAGACCTTTTCATTCTCTCTCCCTCTGTCACCACTTTCTTCTCGCCATTTTTCAGTGTGTTATTTACACCTAAAATCCAAAACAGTTGCCATTTATGGGTGACAATGAGATCCATTTGCTGCGTCACATCTAATCTCTTGTTCTCCATCCTATTTTCATCATAATATGCTTTCTTAATCGAAAGTAAATACTGCAGAGGGTTTAGTTTTGAGACTGTAGTTGTACATCTTAGATTTTTAATAAGGTGCCCTCAAAACAGTCTTGTTGTTCTGGTATCCCCTTTGTTATTTAGCTCCCTCCCTCATGCAGAAACTCTTTTCCATCCTGTGGGAGATGTTTTCATTCTGACCCCCTCAGGGAATCCAGACTCCACCTGGCCAATTTAGCAGCCATTTCTTTCATATTCTGTGGTGATGCCGGAGCAGCTTTAAAGGGTTCACTCGGCTCACCACCAGAGCTGAACCAGCTAATTTTGTCAGAAGAACATTCTCAAAAGCTTCTGTGTTCTGAACAATTAGAGTGGAGTCATGTGGTCACATGTGATTACTTCTTTCATGCTTTTATTGTACATTCCATGTCTAGATTGAGAGAGTATTTGTTTGTGTCCTTCATTTTGAGGTTGATGAAGTTCAAAGCATTCTGGGAAGGAAAAAAGAGAGGCCATAATAGAGAGCATTCATCTAATTACAGAAATTTTAAAAGGGGCTGGACTCTATGGATGTCTATAGACAAGAGAACTAAAGAGATGCCTAATAGCAGCAATAACAGCCCTCAGTTGAGAGCAGAAGCAAGAGTCAAATTCTGTAGCCTCTTCTTCCAAAACTCAACCTCTCAGCATGCTACGTTCAGGCAGACACACAAACTGCACTTTGGAAAGGAGGTAATCCTCAGCATCATTTGCAGATGATCTCTCCACTGAACTTTCAGAGAAATGTTTTTCCAGCACTGTTGTAAAAACCTTTTTTCTGATGGTGAGTATTGCAGATAAGCTTTTTTATGGGCCCAACCTTGAGACGTCCTTATGGCATCCTGAGAAGATGCCACCAAGAAAGAAGGGCTTTCTCCTCATACATTTGTGTTCAAATCCGTATTGCAGAAGCTCAAAACAATACAGCATCTACTGTCGCCATATAATGCCGTGTTTTGTAACCTATAAGGGAGCTTGTTTTAAGACAGCAAATGGTTAAATTTGAAGGCTGATTTACACTCAGTAGTACTGCCTTAAAAATCTTATGATTTACTGTATCCAATAGAAGGAAGGCGTCTGTATCTGACATTTGTGTCTTATTCTTTGGCTTTCACCTACTATTTAAATGTGTTTGTAAAGTAAAAGGAAACATTATAGATTAATGTAGACCGAGCAGAGGTAAGTCTGAAAATGTGGAAGAAATGGTTGGCACTTAATGTGTAAATACATTTAATTCATTATTGTTTGTAGTATAAGTTTAGGAAGCCTTTCGTGAAATAAGACAAGACAAATGTGGAAAATGTACAGACTCGTAATTATAAGAGGTCTCTGCTACTGGTAGGTTTGTTAATACACCACTGTTATAGTCCTGTTAATGAGTTTTTCCATAGCTCTCCAATCCTGTTATGTATTTCTATTACACTGTCATTGTGCTGTATTTGTACAATAAGAAAAGCCTCTTTTTTGATGGGAAAAAGGTTTGAAATAATCCCCCCAAACAAAATGGTTCATATCCTATCAGCTGCTAGGAATCTGTATTGACAGGCAGTAATAAACACTTGTTCTGCACAGACTCATTCTGCAATATGCTGGATAGTCATTTATTGTAAATGCAGACAAGTACTTGTGTGTGCATAAACATTAACTGGTCACAACTCACATAGCCTCCAAATGTGGTGGAAAAGAGAGGAAAGTATTTAAAAGGAGGAAGGTTATGGTTGGGTGGAGTGGGTAGAACGATGACTACAGCAATGACAGGCTTTTATCACTCCCTACCTCCCTGTCTAACTCCACTTTCTTATTAAGAGTGGAAAACCTCAAGATTGCACCCTCTAAAACACTATTCATGGCAGAGGCAAAAGTGGGTTTAAAGTCACAGAATGGGAAAAGGAAGGAGAGATGTAGAGCCCCTCCTGACTGATAAACGCAGATTTTTATCTGGTGCTAGAACAAACTTGGTGAAGCCTTGAAACAGTGTTCTGCTGCATTACCCAGAGTGATCAGGACTTCGCCCTAAACTTCTCCAGCTGAAGGTTGAATCTATTTTCCCCAGGAACACTGCACCCATGGCAGCATCTCCAATCGATAGATTTCCAGCCACACAGTAACAAAACAAAACCAAACAAAAAGATCTCAGAATATGATTTTTATTTTTTAAACTAGGGCTATGTCTGAACAGCCCCCTCTGTGGGCATTGACTTTTGCCCCCCCATCAGTTGAGTGAACTTCAACTGAGTACAACTTCAACTAACTAAGATTTCTTTAAAATTGAGATTCGAGTTCATCGTCTACTACAAATGATGGTAAACTATGGTTCCACTGTAAATAATGTATTCTGCTAACAGATTTAAATTTAAGGCTGTTTGTAGTAAGTTGTTTAACAGTACTGTTAGGGAAGTCTGGTCAACTTAGCTGAAGCACAAACTTTGCAAACAAGAATTTGATTACTAAAGGACACAGCAAAGCTTTTTTTTTTTTTTTTTTTTTTAAATGGTACGATGTAATAACCAGCTACTGAGAGACACTATATAGCATAGAATGGCATAAAATGGCATGAGAGTCTAACAAAACAGCTGTGGAGAGGCATTTGATTTTACAGACAAGGGAAGATGACCACATAATCACAAAACATCTCTTTGCAGTTCTCAGTCAGGCACACATGGACTATTACTACTGCTAAAAATCCACTAATTTGATTCAAGTTGTTTGTAGGCGTAATGACTTCCAGCCACTATTGATTCTTCTGCTTTGAGTATACAGCCTTTGACCTTAAATTAAAAAAAATAAAATAAATCTTTTAAGCACAGTCAAATAATGGTGATGACCAAAAGAAATCAACAGTCTACTTGAACCCTGTGGTATCAAACAGCACCTAAAAGCAGTAATCTTTCAGCATCAACGCCCCAAGACTTTTTCTCAAGCTACTGTATGTACAATACAATGCATGAAGAATATGCTCGGTTGCAGTAATTTTGCAGGGTAGTGAGGAGACTGAATTTTAAAAAAAATAATAAAAACATACACATTATGGGTAATTGTGTATTAGACTAGATATATGCCTGAAACTGAAATTCACTATACAGAGAAGTTAAAACTACTTCATTATGTGAGATTCTTGAAGAAGCATGGTTTAGAAAATGAACCGCTTTGTTAATGTTACCATGTTTATATTCATTGTATGACGTGTATAGCAGTCATTGCTTAATGAGGGCTAGCATGGTTTAATTATTATGCACAAGGTTACACAACTTCAATTATGAAGATTATGGTGTATGCTTACTTGTGTATGCTTAAATAAAAAAAAAATATTTTCCAGAAAAGCGTCTTATCATACTTGGAACAATAACATGCAACCCAAGATATGTGACCATTCTAGAAAATTTCTAAACACCTACAAAATCCAGAAGACCCGCTTTACCTTTGGTGAATAATACATGTGACATCACCTCGTGAGCCTCAGACCTCTTCCAGTCAAAAAAATAAAAAATTATTAATTAAAACAGCACCTAGGAATTGTTTTACTGGGAACTAATGGAATTTTACCCATAATATAATAATCCTCTTGAAAAATTCACCCAACAGGATTTGAGGCAAATACATTTTGTCAAGTCAGCACCATGTGCAAGAAAGCTTGACATTAATTTGTAATGACTTGGAAATCCTACTCAAGTTCCACATTAGATTGTCTTTGCATCAAGACAAGCAATTGTTCAATTTCCATAAGCAGCTGAAAGGGAGCTCGGGGATTTTGTAGCAGACTCCCTTTTGTTTTTGGTAGTGCAGTCTTTCTGGGAGTGTGGGCAATATGGGCAGAGCTGAGAGATGTCAGATAAGCACCAACATCTTCCTCACTGGAGAGATCCTGCCCATGACTGGAGTTGCAAACACTGCTGAAAAGTGTGGAGAGATGCTGTAGCTGCTCAACTGCACACGTGCCTGCAGTCTCCACCTCATGTGTCACGAGGCCTTCACTGACACCCACACACACCTCTACCTTCTGGATGGATGGCCAGGGACAAGCTGCCCCACTATCTGTACAGGCAGGATTACTTTAACAGCCTGCATTATTCAATGAATGGGACCCTTGGCATTAACGTCTATGTACGAGTCCCCAGGGGTTGCTTCTGTCAACCTGTACCATACAGCACTCAGATGCTGCATAGTGGAGAAATAGACAAAGAAGCAGTATTTCTCAACAAATACAAAAAAGAATGACTGCTAAAGTGTAATTCCAACACTCTAGGCTTTATTACTATGAATACTAGTAACACTGTCTAGACCCCACTGTGGACCTTGGGATTGGGTTATCCATTCAGTGCTTGGGGCACTTACACTTTCCTTACAATGTTACAAATACCACAGAGAATCCTCCAGCCAGCTGAGTGTATTCTGCAGATCTACAAATAAAAAAGGGTCAGTTCACACGAAATTGCTAAAATAATTTTTCCCCCTGAATTTCAAGTGATAGTGGTAAGGCTAACCTTGGCAGATGCTGTATGGATTCGGCCTGGTTTCAGCCCTGACCAAATCATTTTTAGTTGTCATTTAACATGCGGTGTGAACATGGTCCCATGGCCACATCACTCACTCAAATCACCAACGATCCTCCTCTGGATTGATCAGTCAAATTTCTGGCAAAAATTTTGTTACTAGTTCCACAACCTGATTTCCAGCATAACTGCTGTCAAAAAATGTTAAAGAGGAGTGAGTTAGTTACTGGAGTAACATTAGTACTTCACCTGTTATAGCTACAGTACCATCCATGGGCTTCAATGGTATGGCTGATTGGTGTACAGACTGCTGCGACAGAGGGTACATACCTAAACCAAGTACAATAGGACGAGTCTGCGCCTGATGGTTTGGGACTAATCTGCTTTAGGCTTTGGTCAAATTAAGCCATCACAACCTCAGGCTCAGGTTGTGCCTACAGGGGAAAAATAAATAAATGCAGCCCAATGCAGTCATATACAGAATTCTGCTTAAGAGCACACACACAATGCGTTCATCTTCTCTTGATCTAGAGCTCCATATTATTTATTCTCACTTCTTGTTTACCTTGTCTGTTGCACAAACCCAACCTGAGGCTCTGCGCTGCTGTTAAGGGTGAGTTCTACATCACGAGCGACTGATACAGTGTGATCAGAAAAGTCAGGGGTTCTTGCCAAGCAGAAAGCCAGATTAAAATCTGTGAAAGTGAGTTAAAACAGACACAAAATAATACATTTAAATAAATCGTTAGCTTTTGGTACTAGGTTTTGAAATTTCAACCACTGACACATCTGTTGATAGCTCAAAATTGTGAGTGACCTGACTTTAATAAATACCAGTTAGCACAATGACAATCAAAAGATTGTATTTCATCATACACCAACAGACTCTTATGTCAATAAAAAATGTCAAATATAGATTAAAACTTGACAGGCAAGGTGATTCAAACATCCATGTTGAAGATTCCTTCAAAGGTATTATCATATAGTTACATGCATAGCCCCAAAAAACAAACAAACAAAAAAAAACGAAAAAAAAAAACAGTAACACCAAAAATACACACTACAAAACCAAATAAAGAAAAACTGTGCACTGTTATCCAAAAGTTCTTAAAAGAATAATTTTAGTCATTGTCTGGATTAATTTTTGACAATGCCCATGGAGGCACTAACATAAATAAATACAATAAATCAATCTCCTCTACTCACGGTTCATGTTTGTCATTCTGCAACGTGGAATAGCTTGTTCGGCTTTCCTGTGTGACCTACATTATAAAACCGGACAAATCTCAACCAGACACGAAGGTCTACCACACAGAGGAACACATGACAAATGGGGACCGATGAAAATACAATTAATTTAGAAAATGACTGAAGTTATCCTTTAAAGCTTAAGAGCATTTGTTTTCAATAATGATGTCCACAATTACTAGTTTAGGGAAATGAAACTTCTTTTAAAATGTTTCGGGAGCCTCGCAAAGCGTTGGTAGGACTTGCACTTCTTTGCATGCCATTCATGGAGAGTAATTTGTGCTGGAGAATTCCCAAAGCGTCTTTGGTAGTTCCTGAAAGTAAACAGATCCTAAGCCACGTGGTTTACATTGTGTGAGACAGGTCTGCCGTAAGACTGTTAAACACTTTATCACTAAAGAAACCCAATTTGAAACACTGTACGTACCTGGATGTGAGGTCAGAGGGATGCTGCCACTGCCTGCACTCAGAGCCTGATGTCTGGTCAGCCACATGGGACATGAGGTTTAGCAGTTCTGCCATGATATCTGGGGGGAAGAAAAAAAGGAAAAAAAGAAAAAAAAAAAAAAAAAGAGTTAAGAATTACAATGACTGCCAGTTCTGAATCCACCTTGATGCTGGGGTGGGCAGTGCACACCCAAATGTTTTATGCCCCTCTAACCCAATGCTCGGTTCCATAGTCCGCAATGTTTAGGACACAGAATCAACCCTCTTTCAATTGTTTGTGTTTTTTTTAATTGCCACTATAGTAGGCAAAATGATTACCACCTAGTGAGCTCTTGTATCACTTGCAGCAAAAGTCACTATGTGTCACATTAAACTAAACATATAACAAAGTTCTCACTGTGTTCAAAATACCAAATTATGGTTGAACATAAATAGGAAATAATTTAATAAAGAAAGACATAAATAAGAAATAAAGAGGAAATAGAGATACATAAATGTGGAAAAGTGTGGCTATTTCTGTGTTGTCCATCTGTAGAGTCAGTGGTCCATCTGCTGCAGAAAATACAGAGGGGATGTTTAAAACTGCCATTTGAAGGGGGAGTCCAGGGATCTTAATAAAAGAGACAAGGAGTAAAGCAAAAACAGAGGAGGACTGATGGGAACTGACTTAATAATGCTACTAGGTATGTTAGCATAACTTTTGTTAAAATGTGATTCATTGCTAAGGGACTATGTTTGAAAACCCAGGATTTGAGTAAGTGTGCGCATTGGGTTTGTATAATTGGTAAAAAGGGGACGACTGAATCCTCTAAAAAAAATAAATAAATAAATTTTAAAAAATAGTCGTCAGAAAACAAATTAGCCTTGTGTTCCTGTTTAAAGGTGAAGTTGGTCTGAGACAGGTGCCCTTTATGTAGTCAATGTGATCAAATGAGTGAGAAGTTGGAATAAAATAAGTTATTTTCTGTTAACTGAGTATTGTAGCAGATTAGACAATCAAGAAGTGTAGATCAAACTAGGCATCCAGAACAAACATCTGTTGGTTTTTAACATTTACCTTTTGCTCTTCTAAATACAGCCTTTGCTGAAACTGGTTTTTAAAGTAAAATCTTGCATATCTGGGCCTTTATAAAGTAGGAATCTTATTCCTACTATGAGGACAAAATAAAAAATATTTGAAAAAGATATTTGGCAAAAGTTCTATTGCACAAGTAAGAATGCAGCTATATTAGTAATAGTAATGACCCATTTTATCCAACAAGCTAAGGTATTTAAGTATTGAAATAGCTGGTAATCATTCACATTTCTGGTGGTTCTACAATGTTTCTACAATACAATGTTTACATTTTTATATTATTACTCAAGAATCAGCTTCTCAACTGTCGGTAAAGTGATGGTTGGCTTCACTGTTTAACCAACTATAAGCCACTCCTAGTATCCCAATGCGGTTTCTGCTGAGGAGTAGTTATGTACGTTTCTAATGTTTACACCAGCAGCACCAAGTATTCATTTAAACTGCTACAGATTTTTAAAACCAAAAAAGGGGCTAACTGTGGGCGACTGTGGCGCAGGAAGGTAGACCGGTCATCCACCAATCTAACAGTTGTTGTTTCAATCCCCACCTCCTCCAGTCACATGTCCAAGTGTCCTTGAGCAAGACACTGATCCCCAACTTAATTGCTCCCGGTGTTGGCCAGCTATGTGAGTGTGATTGTGATTGTGAGTGTGAATGGGTGAAAGCGCTTTGAGTGCCAATAGGTAGAAAAGTGCTATACAGTAGTACAAGTGCAGACCATTTACATCTATTGTGCACAAGTTCATCTGCTGCAACTCTGATTTCACTTTATTCATACTCCATCTGTTTTATAATCTACTGTTACCTTGTAGCAAGCCTCGCCCAGCTGTGTGCAGACTGAGAAAAGCATTAGAAGCATGAGTAAGGAGTAAACACAGTCAATAGGAGTCTTCTCTCCACACACACACAGCACTCCACAGCATTACAATTTACTGCTAAAATGGAACAGCTGTTATTTCAGCTATATGATGTATAGCAGTATGTGAAAAATTAATTCAGTGCAGAGAAACAAAAAACACATCAGATAACATCTTTCAGCAATATTTAAAACAAGTTTAAGCAATGTTCCCTATTCAGGTTTGTGGGAGTGTAGTTAGTGTTGTGGTGGAGCTCAGGTTCATACCTTGATCTCCTCCCTGATTCTCATTCATGTGTCTGGTGACCAAATGGACATATTGGCACTTTCCATGCTCCCAGTCCAACTCTCCATTAAAGACCACCGGGCTATATAAAAAATAAAAAAAATGTATAAATACAATTATTATTACTAAGAGAATCACTCTGTACAAGCATACTACTAACCAAAAGCAACATGCTTCAGACATCCATCCAAGTAGAAGCACATACTGTTAAAGTCAAACTATGGTCTATAAATACCCATTTTTGATACACGAAGGCAAACTACATATATTTAACCTTCTAACCACTAAATTTCCTCATTATGTTATATGGTCATACAGCTCCCCCTAGGGGTGAGGCCACCATTACACTACCTGTGACTCCTGGCACGGCTGACACATTTATCACTCTGAGAAACTCCATTCTCAGCTGGGTTTGGCTTGGTACATTTCGCGTTCTGCTTTGACGAAGGAGGTGTCACTAGTTTATTGCTTGTGGTGTGCTGGCTGGGAACCACAACAACTGATTTCACCTTGGGGGTGAGGGGGGGCACAGAAGTAACACATTATGTACAAAATGAGTCCAGCAAATAAATGTGAGTAGAACACTATCATTACCTTCATCAATACAGCTGTTGAAACTTACCTGTACTTGAAGAGGCAAAGTGGTTTCATACCCCATGTCCAAAGTGGTTTCCTCTGAGCTATGAGTGTTCTGCGATTTATTAATGGGCTCTACAGTATGTCCCTCCAATTTCTGTTGTGCTTCCACTCCACATAGCCTCTGCAGGGGACTAGAGGTAGCTGTAGGCAGCAGAGAATGTCCTGACTGAGGGGAAGTCTGTCCCATTTTAGGTCCTGCCTTGTAAGACATAGAGAAGCACCCCTTCTCCTCCTGACCCCCATTTACATCCAGACACGGCGCTCCTGTCAGCTCCTCCTTGAGGCACAAGATTTCTTCAACGTCAAAGTCAAAAATAGGTGCAAGATTTAAGAGCACTTTTCTACACATTAAACTGTGTGGCACAGGCCCTTTACTACCTTCTGCTCCGGCTGATGACCCACATTCCACATGCTTACACTGTAGCTGTGAGCTCAACATTTCACTTATGCCACTCTTCTGTGCAGGTGTAGAGGCAGCAAAAGGGGATAGTGTGTCATGTCTATCAGAGGGGCTGTAGTAGTCCATGAAACAGCCAAGATCAGGGGACAAAGACTTTGGACTACAGAACTTTTTTGCTGGAGTGTTATAAAGGTCATTGTAAATGGAGTCATGCAACTTTCTCTTTTTTACACAACTGTTGATTATTTCAATTTTAAAGTTAATAAATGAATTAGAAGAACTTGTCAGGTGACTGTCCTCTTTGTCACTAGTGATCATCCTTGAATATACTGAAAGAGGCTTTAAGTGCTCAAAGCTGGTCACTGATTTACATTTTTCATCCATGGCTGTTGGGAGAAAAAAAAAGAAAAATCATTTAAATACCACTGGATTCAAACACAGACACATAAATGTAGTGAAATAAGGCTAATTCAAAAGCAAGAAAAAAAACCTAATAAATAAAATAAATCAAGATGTAACAATCCCCACCTGCCAAAATACCTAAATCTATCATTAAGGGAACTATGCACTTACTTAATTTGGACAGTAAGGGTGATGTCCACCACCTTGGTCTTTGTGAACCCACTTCTATCCAAAACCACACAAATGGTATTATTGTAAGCACACCGTCCTCTTCTGACATACTGATAGAACAATTGGCTTTACTGCTTCCTCACAAGTTTGGAGAAAACATAGTAAACTAGACACCGTTGTTTCTCATCGTGGTTAAACATAAATGTTCTCATTATTCTATTCAATGAGTTACATGCTGAACTTAAACTTAACCTAACTGTAGTATTTAGAGATAAAGATAAAAACTACTGTCAGGTCTATCTGTGATGACACCCTTGAACACTGAATAAATGTGACAAATTTACATCCTACAGTCACATCTACTGGACATGAGTAGTCACAGCAGCGGCAGTAAGATCCTTAATGTGACAATCTGTAGAGTAAGTCATCTTCCTTTCACCTCCTAACCACCATTATACTTTTTGATACCTGATGTTTGTAATATATCATGCTAAACATCACGTCACTGATATAATGTCCCCATACTTGTCTAAAACAACTAGTGGAGCATATTTGGGGCAGTGTTTTTGTTTTTTGTTTTTTTGTTTTTGTTTTAGACTAGTGTAAACTGGAAAATGTGCCTTTTAGAGACTAGCTGAAAGGACTCAACCCTTAATAGAGGATAGAGACAACAGTCTCTTCCTAAACCATTCAGAAAACTACATGTTGCACAATCTGCAAAAAACTGAAACAGAAATAAAACTTGTTTCTTTTATATTTTTTGGCCCAACTTCACACTAAAAGTTTTATAACTTATGAGTAAACATAGAATGACTTTCGAAGCTAACGTTAAATAAAACCTACATTTTTAGCTTAATTGTTTAACAATTACTGATGGAAAAAAAATGAACTAACTTGCTTTTCCCAGAACAACCACATTTTCTCCTTAACCAAACTGGGTTCACGCTGTTTCTTGACTTTCAAAGGCAGAAATACTCAGCAGGTCTGTTAGCTCGCAGCAAAACTTTGTTCAACTCTATCAACGCTACTGCTCATTTACAAATGTCGGCTGTCCGTGGTTTACATTTAATGGCAAGTTGATATCAAGGGTATAACAAAATGGAAGAGCGTGGAAATAAACTCACCTCCTTCTAAAAGTCAGAAAGTCAACCACACCCTTACTGCTGCTCTCACACACGCCAGTGACTGGATTACGTTTGTGAATGTGGCTGCATGCTGTTTAAAGGGATGGGGGCGCTGTTCAAATTTAAACTTTATTTAAATGTTATTGTTTATGTCTATATTGCCTTAAACTCTAATATCGACCTGTGCATTGAATCATATCCGCCATTTACTGTGCACCTTGTTATAAGTTAGACAAAGGTTACTTATTTTAAGAAAACTGGGATAAGCCGAAAGGACAAAAAATAAACAAACGAATACAATCATAATGACAGACACAATAACGTTTTACAAACGATCATTGTCGCCAGTTAATACAGTCAGAGGCATTTCCTCAATAATTTGCAATGTACTGTAATTATTTAACTTCAGTTCCAAATGTCTGCTGTGTACAATATCTAATTTATCAGCTCTACTTCATTATAGTATAAAAAAGTGTTCGGACTAAAGCTAATACTACACTTCGCTATCGAAGAGGTATGTTATGTTAAAAAGCTTCAGTGATATAGGATGTTATCGTTGCCATTAGAAGATGGGTAAATTGTGGCCATTAATAGATGGACACAGTCAGCAACAATACTGGGATACTAAGGGGCCAAAATTGTGGCAAGAAAATAACACACACACCATTACAACACAATTATCAATACAAGAACATTCCCAAGGCAATGGATGCTGGAATACATTTAATCAAATCAAAATGCACTTTGGACTTTCTGGGATCCCACATCCATCATAAAGAATCGAATCATTTAATTTCTCCTTGAGGGGCCAGAATTCATTGTCTTAATCTTAAGATTAATTACTACAGGTGATCATCCAGGAACATGATGAGCCTACTGTTTGTAACCCAAAAATCTACTTTCTTCTCTAGGGTGCAACTGTTTACCACTAAGTCCAATAGTTAAAGTGATCAGAAGCACTGTAAATACCATGAACAAAAATGTTAATTGGGATTCTTTATGACAGGTTTGAAAAATCTCATTTTGACTTACCACTCTTAATTCCCAATTCCCAAGTTAACATCATAATAACACAGCTCTTTGTACAATGCTATATACACACATTTGAACCCAAAACAGTCTTTGTCTAAATGCTTTTCTATTTGTACTGTTTGAATTATAGAAACATACACTGATCTCTTGTTTCCGTGCAGATGGTTGGGTGTGGGAACAGTGATCAGCTTGATAAGCTTGTGAACAGCCTTGGAGGACAGAAACTTTTGCATCTTTCAGCTTCAGGAAGTGGAGTGAAGTACATTTTGATCCACGTCCAAACTCTGATCACCTTTCCATTGCTTTGGTGGTTCTGAACACTGAGTACAGAGGCTTATGGTTTCTGTATCATGTGCTCCTGTAATGTGATCATGGATCCCTGGGTCTGCCACATCTTTCCCCTCCTTTTCTCCGGTTCCTTTGCAGGAGGTGTTGCTGTGAAGTGACTGCAAGATGCAGAGAATAAAAAAACACTATCAAAAGAACTACAAAAAGAACAAGATTATGTAGAGTCGCTTTTTTAACAAAGAATTTTAAAAGTCTAACTTTCAGATGTACACAAGTAAAGTTTTTTGGACAAATGTGAAACATTTGAACTGCCTGCCACTTCATTACTACATCTGGTTTAAACAGATTTCAGCTGCCTAGCTCTTTAAACAAAATGAGGTGAGCTGTTTAAGGGTAAAGGGTGAGGGTAAAGCTTTGGCAAGTGTTAAAGGGCAATAGTATTTGACAACATCCTTAACACACAAAACCACATCTTTCTGCTCAATACTGTGCAGTGTTTCTTAATTCTGGTCCTCAAGGACCCCTGCCCTGCTTTTTTCTTCCCCAACTAACCCTGCACTACCCAGTACTGATTGCCTGGGTCAGGCAAATTTAGTCAGAAGTGCAGGGTTAGTTGG
This sequence comes from Channa argus, assembly GCF_033026475.1. Lineage (NCBI taxonomy): Eukaryota > Metazoa > Chordata > Actinopteri > Anabantiformes > Channidae > Channa > Channa argus. The sequence continues at coordinate 6,552,739 of NC_090212.1, forward strand.
AAAAAAACAGAGCAGGAGTTCTTGGATACCAAGCTTGAGAACCACTGCTGATACTGAAAGTGTTTATTTTGGTGAACTGAAACTGATCCATGAAAGTAGTCTGTGTAACCCTGATTTACAGCAGAAAATAATATGACACCCAAAACACATACTTTAGTGTCAAAATAAATATTTTAAACATTTAACTGCCTGTGTAGATGCAGTTGTTTACCTACCTTATTAAGCTGTCGCTACTTTCCCCAGTGTCCACAAGTGTTTCCACCCAGAAGCAACTAAATGGTAAGAAATAAGGGGAAGCTTCTTTCATAAGTTGTGAATTGAGTTCACTTACAAGTGTATTGACACATTGCAGATTTAACTTGAGCAATTTGAGTTTTTGGGATGCAAATAATTTGATAAAAATGTTCCCGGGCTGCTTTTTGATTATATTACATGTTATTCACTCCAGTTTTCTTTTGGTTGTCATCCAGAAAACGTGGATTTGTTACTGCTTACATGGTACATCTTTGTTTTTATCTATATTGTTTTGAAATAAACAAGCAATCGTTGAATGTGCTCCATAGATTCCCTCCTGCAGGGATCAGAAGATGCTGCTTCGAGTAAAAGTCCAAAGGCTGTAGCATCACCAACTAAGAACTGACAAGGGATAAGTGGTGAGAAATGTAGGGTCTCAGCTTTGTATAAACAAAAGCTAGTGTATGTCACCTGGGTATGAATTAGGATAACAAAGATCGAGTTCAATACTGGTTATGCTTTGATTAAAGATCAACAGCTTTCAGCTTGTCCCTTCAGTGGTTGCCACAGCAGAACATGTGCCGCACTTTAATTTGGTATGAGTTTTTTTACACAGGATGCCCTTCCTGCTGCAACCCTCCCATTTTATCAGCGTAGGACTGGCACCAAGGTGGCCCTTGATTGCTGGGTGGGTTCACAGCTGGTGGGGTAGGATTTGATCTAGAGGTCTTCTGCATCCCAACCTGATAATCTACCCATTTAGGTACCAGCCCCCCTCCAGCAGTGCTTTGATTAATCTCCCTTGTTCTGCCTTTTCTATCCCTGTACTCTAGTTTATGCATGTGATGTGTCATAAAGTGCTGTGACAGTAACTGCATTCCAGATGGAAAGATTCATGGACACAGTGGAAAGCAGTAAACGTTTTAACAACTAGAAGTCGTTTCCAGACTAGCTTGAAAGATTCAATCTATTCCTAACAGTTTACAACATGTTTTACAACCCCAATTTAAAAAAAGATGTGTGTGGGAAGATGTGTAAAGTTTAAATAAAAACAGGATACAATGATTTGCAAATCTCATCAACCCACATTTTATTCACAATAGAACATAAACATATCATATAATTGAAACTGAGATGTTTTACCATTTCAAGGAAAATATTGGCATATTCTGAATTTGATGGCAGCAACACATCTCAAAAAGGTTATTGCTGCAAATAAAAAAACAAATGCAGGAGCATTTGACAACTAATTAGATTAATTGGCAAGACATCAGTAACATGACTGGGTATAAAAGGAGCATTTCAGAGAGGCTTAGAATCATGAATGTGCAGATGGGGAGAGATTCACCAATCTGTGACAAACTTTCTCTAAATCTCAGAAGAATCTTCCTCAATGTAAAATTGTGAAGATCCCATCATCATTATATCATCTTTTGATGATATAATATCATCAAAAGATTCAGAGAATCAGGAGGAATCTCAGTGAGCAAGGGACAAGGTCAAAACTGGATACAAATGATCTCCAGATCCTCGGGTAGCACTGCATTAAAAACAGGCAACACTACATGGGCTCAAGAACACTTCCATAAATCACTGTCTGTGCTCACTGTGCAATCCAAAAATGGAAGTTAAAGCAGTATCATGCAAAGAAGAACCCATATGTGAGCAGTATCCAGAAATGCTGCCATATTCTCTGAGCCCAACCTCATTTAAAATGGTCTGAGGCAAAATGGAAAACTCTTATGTGGTCAGATGAATAAAAATTTTAAATTCTAGGAAACCATGGATGTCGTGTCCTGCAGAATAAAGAGAAGAGGGATCATCCAGCTTGTTATCAGCGGACAGTTCAAAAGCCTATTTCTCTGATGGTATGGGGTTGTATTAATGCCTATGGTGTGGACCTATGGTTCTATTGGGAATAAAATATGGGTTGATGAGATTTGCAAATCATTGGATTCTGCATTTATTCACGTTTTACTCATCATCCCAACATTTTCTGAATTGGGGTTGTACAATAAAGCTGTCCACAATTATTAGTAGAGGGAAACTGACTTCTTACAAAACCTTTTCAGAGCTTCCCAAAGCGTTGGTAAGAGTAGTGATTCTGAGCCTGCCATTCACTGAGGGTGATTTTTGCTAGTGAATTTCCAAAACGTCTTTGGTAGTTCCTGAAACCAGATAGATCCAAAGCCACATGTTTAACATTGTGTGAGACACATATGCCTTAGGACTGTTAAAAACGTATCCAATGACTATACATAAACCCAATGTGAAAGATGTAGTATACCTGCGTGTTAAGTCAGAGGGATGCTGCCAGTGCCTGCAGTTAGAGCCTTTTGTCTGGTCAGCTGGTCTGGTCATGAGGTTCAGCAGTTCTGTCATGATATCTTAAAAAAACAAAAATTACTTTTTCAAATTAAATGTAAAATTAAACAAATACATTTACAATAACTGTTCACAAATGCATGGAAAAAGGAAAAAGTCATTGTCATCATTATGAATGTAATATATCACATTTCAGATAAAGTGCAATGTCTGGGCCTTTAAAAGTTTATGGCTTATTCTACGGTCAGGAGGATATAAAATATAAAAATAACAATGAGATATTTCTCAAAATAGCGGCCATCAGCCATTTCTAAAGATCAGAATCGGCCATTAAAAAACCTGTATCAGTTAACCACTAATGGATAATAAAACACCCATTAAACGAGCATAAATGAAGAAAACTGTTTAGCTAACTATTTTACCTATCTTAATGGCAAGTTCTGGTGGACTTTAACAGCCTCTACACTTTATAAAATCAATTTTTATTTGAATAGAAAATAACAACAATTTCTAATCAATTGGCAGACCTGGTTATTATCCTTCAAGGAATAGAGCGGTTTAGGTGAAGTATTTCCTTAACCGTATTTCCTAAGACATACCTCCAAACTAGTGTTTTTATTATTGCTCTGAAAAAATCTTGAGAGACGCACTTACTCATGTCAGAATCCAATCACAAACCAATTCTAGTGACCACAATGCTTTGGGAAACACGACAGAGGCTAGAACATAGTGTTAACTGGGCTAGCTAATGTTAGCTGATTCCATGCTCTGGAAGTATTTTGGAAGTATTGTGTGGGAGTCTTGAGTTTTTGTGACGTTCATTTTTATAAACTTTATAATAATTAATTTTAACTTTAAAAACACTCCAAAAAGTATATGAATTTGATTGCGGAATTGCTAACTTTAATTGCTTACCTTTATTCTCCTAAAAAAGGGAGAAGAAAATTCCAAGTAATTCAACGATACAGTCACATCACATTATGCATCAAATCAATGCAATGCATTCAGTGTGTGCAGTGAGACTCAGGTTCATACCTTGATCTGCTCGATTTTCGTTCATGTGTGCAGTGACCAGGTGGACATATTGCCATTTTTCATGCTCCCAGTCCAAATGTCCATTAAAGATCACCAGCCTATTAAAAATAAAACTTTTCTGTACAGGTACACTACTAACCACATGCTTAGGACAGCTATCATAAAGTACAGAGAAAGCCCAACTGTACAAATTATGCATACACACAGCCTTATACATACAGATATAGCACCAGAAGCCAAACAGGCAAGAATATGCATGTCATAATATATCCCCTTTAGAACCACTAAGCCACCACTAAACCTCCATATTGTGTTATATGGTTATACTCCTCCCTCTGGAGGCGAGGTCATCACTACATTACCTTTGACTCCTAGCACTGCTGACACCTTTGTCACTCTGGGAAACTCCATCCTTGTCTGGGTTTGCCCAAGTACGGTTAGTGTTCTGTTCTGACAGGGTATGTGTCATTGGTTTACTGGTGTGTGTGTGCTGTTGGTATCCGCCAGAACTGATTTCCCCTTCAAAATGCACAGAAGTAACACGGATAATCAACACACTCAGCCCAGCAAAATAACATAAACCGTAGTGTTTGCAGGTTTCAACAACTCAAATTTGAGAATTCTCTCGAAAAGTTTAAATGCAATTTAAACTGCAAACAAAAGAATTGTTTGAGATTTTTCAATGAAAAGTATTTTCAAGTATGAATCAACTTAAAATGCTACAGAGGAGGGTGTAAAACAAGAAAATCCTTACCTGATGGCTGTTTTAGAAAAAAGAGACACTGGAAGGCAGTGACCAAAAACCCGATCCACATGTAAAAATATCATCCAAGTTACTATTAAGACCAGCTTGAAAAATCCCAAACTCTTTAAGGAAAGTTGAATTTTCATTCTGAATATGACCAAATTCACAAGAACATCGCCAAAGTAATAAAATAAAAAAGCATGTTTTAAAGATTCAATCTAAAACTTTGATCTCATCTTTGGATGAAAAGCTATAGGTGATACTACTGTGCCCATAAATGACAACAAGTTAAGGGCACAGTCATTTTTAAACAACAGTAAAGCATATATCTTTTAAGCCTTATTTAACATTAATGTTAAACAATGCAAAAATGTTCAGATTCTGACTTTAACAGAAGGAACACAAAAGAATTTTGAAGCAAAAGATGAATAAATGAATCCCAGTATGCTACAAAAGAACATCTAACACAATAAAGTTCAACGGCAGCATCTTCTACAATTGTGACATATGGCTAAATCTACTACTCTTAAGTAGTTACAAACAAAAAGTGAGCATGATCACCTTTTCAAAGGATGGTTTAGCCTACTGTAGGATTGGATTAGTAACTCCAGGTTCCATTAATAAACTTACAACTGAGTGAAAATCATTTAATATCTACAAAAGCAAAGAGAAACACTTGACGTCTCCCTTGAGTCTACATAAAATAAATAATAGTCCCTTCTTGTGCATCATCCTTACCTCCTTTTGTAGGGAGATAGTGGTAGCTGTCAGAAGTTGGGAGAAGAATTCTTGAGGAGAATTCTGCTCCACTTTAAATCCTGTTTTATAACACAGATACACCTCTTTTTAAAAAACTTGAAATACAAACCAAAAACAACATGCAAACATATAATCTAGGTTCCAGATGACTAGTGTAGCCCCTCTCTCACACCCATAGTAATGTTCTCCAGAACACAGATAGTGAACTTTAACAATAAACTACATCACAATAGTAGTTTTGATCCAACTATGTTCAACCCAAGTAGCATTTGAAGGTTGCAATAGAATAAGTGTTTTTAATCCCTAACTTCTTAAACACTTTTTAAAATGCTGGAAGACATTTATGGTGTTACCTCACATGGTTGCTTTAGACCATCACCTGTTCCTGCTACAGTAATGCTACACAGATAATATGGCGGATGAGAGCTACAACAGAATTCTGTACATTTTGAAAATATGAACCAAGGTTCCTAGTAAAAATCATCAATTGTTGAAGTGCCTTTGGCCAAGACACTAAACCCCCAACACCCCATCCTCATTCCCAGCCATGCAGCCGGTCCCAAGTCTGGTGAAAATTGGGGAGGGTTGCGTCAGGAAGGGCAGAGATTTTGTTCATGCTTCTGGTTGTTACAGAATACATAAATGTCAAATTTGGTGCAAACATGCATTTCATTAGTTATAAATGTAATTATTATCTGCAGCTGATCCACTGTTGTAAGCCATAATTTTGACATTTCTACCAAGTGTGAGAGCTTGTGACAGTCAGTAATTAATTCCAATTCGAATTCGAAAGTCAGAAGTTTATGTCAACGTTTTTTTTCCCACTAGATTGATTGTAGTAACTGTTTAAATGACATGATATGAACGCAGTATTACTGTCGTAACTCTAGATTAAAACATCATCATCAAATTATTAGAGCTAATTCAAAGTACTAATTCTTTGTCTTTTTTTTTTTACTTTATTAGTATACCATAACATGTGATACTACAGGACATGTATTCAAAGAAAATCCAACAAGCTTTCCAACACCTATCAGTATAGATCAATGTTGCTCTTCATTTACTCAGTCTACTCATGTTTTCTTTCTTTCTTTGTGAATCCACTATTCTGTCAATCTCTGAAACAACACAAACAGTATCACATAAGCACAGTGACATCTTCTGAGATAAGGTCCAAAGTTTGGGAGAAACCCATAGAAAAACAACAAATCTTGGTTTAACTTAATGTAACATTTGAATGCATCCCCAAACGGACAAAATGCACGGTTACTGTTTACTTTACACACAACGATGAGTGGTTAAGTAGTAACCTGAAGTTAACTACGGGTTTGACTTAAACTCCTTGTGCAGAGAGGTTTCACCACAGAGGTTTCATATCATGCTAAATACTCCCACCCCCGCTAAATCCGTAGACAATTAAGCATATTTTGGGGGGAATAAAATTAAAATGTGAGCATTCGTCGCACCTGATTTAACATTAGCCAAACTTCAACTTAAACATGAACTTTCTGGGCTTCAGCTAAAGGTAAGAAAACTGGGCCCACACCCACGATGAGGCTCCGGCAAAAATATTTGGCATCAATGCTCAAGTTCACGTTAACTGTTTATTTACAAATGTAAACCTTTACAAACGTCTGTTTAAAGCAAGTTAAAGCCAGCCAACTACATTTAGTTTTACGGCTCTCACCTAAACTGACTCACCTCCTTTCAAATTCCGCAAACAGACCACCTAACTTGCCGCTTATCACACGCGCTTCTGTGTTTGAATTACAGGCACACGTATTTGAAACTACAAAGCGCGCGCGATGTTGGGGAGGGTGTTCAAGTTCAAACTTTATTTAAATTGTTTTGTCTGTTTAGGTAGAAACGTTTTTCATCCTCGTACTTCTTACATAAAACATCTGAATTGACCTCGACTCAGGAAATTTCACAGCATTTGCATTGAATGACTCGTGCATTTGAAACATGTAGCCACACTGTGGCTTGTGAACAAGCTGGTCAGATAAAATACACTCACTGCATATCTAACACCCAAGATTTGTTTTTGGTAACTTCAATGCATGTCAAGACCGTCAAGGCCTTTCTCTTCCCTTCTTTTCTGATGGTTATTCTATTGATACACCCCCCATCCCTCCTCAAATATGCAGTCATTGCCAAAAAGTTCAGCACCTTTGCAATTCTGTCAGAAAATGCAACCCTTCTCTCAGAAAATACACTAAAAGAAAGATGAAAACTCAAATCTGATACAATTCCACACAGAATTGGAAAATCCCCCTTTGGAAAATGTAACTGGAATCAATCGCCTCCTGTAACCATGAATGAGTTTCTTACACCTCTCTACTGGGATTTTGGACAACTCTTCCTATGCAAACTACTCCAGGTCATTCAGATTTGAAGGAAGACTTCTCCCAACTGCTTCTTTGAGATCTCTTCACAGGTGTTCTATGGGATTCAGATCTGGACTCATTGCTGGCCATTTCAGAACTCTCCAGTGCTTTGCTTGTAACCATTTCTGAGGGCTTTTTGAAGTGTGTTTCAGGTCATTGTCCCGCTGGAAGACCCACCTGTGCTGGAGACACAGCTCTCTGACACTGGCCACTACATTGCTCCCCACAATTCTTTGGTAATTATCAGATTTCATGATACCATTCACACAGTCAAGGCATCCAGTGCCAGAAGCAGCAAAGCAACCCCAAAACATCTTTGAACCTGCACCACGTTTGACTGTAGGTATAGTGTTCTTTTCTTTGAATGCTTCATTTCTATTTCTGTAAACAGTGCCATGATGTCCTTTAGCAAAATGCTCTTGACTCATCTGTCCACAGTATGGTCTCCCAGAAGGATTGTGGTTTTGTAACATAAGTTTTGGCAAGCTCCAGTCTTGCTTTTTTATACCTTTGTGCCAGTGGTGTCTTCCTGGGTCTCCTACCATAGCGTCCCTTTTCATTCAGATGGCAATAGTGCGAGCTGACACTGTTGTACCCCGTGTCTGCAGATCAGCTTAAATTTGTTTGGAATGTAATCAGGGTTCTTAATCCCCCATTCGAACAATCCTTTGTTGTAAATTTTTTATAAATTTTGCTCTTCCATCCACGTCCAGGGATGTTAGCTACAGGGCCATGGGCTATAAACCTCTTGATGATATTGTGCACAGTGCACACAGGAACATTAAGATCCCTGGAGATCTCTGGAGAACTCTTTACACTCCAAGCTCAGTGAGACACACAACACAAAGGTTGAGTCAACTTTTCTCCATTTTAACTGCTGGCAATTTTGCTAAGCACGTGAATACCAAACCATTTGTAATTGGAACAATTTTCTGAGAGAAGGGTTGCATTTCCTGACAGAATTGCAAGGGTGCCAATAGTTTTGGCCATGACTGTATATAGTATATGCTTAAAATGCCTCCCATATATTAACACTGAACTGTTCAAACTAAAAAGTGCCATGGCAGATAGGACTCCAGGTGCAGGATGTGCAAAGATATCCCTGAGACAATCCAGCACATAACAACGGGGGGCAAGATGCTAGCAAGCAGGGCGTACACGGAACACTATAACCAAGTGGCTGGCATTATGTCACGAATCATCTGTACCGTGTACAGGCTGGGAGTCCCACAGTCAAAATGGGACACACCTTGCAAAGGTGGTTGAGAATGGCAGAGCTAAGATCCTGTGGGACTTCAAGATACAGACTGACAAACTAGTTAAAACTTTAAAAAAACTCTTTTTGTTCCTGTAACTTAATGGTTAGATCTGTATTTGTATCTCCTTAAAGAGTCATCTGTAGATCAGTGTTTTTGGGATCAGACTTGGCAAAGGAGGCTATGTTCATAACACTCAGGTGGACAGAGGTGAATATATATTATTTTTTAATAAGTTAGTTCTGATTAGAATCTCCTTAAAGGAGATGACATTAAGGATGATGTGGTTGAGCAGGGATTCTGTAGCTTTGGTGTAAAGAGGAAGCTCCTAGGCCATGAAGCCACAGGTTGTGATGTTCGTGGGATGTGTACATGAGACCAGATATTTGTGTGATTGGTGCAGGCTTCATGCTCAGTGTGTCTACTTACTGTATAACACACAACACAGCTTCACTGTTATCAGGAATACTTTGCTAACACAAAAATGGAATAGGCAGCACAATTGTGCCATTACCTTTTTGTGTGTGCTGAGTCACAAAAAATAAAAACAAGCTGTCTACTTTTCAGGAAAACAAGACTTATTAGAGAGTTAAATAATGGATATCCGTGTAGTAACAGTTTGTACCAGTACCTTATTATCATTTGCCAAAACAGCAGATGTTGATTAATGGATAAAGAGCTTATTATCAAAATAGATGTAATTTCATCTCAGCTAATGTGACTAAGGACCACCACAGGATCACCACATCTTTTCCCAAAATCAATCAGAGCCAGAGGGAGAACACATGACCAGCTCCTCTTATGCTGAAACCAGCAGGTATGATAGTGCCCACTGGAGGCTCCAGGTCTTCTCTTCAAACCATTTGGACTCCAGTTCATTCAAAGGAAAGCCTACCGCAGGGACTGTGTCTGCAACGTGGAGGTTTATGGCAGCTCCTTCACCAGAGTCATCTTCGCTGTATACCGTGCAGACAGCAGTGAGCTGGACAACTACTGGAGACGGACTAACTACAATGCTGATGGATACATGTCATGTATGTCCTCTGTCATTTTAACAAAAAGACGGCACAGTTTTCAGCAACACAGAGAGAGGGGAGGACAGGAACAGAGAGGAGGATGACAGCAGCAGCAGATTACGTCCACCCAGGATGCACTTGAGACTGTGATTGGATTGTTTTAGCTTTGTTTCGTTTTAATTGTAAATCTGGATGTGAGAGCTTGGGTATAGGCCTGTTTTGTAGATTTGGCCACTTGTCATTATCAAAATGTGTCAGAACTGTTACTGAACTAACTGAAAAGCAGAATGAGAGATATCATTTTACTAGTAATATTTTAGTCAAGGTCGGGCATCGCTCTCTATTCTGACTACAAAAGCCAATACAAAGTATAAATAAGTAGCAGTGATATTGTGCAGCTGTTGGTGTTGAAATTTATAACAAAGTGGAGTTAAATCAATGAAAAAAAGCCAAAGATGACTATGAGAACCGTTATCAGAGAAAAGGTTGTAAATTATTTAATATCCAGGAATAGAGTGTAGATAAAAGGTTCAATCACTTTGGACTTAATGTTTTGTTTTACCTCTGTGAATAATTTTAGTTTTTAATGTGGTTTGCTGATATGAATTGATAAGAAAAATCCCTAATTGTATCAAAAAATCCAAAAATCACTTTCCAAGTACAAATTTACTTCACAGTACATTCCAAATATCAAAGTCAAAATCAAAAGACATGAATACTGCAAAGTGAAGAATACAAAAAAATTTCCAAGGCAATGGATGTGGAACACACTTAATCAAAAGAGGGTGGAATTTGGACATGCTGAGATCTCATAGAAGTTTTGAGTCTTGATGATTTCCAGGTATTTTTCCAGGTTTTGTCTTGATTTCTTTTTTGACACAGACCTACATGTTTCCTAAATGGCTTTTCTATCTAATAAATGTTATGAGTTCTTCTTTATTAGGGAAAAAATGTCCTGTACAAAAGATGAGGACTCTTTCATCCCAGGTTCTCAAAGCTATGTATGCTATGACTTTTAATAAAAAAGTTTGACAGTTATGATTCAGGTGAAGAGAAACTAATGCAATGGTAATTTTGCATTAAGGTGTCATTAAAAACACTTCTGAAAATGTATTGTAAAAGCTGCTATTGTAAAAAGCAAAAGTTACTCGTAAAAACATTTTACAACAACTTAGTGTTTTGTGAACTATTAACAGCTATTTACTGGCAACTTTAGTTGCCTTGTAATTTCTGTAATTTTAAAAGAATACAAGATAAAGCTGTAAACTAAATTACAATTAACTATTGTTTTTCTGTCACAAAACAATACATTGCTGTCATTTTAAATACCTAAAGCACTGTGAAATATATCTAGTGGTATACTGTAATTTATTTATTTTTTACAGTTATTAAATGCAAATGTTTCAAGACTTTTTTGGCAACTTTTTTGCCACGTAATTATTGTAAATTTTACAGGCAATACGTTACAGTGTACAGTGTGCATTACAGCGAGTCGGTTAAATAATGTCCATGTTTGTTCATACATACAGTAGAGTCTATATAGATGTGAAGGATCTCCCTATTTTCGCTGACATCCTTGGCTCCGATGCTGCTGGTCCAGCAGATGGCAGTGAAGGTTATTACATTTGCTGGACACATTTATGTGTGTTGTATTATATTATTAACACGTGTACATGCTTTGTTTTTACTCAGCATATTATCTAATTAGTGACATTAACAGAGGATTGACATGGACACAGCAGGGGACTATATCCAGCTGTATTGCTTATTGAGAAACATAACCTCAAGGACCAGACAAACTGTAGAATGATAATAAAATTGTATCCAATTTATCTCCTCTGTTATCAAATCAGCACAGTTAAGATGTGTTATGCATCCCCTTACACTGAAATGGCAAGTAAGTGGATGCAAACTTAACCCTAAGCCTGATTTATAATAATGCACATTCAATGCATGAAGTACAAATGTTCTTACGTCAATAGAAGTTTAACAAATGGCCAAGGAGTGTATTTAAAGTAATACTAAAATAATACAAGTTTAATTACAAAAGAATTACAGCAAATTACAATAACAAAAAGAACTTGTCTTGGAAAAACAAACCCATAAAAGTTTGCACGCAAAGTTTACTTGGAGTAATTTCTGGTACCACAATGTGTTATAATGTGTGAACTGACTATTATGAAAAAAGGTGAAAGATGAAAAAGCTTTCAGCTTAAAAAACTTTTCACCTTATCAGGAATTATGTTGTAACAATGTCATCACATGTCGTCATGATGTTTCTCACAACCACGCAAAACATGTATTCACTTGAGCTTCTGTGACTCAGGCATCATGAAAAATGACACCTTTGTTGAACATTGTTAGATGGGTGTGACTGTCAGATTTTATGAAACTGTGTTTGACACCTGTGTTTAAAACAGCACGGAGAAATAAATGTAAAACTTTTAAAGCAGTTGTCAAACACAGTTTCATAAAAAGACAGCGTTAATTTCCATGGCATAAACTTGCTCACTTTTTTTCTTTTGGAAAATCCCCTTTTTGCAGAAGCCCTATTTCCTCTAAGTGAGACCACAAAACGAATGGCACCCTTACGCACAATTTCTACATCACAAAGCAGCAGACTAAAGATACATGACTTGTAATTCACCATAAGTCAGATTGTGCTCTTTGTATTATGTGTTCCTGTGGGAATTACATCTTACAACTTACTGCTTATTCAAAAAGCTTTAACAGAAGAAAATATATACATTATTATACGTTTGTTAAAAATCCTCTCTGAAGTAAAAGGCAGCTCTGAATTTTCCACTATATACACAGCCTACATATTGGTGGAAGAGGGAAGAATGCAATTTATTTCTTTTTTAGGACTTGCATCTGTAATGAACAAGATGAGGCTGTCTTTTTTTTTTTTTCTTATTTCTCATGCAGATATATCTATCCATTACCTGAAGAAGCTTCGGGGACAGGCGGGGCTGGAGCCTCTTCCGGATGTGTAAGTGAGAGGTGGGTTAACACCATGCCAACACACATAAAGTTGGATTTTTTTTATATTTTCCAGACTTTCTGGACATTGTTGTCTTTTGGGAAGCTCGCACCAAAACACATTCTTTGCGTGTTTACACATGGGTAATAAACAAATACTAATTGTTACAGTCATAGTCATAATCACTTAAATCTTTTCTTCAGAAACACTGAAAAACTGTTGAAATAATCAAGGTTTCAGCCTGGTACTGTCTGTCAAAAGGTAGAAAGCAGTGAGCACAGTGAGATCTGCATGCAGACATATCGGTGGATCATGCAATTATTTCTAATATAATAGGCTTCAGATCATAATCACCATTTATCTGTTTGCATAAATAAATAAAACATTTTCACAAGTTTGACATTATGATGCAAAAAGGATGTGGACTTAAAGTTAGGTGTCAGTCACACCCATCAAAAAATGTATTTAAATATAAACCTTTTCCTGTTATCTGCGCTTAAACTCTAATGCTAAACTAATAGTTTTTATAGGTGTTATTATAAATGCCCCTTCAGCTTGTTTCTCATTTGGTTGCCTTTAGTATTTTAGGTTATTAACCCTAAAACAGGTTCATATCAATAACATCCTCTTTGCTCACTTTTAAACTTTTTCTTTTGTCTTTCGCCTTGAGGGGATATCCCATTATTGCGCAAGCCTTATTTTCCAGTAAGTGACGCTACAAAACACGAGACCACTCCAGACTCATTGTTTCATACATACATGGTAACCTAAGCACACATCACACAGAAAGCATTGGTGGAAAAAAAATTGAGTCACCATATCCTTTAAGGTTTCTTCAAAGTCTGCACCTTTGTCTTCCAGTAAATTTTTGAGTTTTCCTGGCAGCTACTGAACACACCTGCTGGGAACAATTTGTCAATCTAACAAAATATGTTTTATAACCTAGTCACATGCCATTACTCATCATGTTCAACTTGGGTTAAACAGCAGAAAATATCTTCAGATTAGGCTCACTGGTACAGTGCTTCCTGCAATAACACTGGTTCATTGCCACGTGTGACTAACTTGAGCCTGTTTAACAAAACACTGGATAAATCTTTGCTTATAATTTGAGCAGACATTTACATCCTCTTTACGATGATTTGCAAAAGCTTTGGTCATCTTCAAACATTTCCACATGTAAAAAATGTCTTTTCCGACCAGATGCCTGCAAAATTTGAAAACTCTTATTCCAAACTATGCAATAATTTCTGGTTGCTCTTTAGTATTGTGAAGTTCATGTGGCATGAGCAACTATCTATTCTCACAGAAGCTCACTAGTTTTAACACCGTCACAGCATGTCTGCACCTGCTCCTTAGGAGTATTAAAATTACTGACAGATAAAGTAAAAAGGTCAGAGAAACACTGTCTGTTTCTCTGTGAGGTATTTCCCTCTTGATGGGAGCTTGCAGAACAAACAACTCTGACCCCCTGTCACAAGTCTCCTCATGCCACCTCACCTTAGCCAGTCTGATTGGCAGAGTTAAATCAGATAATAAAATACGCCCCATTGCTATAGTAACCTATTGTTCTGAAATGTGGGGAAAGAAAAACAAAAGCAACTTTCATTTTCAAAGACTAGACATTTATTGTTTATGACAAGAAATCCAAATCAAACATTTAAAATTGCCAGTGTGACATTATAATGAAGTAAAACAATAATTTCATAAGGCAGAAAGCGTTAACACAGACTAAAAGAGATTTAAATTACATTTAGTCATTTAGCAGACGCTTTTATTTAAAGCGTCTTACAAGTGAGGTACAAGGCAGCAAAAATCTAAGTCAAAGAGAAAACATCAAAGTGTCCTCAAAAAAGTGCAAGAAATAGCAGATAGGAAGGTTTTTTTAAATATAGCTTTAAGTGCATAGGAAGGTGCGGATGAGTTCAGTTTGCAGCAGTTTTTTGAATATTGGGAGTGAGTTTGCTGAGCGTGCAGAGTTTGGTAGCTCGTTCCACCATCATAAGATCATTGCGCAGAAGAGATTAGTTTGGTGTCTTTTGTGTGGTGCTGGGACCAAGGGATTGAAAACCCATGACTGGACATACAAGATTTTCAGTCCACTAAGACGTACAGTATACTGCATATTACTAAATTGTGCATAAAAATGCACATTATCCAAACCCTGAATGTTTGTAATTATATTGAAATTGTATGAATAATATATATTTACGTTTAAATGTATGAATGATAGAGATAGAGATAGATAGATGGATAAAATCTAATTACAAATGTGCATATAGAGCATTATCATTTAACTTTATATAGGTGTACTTGGTGATATTATAATAAATCTAAATATTTTAATAAAAATATTTAATATAATATGCAAAAACTTAATATATGTTATCATATATTATCATAACATCCATACTTATGATATATTTATTGCTATATGCATTTCTTTGTGCAGTGACTGAATTGTGTTATCTACAGTAAGGGGGGTTGCTGTAATGCTAAAGGACACAAAAGGGACAGTCCCTGGTGCTGCATGACGAGTCTCCCAGCTTCCACAGCTTTAGCTTCAAAGGGCACTCACTGGTGCAGCAAGGAGTCTTTGGGCTTCCACAGCCTCAAGAACAATTATACTATATCTACCTCTATATCTATATATAGTGGTAGATATAGATATATAGATATATATAAAAATCATTATATATATTAATGCTGCTTTGTTATTAGTTTTCATCTGGTGACAACCATTTAACACTTTCTTACTAAACATAAAACTGACAAAAGCTTTATGTTGTCAATATTGGCAAAACAGATCCATTCTAAGTCTCCCATATCCAGTCATATATACTGTACGTCTGTTGTGGACTAATAAGTCTTTGCTCAAGTCCAAAAAGATTGTTTTACATGTCACAATTACACATGTACACAATTGTTCTTAATGGAAGAAATCCATGCATAATTTGGGGCAATGTAAAGTACAGTCATATAATGTTTAAAAGCAATATACACTCACCAGCCACTTTATTAGGTACTCCTTGCTAGAGCCTGCCTGCATTCATCATGGCATAGATTCAACGCAATGCTGGAAACATTCCTTACAGCTTTTGGTCCATCTTGAAAGAATAGCGACACTATGTTGTTGCAGATTTATCGGCACATCCATGATGGGAATCTCTTATTCCACCAAATCCCAAAGGTGGTCCACTGGATTGAGATCTGGTGACTGTAAAGGCCATTTGAGCACAGAGAACTCATTGTCATGTTTAAGAAACCACTCAGAGGATTTTACCTTGGTGACATGGGAGGTTATGCTGCTAAATGTAGCCATCAGAAGATGGTTACACTGTGATCATGAAGGGATGAAAACAATGAGCAGGTATTGGAGTTACTGTTGCCTTTCTATCAGCTTGAATCAGTCTGAACAATCTCCTCTGACCTCTTAAGTCAGTAAAGCTTTTTTAACCAGAGAGCAGCCGCTTAATGGATAGTTTCTATCTTTCAGAGGATTGTCTCAAAATCCTAGAGATGAAGATATGTGAAAATCCCATAGCTGAAATCCTCAGATTAGTCCATATGGGAAATAAAAAAAACAATGCCATGTTCAGAGTCACTTAAATAACCTCTTTCCCATTCTAAAGCTCATGTTGATCTTCTTGACCATGTCTACATGGCTAAAAGTGTCAAGTTGCTGCCATGCCATTTGCCATTTAGATACTTGCATTAACAAGCACCTTAACAGGTGAACCTAAAAAGTTGGCCGGCAAGTATACATCATATCAAGACTGCCCTGGACCATTTCCCTGCAGCAGTGGTATGCTCACATGAAAACCTGATTAAGAGTGGATTAGCTAAGTATTGTTATTAAGTAGAAATTAGGAGCACAAATAGGTTTAAGATTGTTACTCGTCCGGTATTCGCTAAGAAACCACTCTAAATGATGGTCTAGTTTTGGATTCTCTCTTAAAAAATCAAAATCAAAAGGCACCTTCTTAGGCAGTGAATATATAAAAACATGACAACAGATTTTATGGAAAGAAGGATTAAAAAAATAGAAGCACAAGCTTCTTCGTACTCTGTCTCCACCTCCACATCAGCCAGTTATGGGCTGCATGTTGAACAATGTCACGCCTGTGTAGGTGCCTCCATTAAAGCTGCATGCTCTACAAATAAAAAGAAAACATTATCAAAACCTTGCCAGCTAAAGGGCATGCATGTCATTCTATATAGTGATTTAAATCCTTTTTACTTTTTGAGAATTTTATCTCTGTAGTATGAACAAACAGCCCCAATCACCACCAGCAGGAGAATGACAATCACAGCAACAATCCATTTGTATGGTCCATCTGTCAAATAAAAATACAATAAATCAATTTGAGGAAAAGCAGATTCAGTAACTATCACAATTTGTTTGTCACTCAGTGTCCGTGGAGTGTCATACAATTAATCCCCACTCCATCCACATGTTCTCTCTGTGAGCTGAGGGTGAGTCTGATAATAGCTGATAAATGTTTATAAAAGGGAGAAATGAAGAAAATAAAATACTGTATTACTTTGCTTTTGTAAATCAGTAGCAAACATCTGTAGGTTTTCTATGAATAGAAAAACTGCTTTGAGGACAAAAAATGTGGTGTTGCAAGTGCAAATCAAAGAGGAAGAGCTTTACAGAGACTTGATGCAACATTACATCATCTTATCTCATCAGTGAACCATAAAACCGTGTGAGACACACACATCAGTAGAATTTGTGCTCAGTGCAAATTATTTCGTATGTCCAATTCACATCTCATTTTTTAAGTTAGCCAGTCATCTAAGATGAAACTCATTTCTGAAACAGACTTACCATTTTCAACATTAATTTTTGTCTGAAGTAAAGCATTTTCACTGCAGTCGACTGTAAAAAGAGGACATCCTTACATCAGAACATTGGATTAATGGACGTGCATACTTTACACTGTATACACTCATAATCACGTTAAGAAAAGTCACATATTACCACCAAGCATACAGTGGCTGGAAAATGTTATGTTAATAGCCTGGTTTTCTGCATTAATTGATCATAGAATCTCATCTGATTTTCACTTTGGTAACAAGTGTAGACAAACAATGTGCAATTATAGTTATGTTATTACTGAATGCACTATCAAGCATTACAAAGTAATGGTTGAATCTCATTTGACTGCAATTACCATAAATAATTTGTACCTGTAGCAGTGGATTAGACCTGCACAACCTTTAGGAGGAATTTGAACAATTCTTCCTTATTTAACTGATTTCCCTCAGCCATATTCTTTTTGGTCTCTTCCGATCGTTCCAAATCATTGGTTGAGGTCATGCCTGTTGAAGTTTTTGTGTTTCATAGGATTAGGAACCAGTTGGTAACCAGTTCCAGAGATTCCTCCATTTCTTTATGTTATTCTAAGGTGCTTCTTTACCTAGTTGAGATACTGTGTTGTGCTTTGGAGGTTATCTTGGCTCCCATTTCTACAGAGAGCAACTACAAAAGAAATACACTTTCAAAATTTATCCAAGTCGAGTGCTCTTCAAAGATTAATTTTGTAGTAAGAGTAAGAGTACAGTCCTGATTTAAATTAGGTTGTATTGAAATCTGTGATCACTTGCTTTTCCTTGCCGCACTTTAAAAGGTTGTCAATAATAAACATCTTGTTTGTACTTTTAACTTTAAAACTATAAAACCAGGTCATTATAAATGGTTCACACACTTTTTCTTGCCTCTGTATAACTTAAGAAAATTTGATACAAGGTAAAAAAGAATGCCTGTGACAGGAATTACTAACAGGTACACGTCCTTCTGTATTCAGTCCCCTATGGAGAAAAAACAAAGGGACAATACTGTCAGATTATTATTGACTGTATATTTGCAGAAGAAATAACATTTTCAAGTATCTTTGGCTCTGAGGTTTAGAAATTTAGAGTTGGAACCTATTATAGCTTATTATAGATAGTGTTGTGAGTCCCAAGGAAAACTGAAATGTTTCATTTTTCGGAGTACACCTTAGTACTTAAAGTACAATAGGTTACCCCAGATTTGTGAGAAACTTATTCCTTGCTGTATTGTTTTTACATCTTATATATTTTGCATGAGAAAAGGTGTAATACCTCTGACACACAGCGCCTTATATAGCTGACCTCATTGAAGCATGTAGAAAGGATGAGAGAGCTGATGCTCTTATTTCTCACCACTGTGGTGTTTTGGTCCTCATTATTTCCAATGACAAGGTTCTAAAGGCAAGAAAGAGATCAATCCATTACACATAAGTGGGAATGTTTTAGTATCTGCATTGCACGTATAGTAACAACTGAGTCAACGAGACAAAGAATACTGCATAACATGAGGAAACTAACTTACACCCGGGCTGGTCCATGAGTAATCACAGTCTGAGTCATGAGGCACTTTGGAGATGTTTACAATGTAAGTTATTTGGCCAGCATCTGGAACGACTATGCAGTTGATATCTTGTGCAATACAAAATTGCAAAACTCCACC
Organism: Channa argus; assembly: GCF_033026475.1. NCBI lineage: Eukaryota > Metazoa > Chordata > Actinopteri > Anabantiformes > Channidae > Channa > Channa argus. Next base: position 6,571,978 of record NC_090212.1, read on the forward strand.
TGCATACAAAACAAGGAGCAAGGTTTGATTATTAAATGCTGTCAAGACTAGATTAAACTATACCATTAGCTCACAGAGTGCACGGTTCCGGTTTACCCTCGGTGACTGAATTAAACAAAATGAACCAACACTCGTAACATTAGACCTGATTACTAAATGTCTTTTTCAGCACCGCGTCACCTTCACATAAAAAGCTCAAGCGGTCTGTTATCGGTGTGTTCGAAACCAATTTCGAAAACGTCACCCCCTCTCCGGAAGGCATGTCAGGACAACTCCCCATGCTCCCGATGACCGCCGTGTTCAGTAATTAGTAAATGAGCTGGTCAAATGATACTGCTGTGTGACCAGTTTCCCTGTAAAACAGTAACTTTACGTCCACTACCTACAGAAGTTTGCTGTCACACAAAACGCGCAGTGCAAAAAAAAAAAAAAAACATATTTCAGGAGATTTAAGACAACGATTTACAGACTCCACAGTTCAGCCACAGTTTTACTCTCAGATATTCGTTGAAGTAATCGATTACTCACACAAGCACAGCAGCGTAAGCATGCAGAGAGTGGCCATCCTTCGCACCAAGCTGGCAAAATGCAAATTCCGTAGGCGCTAACGAAACCGGCTTTATAACTACACTTACTTCCTTCAAAATATTACATTTATTTATTGTGTATTTATTAACTATCACATAAACATCACATACTGACATTTAATTTAAAATAATTTTACAGAATCACCATAAAAAAATAAAAACAGCCCCAAAAATAATGCACGGTGTATCTGAGGACGAAGTGAACGCTTTTATTTTGAAAGCTACTTTTGTCATCCTTCTGAAACCTGATAACACCGTGGAAGGTCCTTTACAATCCTAACACATTTAAACATAATGACAAAATATGTCACCTTCCCAAAAATGTTGTAAAATATTATGTATTAATATTTGTTTTCGCTGTAAACTACGAATCTTTTAAAACCACTTCAGTCTGAAATAAACATATCAAATATTAATTATATATGTTTTAATCCTTTAAAGCCATTTTTTTACATAACTCCACAGTTTCTTTTAAGTAAAACAAATATGGCCCTTCTAAGAGGAAACACTTATGAATTTGGACATACACACACACGCTTGCAGAAAATCGAAAAAGTGTTACATTTTCTTTGCACGCTTTGAATAGGAAAACATAGCGCCATCTGGTTGACAATGTAAAAATAGAAGGCCAGTCGTCCAAAATGAAAGATAAATCTGGGATCAAAAATTACATTTTTAATGCATTTTTGCATTTTTTGTCGTTAGGATTTTATTTTTATGAATATCCTCTGGCAAATGTCAGCTATCTTCATTCAACACTGCCAAAATGGGTTGAAAATAAAAAACTGAATGTCACAAAATGTCCCTAGCATCTCTTAAGGATTAATAACGACAATTAGATTCGGATGCAAGGCGTGATATATGTGATTAGTGATTCCTTACTGCAGTGGATGGTTTTATTTTGACAAGGACATCACAGTGCGATCATATTGTTAACAGACGTTTTACAGGGTTTGATGTGCACCACTCAACAGCAAACTGTCACCTGTACTTAATTACATTTTTTACGAATCTGTACTTAACATAAGTAGATGTAATTATGGCACAATCACATTTTTTTGCACAAACTTTAAAGGAAAAGGCATTAATTGTGACCTATAGAAGCCGAGACATTCCTTTGGATTTGACTAAATATATCTGTATTATTTTCCCAAGATAATGAGAAAAAATATCACAATATCACAATAATTATCCTGAGATAAGAACACAATTCCATTATCACAAGATAATGCTATTAAAAAAGAGAACTGTATTTGTGGCTTCTGTAGGTGCCAACCTCTGAGACCCTCCCAACCTCACTGGGTAGTCGTGCTCAGTTGGTCACATCCAGCAGCATATCAGAATTGTTTCTCCTTTCGGCTCATCCTGTGAGTTAAGGGTCACCAGATCAGGCCCAAATCAATAATTCAGTCCTTGATTTTAGATACATTTAAGTCCAGAAAGGTTTTACATTAGATTACATTTACATTAAATGATCAAATCTGAGACCTCCCCTCTACGATCTGGTTTCTGTGTGTATATCCATAAATAAAGCTGACAGTTAAGCCAAGGATAAGGAATTCTTAGTCAAGTAGTGAAACACAAGCTTTAACTAGTATTCTAGTATTCTCATTCTAGTGCATCATGCTTTATATAATAACGTAGCTGCCTGCAGTATAGAACAGCTGGAGGGAATTGTGTGACCTTTTGCTATTATCTTACTTGTTTCCTATTTTACAGCAGACATGGGTTTACGACCATTGCCATTTGTCAGTGTATAGCTGAGTGCAGTCGCTACGTGTGCAGTTGTATTTGAACAGGCTGAATGGATTTATGCCATTTAAAAAAAAAAACAACTTAACAATATGCTACAACTCAAGCATAGCTTTTGCTCTGTGGCTAACATAGTATATTTTCTAAACTAGTGGTGTGAGCTTTCTGAAGGCTCAGCAAACAAAACCGAACTTGCCTTTTAACTAGATACAAGTTTGCTAAAATTTTTCTTCCATGGTTTTGCAAATTAAAAACTAGGTAAAAAGGGGAAGATAGACTCATGTCAGAGTTTACAAAAATGAAACTTTGATTTTGGAATAATTGCAAACAGACACATTTGTACTTTTATTAAAATTTATGTAAATTAGTTAAATTAAATTCATACATAAAATAAAGAAAAAATATAACACTGCGAACCCCCCAAAAATGCAAAGTCAATGTTACATTATAATTTAACTGACAGTGGTAGAGTGCCACATAAAACACACTTACAACCTTGGACTTCCATGTTTTTAGATAACTGATAAGACTTTGAGATGGTCAGGGAAAATACAGTAGCATTAATGTCTCATTCTACTTCAATCCATCTATCTCTGTCCAAATAAAGTTCAAAATAGTCACTGTGAAAATTGTAAAAAAGTCCAAGGAGAGAAGTCCATACAGGCACTGTACTGTATAAGTACCTAAATAATAAGCTTGATGTTTAACATTAAATTCCCTTCCATGAAATGTGTGCTTTGACAGATTGATGAATACTGAGTGCAAAAATAGATTTTGCATTAGAAAACAATAAGATTGTCATTTTGTTCGTATTACTTTTTCACACAAACACTCTGACCAAAACATACATACAATTAAAGCTTTTGTTGCCCAAAGAAATCCTGAAGCACATAGGTAGTAACTTTATTTTTATTTTTTTGCAATACTAGACCTGCCAAGTTTTCCCTCTAATCCAGTTACATTTCTCCATCTTGAAGTAAATAAAATGTGACAGCACCCATGTTGACCTTTATCTCACTTAAACTTCTGCAAACTCACGTCACACTGTACATCCACACACTTTAACGCAATGTACACAAGCACATATCACAAAAACATTACAAACTCTGAATGGGTAAACATGTCATAAAGGAAGTAATGTAACAAACCTTAAATAACTGCAAGTTTTTCAATAGAAAAAGAATAAATTGTTTTGTATTGCTTTGGCCTGTTCTGTGAGCACTCTGCTCATGTTGCCCTTCCTGTAAATGGTCCTGATGCAGTAACACCACTAAGAGGACGTGGCAGTCGGGAGAAAATGGGAACCTTACTGATGTTATAAAAGTCTCTTGCCGTTTTTCCAGTTTTCTACCATGTTTTACCACGATTTCTCCTGATCCCCTTGCATTTCTCTCTTCTTTGTGGAGGCTTGACTTTAGAATCCAAAAGTGTCTTTTTGTGCAGGTATGTCTGTGTCTCCTTGGTCCCATTTACCTGGGGACTGGCACTCTTCCGTGTTGAAGTCCTGAGGGTTTACCCCAATGTCCAGGACCTGGGGGTTAGTGCGAGACTCAGCGAGTCTAAAGGAAGAGAGAGATTTCATTATCTTCTGCACAGATCAATCCTGGATAATGACCAAAGTAACTGTTGCTACTAATTTCAATTCATTTGATTAACAATGCTTGTGATGATAGCTACAGTGTACATAAAAATAAAGTATAAACACAGTGGCATTCCAATTTGTGATGGAAGAAATTGTGATAGCAAACCCATATGTGGCTATAAAAATGACTGACACTGTGAACTAGTCATGGGAACACAAGCCCATTCCCACATAAATGCCTAATGAAACACAATCATGTTAGACCTACGTCTGACAACAGACCATTTTCATTGCACATGACATCATTCATTCAGTATCATATCACGAACGGTGGGGGAAGCTAATGAATGTGAGGTTGAGACAAAACATATTTGTAATGTAGACGCAGACAGGTTCTGTGGCAAATGTCTTTTATAAAGCTCAGGAATGGATCAAATTCGTGGAATGACAATGGGAAGGGTTTCCCCACATAATACACATCTAAGTCAAGCTAAGTGTCTGAGCTATGTTAATGATGAATGACATCAAAAGGAAATTTAAAACTACATGTGTTGTAATTTAACTAGTTGAACACCAATGTCCAGGCAGATGAGCAGGCTTGAATGCTGGGTTGTTTGGGCGACAATGAAGTGGAAGTCACAAGATTCAATGAAGGACATTTTTACCTGAGTAGGATTCAAAGCTATCCAGACTGCGGCTGGGGGTGCAAAGGAAACATTAAGAGTCAGGCAACAATTAAATCCTAGTTCAGTGCCTCATAGCAAAGTCAACTGGTACATATGTGACACCAGTTTGGCTTTAGATTTAAATGGTTATCCTTGCATTTGACCAACAAAAAAATTGTAATCGAGCTAAATGGCCATAATTAAAAACAAGACTAATTTTTTCTCTGTTTTAAAAGAACAAACAAAAATATATGTCCAACCATATTGACCAGAATGTCTTCCATCAACACTTCACAACCAGCAGATGGCAGTGCAGGCTCTTAAACGCCAAAAAACAAAACAAAACACAACACCCCAGACAATTTAAGATTTACTATACAATTCATATAAAAACAGCTAAGCCAATTTAAGTGTGATTCATAAAAAAAACAAAGATGCAAATAAACCTAGAAACAGCTACTTTGGGACTGCAGTATGAGCAGATGGTTTTGTAATGCCCACAAGCTGCTGCCTGTTGCACGGTCTCCATCCAGCTTGTTGGGAGGACACCCTGAAGCCCATAAACAGTTTCCACAGTGGTTAGTGTGCTAGTGAGAGATTATGCTTTAATTGAAACTAGGAATAAACAATAAAGACAATCTTTGCCTGTCACAAAGAAGCTCTCAATTATATGGTGCATCTTTGTCAAGTTACATTCCCTGATCATGAATCTCTGCTGTTTATAGTTCACTGTTTTTTGTAAACTAAAATAATGCTGTGGGAAAGCAGAGATGATAAGTGATGACATTTGTGTGACATAACTATATACACAATACATTAATCGAGAGCATACTTCAGTCCTTGTGCATAAAAGTATGTACCAAACATCAAGTATTATGTACAGTATAGTTAACTCCACAGCTTCAGGTTCTTCTGATAGATAAAGATGTTGGCCCTGAACATCTTTTAATTACAGAAAGCTACAAGTGGATGGACCTCTGCATATGCAGGGAGCATCTTCATTAATCCCAGAGTGAGGTGATTAACAGCGCAAGTATGTAATTACAGTGTCCACACACATAATCCATCTGATAACAAGGCTAAAATGGCCTCTCAGTGCTTGATTACAGATACAGTGCAGGCCAGTCCCTCTTTCACTGAATGACAGTGAGAGAATAAGGAAGGCCAGGAAATGAAAGGCAGCAAAAATAATAAAATAAAAACAAAAAAACACTGATAAAGAGGTTGAATTAGTCTTTTTCACAGCCTGGTAAAATACTCGTAAACATGCAACCAGACAGCGGACCACCACAGTTTATCTGCTGATAAACACTAAATTCAAACATTAATCACAGTGGACTCACTGTGACTCCACTCTCGATTATTTTGTTGTTGATATATACAGTTTAAGGAGTTCCAATCAGCATGCCCTATGGACTTTACTGTCATCCTTATACATGAAACCAAATCAATTTCCAGAGTTTCTCTCTTTGTTATAGTATGCGGCAAAATAAAATTACTTCTCTATAATTTTGGAATATAAACACCAAGAAATGTGTAGCACCCATTTGTAATCACAGGCTTCCTCAGCTCAAATAAAAATCAGTGTGTGGGCCTGAGATAATCATAAACTGAGTCTACCCAAAGCAGCATGACTCAGGGAGGGTGTCAGCTGTGCCAGGTCCTGTAAACGGAGCCTGTCTCCTGTCTGTGGAAGCGCAATAGGGTGAACAGAGTAGAGGGAGAGGCTGTGTTTATTATGAAAGCAGCCCAAACCGCAGGACGCCATTTCCAGAACAGGATTTTATGTGGCTGTTTAGCAGATCTCCACTAGTTCTCACCTTGAGAAAGCCTCATCCAAACCGTCCTCCAGCTCCTGGAAGACAGAACACACGCAAATTAGTTAAGATGAAAAACAAAGATGAAAAGAAATACAGAAAAAGAAGAATACAAGAAGTACAAATAGAAGGAAGTACTTCTTCACGAGATACGCACGCCATACAGTGGCCATTTTCAGCCCACACCCTCCCCAACTATGTGGCCAAAAAACAAGGCCAGTTCAGATAAATGGGCTATTGTCTACCTCCGCTTGGCAGCACTTTAACTACAGACAGGTACTGTACATCACTGATCACTTTGGCTAATTACTCAGTATTTGCTGCATGGCATTCATGTCATCAACCCTAAACATCTGAAACTTACTGACCAGCCCAACTCTTGTCTTACCCATACAGTATTGTTGTTTTCTGTTGCGTGATTATGCACCATAAAGGGATCCAAGTCATTCTGCTTCGTTCCTGAGTGGACGATTGCCTCATTGGCTCCCTCAGCTAAGTCCAGAAGTTTCCCTGTGGCTGCCTCTACAATATAAAACAAGTGAAATAAATATCCATTAAAATTCACAAACAACAAATATATGCAATCCCACTGCAGTTAGAAGAATGCACTAATGATGGGGACAACAGTGTAATTATGAATATATGTTTAGTGTTTTTGATTAACATTTTCTCATGAAACGGTAAACAGCAGCATGCATGGGCCACGTATACTGCCACACTAATTATTTAGGTCGACGTCTTATTAAGCCTCATCTGTGAATAGTCACTTTGTGGTAAGTGAGCATTGAGCAATCCCCGAATTGCAAAACCAACCAGTGACACCACTGATCTCAAATGAGATTGGCTTTTAATGGGCTTGCCTGATGATTAATGTGTGTCAATAATGTGAGTCAACACTAATTTCTGTCTAGTCTTTAGGCCCAATGTTGTCCACTAAGAATAGTAAAACCTCACTGACTCTTCTAATGCTACAATCTAACTCTATTATGCACACATTTTAGTGGTGAAACTTGGCTCATTAATTTACCTTTTCCCCAAAAACTATGTTTAAAAAGGAAGCTCAAATACAGTACAACTGAGTCAGCATGCAATCACAATTCCCCTTTACCTGTCTTCTCTGTCAACACTGGTTCAAAAGGCATTTAGATTCTTCTGCAAATTTAAGGATATAACAATATTTTGGGACTATGACTGGCAATCATGGGGAGGGAGAGGGGGATGAAGACTCATCTGAGGAAATGCCCCTAGTTTGAGAGCTTAAGCGTTTGTTTAAGTGGTGCTCTGTGAGAAAACACCAAGTTGGCCCATTTATTTAGTTCTTTAAGAAATTATCAAAGGCTTTATTAGTTGATTTACAGGTTTATTTACAGTTTTTGAAAATAAATATGTTTCAGTTTTGGACTTAATATTAATATGTCACCTTGTGACCTAGTTTTGTGCCATGTATCTTATTGTAAGTTTACAATAATGGGAAGAATTCATGATCTGACAGCGTAAGGATGATTAGTCTCAAGAATACAAATCGATCTGGTTAGTACAGGAAGAAATGGCATTTATATTTTGCATCACAGCGAGAAGCCTGGCACCAGGAGAGATTTAGTGGCAACATGTGTTATTAATAAAGCTGACTCACCTCTGAAAACACCACGGATCTCCAAAGTCCCCCTGACTCAGTGGCATGCCATTTGATCAGCCAGAGTGAAGGGTACTTAAATGTAACCTTCTGGTAGCTGTAAACCTTTGCTGTCCCCAATTACTGCTTTAAGAATAGTGCTGAAAACATCTGTCAGGGCAGAAATCCTCAGCTTTATTCTAATAGGGGCTATGCTGCTTCTAGAAGTGTGTATTACTCTGCTGTATAATTATGCCAATTTGCTTTAAAAAAACCTGGTCGTTGGCAAGCAAAGGCCAGACAGAATGGTCAGTGGGATAATTTTAGTTCAAAAATGCAAACCAAACTTCTCACTGTGGGCCATCCTTATAACACTTGTCTGCATTATTAGTGTTTATAGAGGTTTTTGGAGTTACCGTTTGTTGTCTCACACTACATCCTCTAATACCCAAAGCATTAGGGAAAACACTAATTGTGGCATTCAAAGTCGGACAGGAAAAAGATAAGCAGAGAGAAATAAAAAAGAAAGCTGTATGGAGAGCAAGTGCAGATCTACTGTGCCACTGGCAGTAAGATGCTTCTCATCTAATTTTACCTTAGGCTGTGATCAACACATGCAGCTAATATTGCCTCGAGGTTGTCTGGCTCAGTTGATGCCAACAACATGTTTAGGAGGCACGAGGCATGTCTACATCACTGGAATCAAACTGAACAATGGGGTCACAGAATATGTAGGGCTTTCATGCTTTGTACACAAACAGGGCTGTAATAGTGTTTCCAAAGTTTCCAAAGGATTGTGTGTCCATGAAGAGTTATTTATTTTAAAATGCCATGGAGCTTACTGTAAGAGGGCAATTTATTGTTGAGAAAGAATAAACAAGATAATGTACATTGTTCTCAGCTGACCTGCAGAGTCAATATAGGCCAACCTCTGAAAAGTGGCTGTATTCTCTTTCCCGAGGCTATGACTTCTGTGACTGAGAAGCAGAGAGAGCTAGAGCATGAGAGTGTGTGAGAGAGAGAGACGTGATGGTGGGTGACATTTCTCACCTCCTCCCTTCAGGCTGCCCAGGCTAGCCGAGCTGTCTGACTGGGAATTACTGGCTCCTTCCCCGTCTGAACTTGACTTCACTCGTTTCTCTTTCTCTGTGCCGGATGTGGCAAAGGGTAGAGGAGGAAAAAAAAAAAAGAGTCAGCGAAAACAAGCAAGCTCAAAAACTTATAATTTTCAAAAGGAGTCATTTACTTTTCAAGCAACTAAAAACAAGTATGTTTCACTAGCCAAGCATATCAATGCAATATAAATGTATGTAAACTAATTAGCAGCAATAAAATGGCAGATATGTTTAAGCCTATTACTCAAGCTGTTTGCCAGCTAAAACTTAGAAGCCTTCTTCACAGATTGAATAAATATATGCAGTGAGTGCAATAACTTAAGTATTTAACGAGAGTAGACATGGCATGACATGACCTGGCATGGCATGTGAGGCAGCCACATAATAAGCTCTACTCACACCAAAGGTTCACAACACATTGCGGTTATTAAGTGAAACTGGAAACAGCGCTCATTAGATTTCCTGCACTCCAATTCTCCTAAACAGAGCAGAGTTAAGCCACCAGTTATAAAGCATCTCAGTATCACTTCACTGCACTGAAACCTATAGCAAATATAGAAAAAAAAAACTTCATTGTTTCAGCAAAATTGAGTTCAGAAATTTTTATTCCTTACAGCAAAGTAAAGCGTAAATATGGAGTATGCAGGGCCCTAATGTGTATCCTGCACAAAGTCAACCCTGGACTCCTCTAGAGCTCTCCTATATATCAGACAGGAACAGTTTCCCCAAGTATCATCAAATATGCTTCACTCTGACAATTTGTGACCAGATAGGAGTAATAATGTTATTATTTTTGGACAAACTTCTATGAGTCAACCCAGGAATGCACACAAACGCTCAACTCTGCCATAAAGTCACAGTTTCACATGTGAAGGCTATGCAGATGCTTAAACAATTAAAGAAGTCACACAGGAAACCATGAGACTAGGATGACTAGGATGATAGCCCCCTGTAACCACTTCCCAGAAGTCTAGGTATCTTAGGGACTCCCCTAGCACTTTGTTTGTTCCCATGGCCTTTTTTAGTCTAACTGGAGGATCAAAATGCTGTTAAACATGGTACAAACCTAAAGACATTCAAGCTGACAGTACAGTGATTATTTTAATATTTTCAGAAATGAAAGCTGTTACATACGGTGGAATGTGGGTCAGGAGTATGTGGTGAGCTGTGGAGCACCACTGTCGGTGGTGGAGGAGAATTTTTAATAAAAAGCTGCAAACTACAGAGACAGAGTAGATACCCCCACTTCGTGCCGTGATCTTTAAGGTTCTTGTAACTTTAATTAATCAGACTCCAAAGGATATTTTTCCCTCTTTCTTCCTCACTGCTACAAGAGATTGAGACTTTTTAAAGACTACTCATTTCCCCCTCTCTAACCCCCTACCATCTAAAATCTGTACCATTATCAGTGAGACCATATTGAACTAATGGAGAGCAGCTCTGCAAATTAAATGGGTTATAAAGCCTGATTTGATAGGAGGTGAAGAAAGGTAAGCAAAACAAAGCATAAGCAAGGCACCAAATTTAATATTAAACTCAAAAATACAAGCAACCAAATTAAGCGGCGTTAGCCTGTGACCTTGATCTTATTGGGGAAAAAAAAAAAAAAGAAGGTCATACACCCCCAAAATGGAAACATACCCAAATTAAAGCATTAATTCCTGAACACCACATAAGAAGCACAAGAGGGTAAAAATGTTAAACATATACAAATACTTCACATGAGATAGGATCAATGGCACAGACACCAAATCTGTCGGGGGGGGGGCTGAGCTCACACTGACACACACGCCACAATTTTCCATTCCCTCTTACACACACACACCATCCCAACACCCATCTTTACCCCACCTTTCATGCTCTCTTGCCCTTCTCCTCCTCCCCATCCCCCTCTATTTCTCTCCTCTTTTCCTCCTCATATAATAAACAGAATTGGCGTGTGTGTGTGTTTGTGTGTGTATTTGGGGGGGGATAAAGGTGCCAGGTGCAAAATAAGACCTACAGCAATAACTGCTAATCACAAAATTCAGATAGCACCTACCAGGCAACACACAGGTAAAGTTGATGAAGATTGGAGGGGGGATGTGAAGCAAAAGCCAATATTATACAGAAAGACCTGCTAATTTACACTGGAGCCTTACATGCAGTAAATTACATGCATGTTCTGCTGAGCTGTACAAAAGATGGGTGTGAAACCATCCTTACATAGTAATTGCCTGCTGTGTCCACATTTGTGCCTGCACATGCACTGTCTGCTTAGCTCCATAGTTGTTACAAGTGCTTACAAATTCAGAGAGGTCAAAAACTTTACTTTGAAATTTGACATTAAACATAAACATAAAAAGTAGCAGCAGTAAAGATAAAATATATCAAGGAAAAATCTCAGGACCAACACATCTGAGCCCTTTTTTCACTGGAAAGGAAAAAAAGAATAGGCACCCCACCTCTTTGCAACAGGCTAACCTTAATTCCTTTTCCCTCATCAGTGAACAGAGCTTACATGCATTTGTGAAAACTGGTTACTGGAAAACTGCGTATTCATGCAGCATAGGAGTATTAGGATTTCTCCACCACAATGGATATCTTTTGGAAACAGTGCTCACAGATTAACTGACAGACACCGCTGGTTTCTGCCTTTCTTCCACCTCTATTCTGTCTTTTTCAGATACACAGCACAAAACATATCCGTAGTGGAAACTAATGTTTTTAGATTTCAATGAGGAACCTTGGGTTAGTTTAATTTTCAGTAAGACTTAATAAAAAAAAAAAACATGATGGCACATTCCGTTAATGATATTTAGTTATGCACTACCGCGATTTCAGAAACTAGCTTTGTTGTTTACGTCTACTAAAAGCCAAGTGTAACCTGTTTAATTTAGTGCATGTAAATGACTGAGCTGGCTGCAGAGGCCTTCCTGAACTAAAAAACAGGTCTCTCTTGTCTCTGGGCAATAATTTAACCACTATAATGTGAACTGATCCAATCAATGGGGACAATGCTGTACTGTACATGGTGTGTGTTCTACAGTTTTCACATGACCCGTTGAGATGTTGTCAAGGCCAAGACCAGGAAGATACACGTTGTCCAGGAAACCTCAGTGAAAAAAGGACAGGATGATTGTTTATCACTAAGAGGGAAGTTAACGGATGTATATGGTGAGAGGAGAGAATAACAGTGGGGGAGGAGAGGTTAAAGGAAAGGAACTGTTTCACTCATCCGTCACACTCTTGTCGTCAGGGGCAATCATGCGTACCTTCCTTGGCAGCCTGCCAGAATTCAAACGCCACTCTGAAAGCCTGAGCCACCGTTAAAGTTACCGCCTGGGCCTATTGGAAGGAGTCAGAAAGAAAGACATGAGTTAGACAGTCAGGCACAGTGAACAAATAAAAGAAAATGAATAATACTCATGTGCATTTCAGCCACAGGAAGGAAAACTCCAGGAAGTTGAGGAACTATGACTAAGATAAAAACAGGAACTTACCACTAAACAAAAAGAAATGCCTCTTTTACAGAAACTTGAAGGGGAGGAAGAGAAACCTGTAGGTTCCATAGTAAGAGTAAGTATGCAACTGGGAGGATACATGGCCTATGGCCAGAACTAAATTAGTAAGGGAAGGAAGGAGGGAAGATGAGGGAGTGGCTCAGTCTTTTTATAAACCTCAAGGGATAGAGAGAATGAAAAAAAAACAATGACAGTCTCCCTGCCCTTTATGTTCTCACTCCTTGTTGTTCTCTTAACTTAATATTTAGACAATTGCAAGTAAAGTGTGACTCAGTGTGGCAGGGTAATAGGTCGGAGTTCTTAATTGAAATTGCTTAAGTGCACAGAATGCCAGGAGTTAAATGTAACAACTTAAATTATCGCAAACAGCTATGAATCTTGCCTTAGAGAAGGCCATAATGTTCAATTTGACTAAACAGTTTTAAAAATGTGAAACTTGATTTAGAGCTGCGCGTAGCCTACATTTGATACTTTCAGACACAGCCATGGTAGCTAATTTTACCAGTTTCTAATATTAAAGCTAAGCTAATCTAAGCGAATGGATGGGTGGATGTAGCGTAGTACAGAGTTGAAAGTAGTATCAATATTTGCCATCCAGCTTTCTTGAAAAGACTAATTCTCAAATGTTGAATAAATCCAATAAAAAAAACAAAAACAAATTAAATACCAGTAAAGCTTATCCTGTTTTTCATATTTGGACCCAGGTCGTTTCAAATTCTATGTAAAGAAGGTGGGTTTATTTGTCTCTCTTTGTCTATAACAGGAATAGGTTACTGAATTAATCTCAGTTACCAGCTAACTTGTGCACACAGTGGATGGCTCGAATAATTAATTCCAGAAACTCACTCACCATTTTTCTCTTAGTGCAGAGGAAGGCATGACACTCTAGAGTCTCATTGTGTTGGTTCTGGACAATGTAGGCAAATACTTTGTCATGCATCTTGTCTGCCGTGCAATATGATATTCTGGGGAAAACACAACACACACTTTAATAAAAACTCTAAACCCTTAATCTAGTCCTGTAATCTGAATTAAACTGTTCAACCAGGCATTTCTCTAAAAATTATTTAATAAATAAACAAATAAAATTTTACTAAAAGAATAAAAATCTGTGGCATTCTTAAACCCAGCTGCATCTATAATCTGACTGCTGTGCACATGGACATCTGTGAAGTGTGGACATCTGTTCTGCTATGTATAAGTGATGCCCTTCCTTTTGGCTAGTGAAACAAATTATTAAGTAGAACTCCAAGTCAATTAACCTGTTTAACAGCTTTGACTCACACAGTGTTGTGTGCATAATTGAGGCATTAGTCTCTTAAATTAAGCTGTAGTGCTCAAAACTGGCCAGGTGGAGGAGGAATGACCCAAAATGATGAAGCATGATATACTGAGTGTCTGCCATCTGTCCTTCATGTCACATTCCAGCCTCCAATACCATGCTCCAACATCAGTGTGGGACAGTCACTCACTCTGTTAACTACTGCCTAAGGAATATAATGTGTGGAATCGACAACTAAAAGCAAGTAAGGAAAGGTTTGGGCAGGTTTAAGAATCTGCGGTCTTAAACTGGGATTTATGAGTGAAAGCTTTAAAGAGAGGGTGTCACAGAAATTTGGTGTCTATGGAGGAGATCTCTTTTTTTTAAATTGGATGTCCATCTTCAAGCAGCAGATGTATGGGGAGAAGAACTGGAGTCACAGTTATACTCACCTCAGACAGTCAGCCTTTTAATTAATGCACTATTTATGTACAATTATAATTAATGCACTATTTATGTACAATTATGCGGAAAAGATGGGAAGTGAGCTGAAAGAGACAGGTGCATGTTGGCTAGTTATTGTTATGATGTTTGGCCTGCTGATCAGGTGCATCAACCAACACAGTCATAGCTGTAGCAGTGGCTGTGACAAAGTTTAATTTCAAGTCTAATCTAGTCAAATCTAAACAGTGAAATAACGCACATTTTTTTTTTACATCCACCTTTACTTACACTCTGTTGTTGGTCAGACGAGCAACATCGATACATATTTGCCGTAAATGTTGTATACCAAAAAGCAATAAAAAATATAAATCACTATCACATGAATCAAAAATAATCAGCAATCACATATGTGAATGAATCAAAACTACAAAGAAAACACGACAGCTTATACAAGTGGTAATAGAAATCCACCCTTAAAGTTTAGAGAAAGTCACATCTTTTTTACTTGATTTTACTTAACCTATGACACAAACATTTGTGGAAAAGTAACTTAAGGTCTAGGGGAAAAAAACAGCATAGATGTTTAATATTTATCTCTCCATCTATCTTGTTAAATCACAAGTGATGCAAAACACTAAAATCCGAATCCCAAGGTGACAATGGAGAGATGGAAACATGGTCCGTGAACACTTCCATCATGGTCTGTGACAACTTGACAATCAAACTTTTCTAGGATAACTTAGGAAAAATGTAAACAACTGGGATTTTGCTCTCAATCTGTTAGCTTTTAAAAGAAATACAACATAAGGCTGTTCATGCTTAGAAAAATGATGGAAAGTCCCTTCTTGTCTCAATGCGTAGACTCATAAATGTGGAATTTTCGAAAAGTACTTTAAGCTTAGCTCTTAAGCTTGATTCCAGTGAAGGTTAGACAGCTTTAAGAATGCAGGGTCTGGCAAGCAAGTGAGAACTGTAGGCATTTATTAGAAGTGCTTGTGTATCAGTCACATCTGAGGAGAAAGCTCAGACATACAACTGTTGTACTGCTCCCATGACAGCTGAGATTGATGGGACACACTGCTGAAGAACTGACAACTCCTTTCCCTCCCTCTCTCTCTCTCTCTCTCTCTCTCTCTCTCTCTCCCTCTCTACACACTCATATTCCTCCAGTGATGGATGATAACAAGAACATCAGAAAAACAACTTTTGCTTTATTTTAAGTGATAATGACAAGTTTAGGGTAAAATTATTTTATAACTTAGGTCACCCAACTCAATCAGGAGCTTGAAAAGGACTGACCTGTATATGGAGATGTTTTCTATCAGTTGGTTGGAGGCACTGTCATAAAGGATGATTCCTCGTGGGGAGACCTTTAAAGTGACTTTCTGGAGTTTTTTTCCACCTGCTTTAGTCTGAAAGATAGAAAAGGGGTGGGGGTGGAAGCCACAAAAATTAGGATGTCTGAGTGAAACTGAGATAAGGAACAAATTATTTTTTGGGAAAAAAATTTCAACCATTTTTGTAAATTACAACAGACTGCTAATTTTTAATCAAACCAGCCACACAAAACACAGATTCCAAAAATAACAGTATAGTAAAATGGTGAGATTATTATGAAAGATTTCCTGTCATTAAGCTTTCATAAAATCCAGACTGTGGATCAAAAGTGGACAATAAAAGTAAATTAGATCTTTGGAAATATGACTGTAATAATCAAAAACTACAGAGTGGCTGGGTTAAATAAACATAAAAATGTACATATGCCATAACCCAGTTAACAAACATGTTTGCAAAAGCAAAATAAAGTTTAACAAGAATTTGTGACAATAAGAACCTAACATCCAATCCAGGGGTAAATTAAAACTATGAATTGACATAATATTTCATACCAAGTCCACTTATTATACATAATGACAAGTCTGAAAAACAAAAGGAGCCAGCAGCGTAAGTGACACCAAGGGCAGCCAATAGATTAGGGCCAATCAGAACCTCCGCCTCCCTCTCGATACATCACTGTGTCCTTAGCGCCACCATTCTGCCAGTGTTAACTTCATTATCCACTGAACTGCCAGATCCAATAACATTAAGCCTTCTATACAATGATAAAGGTGGCTGAGCCAGTGTCCAAACTAATTGTATCCTCTAAATGTCAGCCTGGGCCTAATGAGGGAAATCTTGGCAGCCAACCAACTCACTTTTCACCGAATTGTCAGTCAAGCTATAAACAGGAGAAAAACACTGGATGATTATGATTTTCAAGTGGCTGAGGTGATGTGGAGAAAATATTCTATGGGGTGGTGAGAAACTCATTTTGTAGGGAAAGGAGTGTGTTTCTTAAGAAATTTCAGGTGCCCTGAGCTTAAACTTATTCAGTGATGCACAGGTTCTTTTCACTGATGAAACGGTGAAAGTGTGTCTCACCGTGGCAACTATCCTCTTGACAGCTGCTGCAGATAGCTCCTCTCCTTTGGGCTGCTCTACCATCGTGACCCCCAGGTACTTGAGCTGGAAAACCATACCCTCCAGTAGGGTCTCCCTTGTGTCCGTCCAGTTTTCTGGAAGCTCTGCAAAATGACACACACACACACACACCAGTGACATTTGTGCTCACCAACAAGCTCTTCGTTTTCCTGTACCAGACATGTCTCAGTAAAGCAATTCTTCTAGTTCCAACTGAACTAGATTAGATACAAGAGCAGCAAAAGCATTGTCTTTGGTATGGGAGTGTGCAACAAACATGTTTTTGCTAGTCCTCTTTTCAATACATGAATTCCAATGTTCTTTTAGGTTGTATGTCACTGGATGAAAATAAAGCTAAAAGTTGTTACCTGTTGACTCGTGCTGCATTTGCCTGTGACTTTAGGTGTATGGATGGGATTAGACTCATCATTTATTTTGCATTATGCAAAAGTCTCATGTTTCACTGATCAACACGTAGGTAGTTTTAAAAAAATATATTAAAAAAGTAGTATTTATTTCAGGTCTGTTGTATTAGACTGCATTAGTTTAATCTTTTAATGTTAGTAAGTATGAATTATGGCTGCCATCTTTGTTTGGATTAAGAAACTTTGCAAATGTGTTATCATGGAGCTTCAGCACACACATTTATCTTTTATCCTGGTAGTTGTAGATTCTTGAGAAGTATGGCAAATCCTAAATTACATGTATGCTGCA
This sequence comes from Channa argus, assembly GCF_033026475.1. Classification (NCBI taxonomy): domain Eukaryota; kingdom Metazoa; phylum Chordata; class Actinopteri; order Anabantiformes; family Channidae; genus Channa; species Channa argus. Next base: position 6,589,490 of record NC_090212.1, read on the forward strand.
AAGACGACTTCCTGGAGCCGATTCACATTACATGTCTTCAACAGGTGAAACTATTAGTTGTGAAATCTTTGATTTTTCATTTGACATTTAAGAAATTTTGCAGCTTTTGTGAGCACTGCGATATGATTTGACACCTGTGACCTGGCAAGGTAGGGATGCATGTGTTCACTTGCACTTTAGCCTAAAACCAATATATTAAATCACTTCCAATTACTCATATAATTAATGTTGGAATAAATAAGATTTGGTGCACTCTTCCTTTAATTTTCATGTGTGTATTTTATCTTAGTGTTTGATTTCTATGCATCTGTTCTGTAAATCAGATGCTCTGTTGTGTTTGGTTAATAAAGTTTATCTTGTCAATCACAAATCACATCATTAAACTAAACTCTCTGCACTCCACTGTTCACACTTCTGTTCTCCATCAGAGGCATGAAACTCAGTTGAAGTGAAACTCAATTTAAGTGAAATATGAAACAATGGTGCTACTAGGAATAAATGCGTTCTTTGGGTTCAAGAGATAAAACTGGTTTGTCTTGACTGTATGCCAGAAATCATTTACAATCCTGCTAACTACTGCCGCTAGAGTCATTCATAAAAAACAGCTTGCAAGATGACGACACTTATCCAAAACTCAATATTGTAAATCTTACTGAGAATGAAAGGCTGTGGTTTTTGTTTCTTTTATCAGAGGAGTGCCTGGTGGGCTACTCAAGTTGAAGCCTTTCTCTTCATATCATTAGTATGAAGACAGATGTGTTTGCTCACAGGACAAGACCACAGAGATGGAGCATTAAAAGAGACATTTTAAACTGACCTGCCCTCTGCTAACACCAAATCATTGAGGCCTAGATGCAAACTAACCAAAGTAGATTCAAGTATGAACAAGATGCACAAACAGCAGGAACAAACTTTCAAAGTGGATTAACACATTTACCTACTATGCACAAAAAAATATTCAGAACAATAAAAATAACGAACAACTTGAAGCTCCTAAAAGGTTTTTGAACTTGCCACAATAAGGTGTAATACTTAATGGAGGCTATTTGTCTATTTAAAAAGGTCTAGCAGAAAACACAACATCATCTCTCTCCCTCCTGGGTGGTCTTCATGGCACCCAGTATCTCCAGGGTGATCTAAATAGAATCATGTTGTCACCACCATTGTGTTTTTCTCAACTGAGACTCAGCTGTGCACTGTTTAACACAGTTAGGAATGGGAGTAACTACAAGAAAATCATGAATGTCATGATTAATGACAAAAATCAAGACAAAATGAATTTGTCACAATTTTGATAATCACTGAATTGTTCAAAAATGGCAAAAAATTGCTGCATCCTGCTTCTCAATGGAGAATATTTACTGGTTTTATAGTCATCTGATAGGGTACTGAAAGGCTTTAGTTTCTGTATTTTCTTTGTTCAGACAAAACTAGACATTTACATATATAAACATAGGTTCAAAGAAAGTATGATGGATAGTCTGCCATCACTCAAATAAACCTTTGATTTATTTACAGCGAGTCCTTTAATTTTATTTTGTTGCAGAAAATTTCAATATAATTTTGATTAAACCATATCATTCCAAGCAAAGTGGAAGCTTTACCCTGATTCTTCATCCAAATTGTTAAAGCTTTAATTGAGTACATTTTGTTAAAGCAATAATGATAAATAGGTAACTGAAAATTATCATGTTTGATGAAATGATTGGCCTAAAATTATAATTTCAATTATTTATACCCTACATGTATGTAATACCTAAACTTAACTTCAGTATTTATATATTATTTATTATGTGAAGTGTTGTTTTATGAAAACATTTGTACTTGTTTAACACAATTACTTGGCTTTAAAAAGCATATACTTTAAGTGGACAATGTATTTGAAGAAAGCAGAGAATAACCTATAAAATGCTTCTTGACTAAACCAAGCTAACAGTGAATGGTTAGGGAGTCAGGTTTTTAATGGTCTAACAGCAGCTCTAACCAAACCCCTACTTAAGTCAGTCTGACAGTGAACTCCCATTCTAAGGTTAAGGTTTTTGAGCTCTTAAATGTGGGGAACAGATCAAGTTGTCCTCCCCTGCTGATCCTGTTGTTACATTAGTGCCTGGATAAGTGGCACCTTTACTGCAATATAATCTTGGGCAAGAAATCACTAGTTGCCATTTATGATCTAAATCAAGTTACCAATTGGTCCAAGTGGACTATAAATGTCCATTACGAGGCATAGCCACTTACAACATTTGCAGAAAGCTATACAAATACTGTGTAATGCAAGTATAATGCTTGCTCAAGTTTGCAAAAGCAATTGTCAAACCTGAATCCAGAGATTTTCAGTGTTAAGAAAATGTAAATTTGACCGTTCATCTCTGCTGAATTTTAACAATTAGGGGTCATTGACATAATACACACAATGCTCCAACAAAGAGCTCAGTGCAAGTCATCTTTGGCTCAACTGCCTACAAGGCAAGTCTCCAAGGATGAGAAGAGCAGAGATGCAACTAGGAATCACCCGTACAAAGAGATAATGGGGAGGCTTTTGAAAGGCTAGACCGAGAAGTGAGAACGGGCTTATTTTGTAAAAAACACCCTAATTAATGTATTTTTAGTAAGTAGTGAAAATACACAATTGCTCAACACAACAGGAGTTCAAATGAGCAGCTTATGAATCTGAGCTATTTTTAGACTAGGGCACATACCCAGTGTGTTGTTTTCAATGGAATAATTATTATTTTCTTATTGGTGCTGTTGGTGATGATTAGACCCAAGTTAAAATGCTATGCAGAAGCTCCTGGTCAGTGTGAGAGAGCAGGCTAAGCAATGCTGATGTCGGTTGGATTGAAAAGCATAGGATTTGGGAAGGCAAGTAGAGTGAGTGTAAGATCATCTTTACAATATATTGCGTATAATGAACCCCCGTGTCTCATTCAGTCTTGTTTGTGCTTCTGTGTAGCAAGTCCAGAGCAGAGTGCCTGTGCCAGATCCTCAGGAATACTTTTTATAACTTCCAA